>NC_133806.1:25996007-26308507 GCF_043250625.1 Sebastes fasciatus | reverse complement strand
GTGTAATTCATGATGAACATTCATGATTCCCGGAGGATGAATCACGATGTTTAGTGAACCTTCCTCTGGCACCACCATCAGGACAAAATTACTTCCACAAGAGACGATCAAATATGGAGGATGAAACCTGCCAAAATCAAAAATAAATAAATGAATCGATAAATAACTAATTGTCATTAAATGTAGTAAAAATAATATGAAATATAAATTTACCCATTAATTAATTGATAAAATTAGACATAAATTCAAATTTCTGTTTTAATTTGGTTCTTAATTTATCTATCTTTGTATTAATTCCCTTATTTATTTACTCTTCTGGTTAATTTTCCCTTTTATATATTTACGTATTTATTTTTATTAATTTGTAATTCTATTTATTTATTTTATGTATAAAATGCATAAATACATAAATAAATACACACATTTAAATAAATTCATATTAAATCAATTTAAAAAAATTAGAAAATAATTAAATAATGAATGCAAAAATAAATTACAAAAATTATTAAAAGATAAATACATAAATAAATAAAAGGGAAAATTAAACAAAAGAGTAAATAACATTTTATTAATTAATTGATGGCTACATTATTTTTAATATTATTTTTGCTATATTTAATGACATAGTTATGTATTTATTTATATATTTTTTATTTTGGCAGGTTCCGTCCTCCTTAGTTAAAGTGTCATGTTCCCCGGAGGATTAAACCTTTTGATTTTGTAAATGTCATTAGCTTTCACATGGCCAAATGTTTTATGACAGAAGAAAGAGAAACATGATCCACCGTAACGTGCTTCTGTCTGCTCTGTAATCAGAGACGATTCATTCAGAAATTCAAAACACATTTTAGAGTTTGTGCGTTAAGGTGGTTTGACACACCACAAAATGAGAGCACTGCACGGCTGCCAGATGAAAACAAAGAACATGTTCAGACATTTAGTGCATGTCAAATTCAGTCTTACTGCATTTCAGCCTGAAAACTCCTCTGATCACATTCACGTGACTCGGGGCAGCAGCTTTTATAAAGGTTGTAAGGAAAGAGATTTGCACAGATGATGATGGCTAGAAATTAAAAATGAGAAAGAGAAAAACAATCTTGACAAGATACTCATCCGTCTCACTCCCTCAGGTGTACGACCTGGCGTCTCCAGGTGAGAGCGTGGACAGCACCCCGGGGTGCCGGCTGACAGACGGGGTGTGTGTGACGGCGGCCGGTCCCTCCTGCGGGGCTCACGCCTCCTGCCTCGCCGACTGGGGCTCCTTCAGCTGCGAGTGCCACCCAGGATACACCGGACACAAGTGTGACAGCGGTGAGGAGCCTGACACTGGTGGATGTGGAGACTTGGAGGGGGCGTTTTTAATTCTGTCATCCACTCACAGCACTCGATGTCCACACAAGTTTAGTTGTTGGCTTAACAGATCTGTTTGTTGTGCCCGTTATTTAACCCCAAAACTGTTTAGTCCATCTGCATTGCCTCAAAAAACAACCTCCTCATTCATGTTAATGGCACTTTAGGGGTCGGGATTCAGAGGCTCCAGCAAAAAAAATTAAATAAAGAAAACAGGGTAATTCAGATGAAAAGTTTGCCCTTTTCTTCATAGTCATGAAGACGGAGCATGCTTCAATAATTAGTTATATATTTATCTTCCTGACAAACTTCATATTAATTCCCTTATTTATTTACTCTACTGTTTACTTTTCCTTTTTATTTATTTATGTATTTATGTTTTTAATGTATTTATTTATTTTTGCATTTATTTCTTTATGCAATTATTTTTCAATTATTTTTCATTTATTTTTGCATTTATTTTTCTTTATTTTATATTTATTTTTAAATGTGTGTATTTATTTATGTATTTATTTATTTCTGCAGGATTTTCCCTTTGCATTGACCCCATGATGACACACGTTGAGTGACAGCCCCCTCATTTGCATAATGAGGCAGAAATGCATAAAGAAATTTATAATGAAAACAATATATGAATAAATAAGTTTGGGAAATATATAAGGGGTGTAATGCAAAGAGAAAATTGTGCAGAAATAAATAAATGCAGAAATATAAAAATAAAAATAAAATAAATCAATGCAAAATCAATTAATTAATATAAAAAATAATAAAAATAAATATATAAAAGGGAAAATTAAACAGCAGGGTAAATAAATAAGAGAATAATACAAAGATAGATAAATAAAGATGCAAATTAAAACAGAAATATCAATTTATGTCACATTTTATCAATTCATTAATGGCTACTTTTATTTTTAATATAATTTTTGCTACATTTAATGACATATTTATTTATTTATTGAAACATTTATGTATTTATTCATTTATTTTTTATTTTGACAGGTTCCGTCTTCCATAGTTAACGTTCACTTTCATTTAAAACTAATAAAGATTATCAGCAGAGAAGGGTTTGTTTAAAGTGTGAAAGCTGTTGTAAGTTGTAAGTCATGTGACTGAAACTTAACATGACTTCATATCTCTTCTCTCAGTCGTCCCAGAGTTCTCATTCGACTCGGGCAGCGTTGTGCGTTACCAGCTCAGAGGAGGCGGCAGCTCTCGCCGCACAAACGTGCAGCTGCTCCTCCGAACGAGAGCCGCCTTGGGCACCCTGCTCTCCGTGACGTCCCGGGAGGCCAACGAGTACATCTTCCTGGAGGTCAGTCCATCATCAACTGACCTTTGACCTCACACATTTCTACACACAAAGACAGTCTTACAAGGAGGCATGAATATCAAAATCAACGGTAGCCATGAGGCATTATGGGAAGGTTTTTCAAATGTTCTTCTCTCTCTCAGATCATGGAAGGTCACCTCTCCGTTCGTGCCAACCTCGGCGACGGCGCCCACGCCCTGCGGCTCCCTGGCCAGCGGGTGGATATTGGGCAGTGGGTCCTGGTCAGCCTCAGTCGCCGTGACAACCTGTTTACCCTGCGGCTGGAGCAGGGCGGGGGCTCGCGGGAGGTCCAGGCCCGGCTGGGGAACCGCCGGGAGATCGTGGTTCACCCTGCCAGCGTGATGGTCGGCAACAGCCCGAACGCTGGAGAGAAAACCGACTTTCAGGGTGAGACCTGGATCTGATCTGGATTCTACTGGTCACATGCGTTCATACTCTTTTAACATAAGATTTGGTCAAGTTAGTGAATCATATCAAACATATTTATGGCTTGTGAACCAAACCAAACTAAACTGGACGTTTCCTCCTGCAGGCTGTCTGCGGGACGTTCGTTTTAACGCTCAGGTCCTGCCTCTGGACGGGCAGAGCCGTGACTTGGTGACGGTGCTGGAGAGGCGGGGCGTCACCTCGGGGTGCTCCAGCGACGCCTGCAGCAGCCAACCCTGCCGCAGCCCGCTGCGCTGCATCGACCTGTGGAGGAAACACCAGTGCAAGTAAGAAACACACACAACGGACCCTCCACTGGTTTACTCAGAGAGTATAGATGCAAAGAGACAACAGCCGCTGCCGCCATTTTGGACTGAAAAGGCTTATTAAATGTATAATATTTTATTGCTCAACACAGGCCATTATGACAGTGGAATAGATATATTATTGTTTTACTTTTGTACGGCTCTTTGTAGGCGGACGTTTTACTGGCGTCCGGTAGTCGCTTCCAGTCCAAAATGGCAGAATCGTAGCTCTGCTGCTGGACGCTGATGTTGCAATGGAACTATTGACTTTCAATTCTTATCAATACATGTTCTTTGGTTTACTTTAGACTTGATGTCATTAACCCGTCTCTCTCCCAGGTGCCCCGGCGGTCAGGTGACGGTGACCGATGACTCCGATCAGCAGCATTGCGTGCCTTCGCCATGCGGACCATCTTCCTGCCGTAATGGCGGCACCTGCCAGGCGCTATCGCCTGACAGCTACCGGTGCCGGTGTCAGGAGGGGTTCAGGGGTCAGCGCTGTGAACTGGGGCAGGTCAAAGGTCACCGGCTGGCCGCCCTCAGCCCCAGCTCCATCCTGGCCATCAGCATGTGTCTGCTCGTCTTCTTCGGTAAGAGACAAGAGAGTTATTTATTATTACTTGAAACAATAAACAGTCTTTAGGTAACAAACCAAACAGTGAGAGATTTAACTAAACACTCTTCTTTCTGACTCACAGGCAGCGATGCATTTTCTATTTCCCCTTTTTTTGGAGTAAATAGAAGAACTGGCTAGTTAGCAGTGATCATAAATAAAGAGCAACATGGGGGGGGGGAAATAAATCGATTCACCTATGGTATCGCATTTTTTAATTTTTTTACAATTTTGAATTAGACTTTGTAATGTCAGAATCGATATATTTGCTTAATTTGAGTCTATGTGGAGGTAGAAGGAAGTTACCGCTTTTATTGTTGTAGTCTGAGTAACGTGACGTCATATCCATTCCGTATCCGTCAACCAAAACAAACCGCAGCAAGCCTAAACGAGAAAGTAGAAAACGGCGAAGGGTCTGCGTGGATACGACCTGCACCCTCACATGTTAAATCCAAAGTGGTAAACACTACACATCCAGTAAAGTATGGAAACACTTTGGCTTTCACACATTGCAGGAAAAGCAGAGCTAGACATCACGGCTAAAGCTGCATGCTAACTCTGTTATGGACAGGAAACGTTATCGTATTGCGGTAACGTGCAGTCAAGCCGGCCGTCGCTCTCATCTCCGTGGTCAAGTGGGCCGACGTTACAACTGTAGAGCACCCATATACTGACATTTATGTTAAATGCATTCAAACGGCCCCGATGGAGCTGACCATGGATGTATAAAGAGAACGGAGCTGACGGGAGAGCTAGAGACGACCTTGGAGAAGTTAGAGGAAGTATACACGTGAGACTGTGACGGTTTTCAAAATAAGGTGTTAACAAAGGGAACTGTATATACAAAATACATCTATGGAAATAAGATTAATTGGATTATATTCACCAGAAGTATAAAACATTACATATCCCTTATAAATTAGAAAGAAAATACCACTAATTTGTGAGAGAAATGTCTTTATTCTTTGATTCTTAAATCCAGTTGAACTGAGAGTGATGAGTCTGTAACTGAATGTGATGTAAACTCAGCCGTCTCCTCTAAAGACCTTTTGTTCTAAACTTGTGTAACAGTGAGCTGAACACATCAATAGGTTTTCCATTAGCATCGATCGTGAACCTTCAGACCGCGTTACGTAAAGTTCACAAAACAATCGTGTCATTTTTATGACGTCAATACATCGGATGAATTAAAGCGATAGTTGGGATGTTTTCTCAGTGTGGTTGTATGAGGTCATTTATCCAGAGTCAGTGTATTACCTACAGTAGATGGAGAAACAAAGTGCTCCAGATTGATGCATTTAACTTTAAAATGTACAAAATCTGAGGATCTACTCAGCACAGTCTCACAAAATTTGAAACCCTGGTGAAGCCTGTTGTAATTTGTAGCAGAGCAGTGTCGCATTTTGTTAATAATTACTAAAACAAGTGCAATACAAAGTGATTTTGTGACAATCGTCACCTCGGTGAGATTGGGCAGCCACGGGTGAAAACATGAATCGGCGCCTGTGATTGAGGCTAAATGACTCCACAGAGCAGCTTTAATGAGCTGCTGCTACTAACGTACAGGAAGGAAATGAAATCTGTCCCGGTGGTGCAGAAACACATCAACGCACAGATGCATAGTAATATCGTCCTGTGTGTGTGTGTGTGTGTGTGTGTGTGTGTGTGTGTGTGTGTGTGTGTGTGTGTGTGTGTGTGTGTGTGTGTGTGTGTGTGTGTGCAGCGGTGCTGGTGGCGGTGACGGTGTGGAACCAGAAAGGCAGCCGTAACAAGTTCAGGAAGCGAGGAGTTTACCACATCCCCGCTGAACACGAGAGCTGGGAGGACATCCGAGAAAACATCCTCAACTACAACGAGGAGGGGGGGGGGGAGCAGGACCAGGTACACACACACACACACACACACACACACACACACACACACACACATACACTCACACACACACGATGTACGATGTTCTCTTTTACGTAACAGCTTTAACTTTATAAAGAAGACAAGGACCCTTAACACTGTTAAAAGCTTTATTGATAAACAGACAATCAGGTTTATTGCTAAGCAGGTTTTCACATACAAGGAATTGGCCTTGGTGTTTGGTGCATATCAATAAACATATTCATATATAGAAATATAGAAAAATCTAAAAATATGTAAATGAAAAGAGCAGTAGAATATGTGAAATGTACAGAGGTAATAATCCAATAGACGTGCGTTAGTGTGATGCATTGAGTCAGATTTGAGACTTTACATATATTATTATTATTATTATATAATATATTATTATTATTTAATAATATATTATTAGAGAATATTTGCAATTTTGATTTTATTTTTGAATTGGAGGAAGTGAACCTCGAGATCAGAGGTCAAGGGACCCCTTTGAAAATGGCCATGCCAGCTTTTCCTCACCAAACGTTTGTTTGTAACGTTAATTAAGCTCCTTGGCGACAAGCTAGTATGACATGGTTGGTACCAATGGATTCATTAGGTTTATCTAGTTTCATACAATACCAGCATCTTCACTCTAGCTTTAAAACTGAGCCTGCTACAATCTAAAACTCACAGGTTGCGATAATGCGTGAAAGAAATAAAACGAAACGTTTTTATAACGAATTTGCGTTAACGTGTTATGTAAGGGATAATGTACAGCGAGCCGGTCATCGTTGTGAAAGAAACCCAGACAGGGCGATGAAACCCTGAAAGGGATTCTTTCACAACGATGACCCCCTAGCTGTACATTATCCCGCTTATTACACGGCTACTTACTGAAGAAATCAATAATTTGACACAAAAACGGTCCGCCAGAGTCCGACATCAGAACTGCGCCCATAGCAACGGTCTGTTATACAGAAATAACAGACCGTAGAACACCGGGATTGACCAATCAGAATCGAGTATTCAACACAGCCGTGTTATAACACTAAATATTTGTGTGTGTTAAAGGAAATTTTTTGTAGTATTGAAAACCAACTCTTTAGAGAAGACTGAGGAGGATTGAATACCAATATGTTTGTCCCTCCTTCCCTCCTTCCTTTCCTTCCAGAACGGCTATGACATCACAGAGTTGAAGCGTCCGCTGTGCTCCAGTCTGTCCCAGTCGTCGTCCTGCACCACCGCCCCGCTCATCAAATCCTCGCCCGGCTCCCAGGAGGAAGTTCACCCGTCCGGCTCCTCCTGCAGCTCTGGCGCTCCCTACCTCAGCATCCCACATCACCACCATCACCCCCACCACTATCAGCACGCCACCGCCAATAGCTACACCAGCGACGCCGCCTACGCCAACTTCACCACTCACAGGGACATGGAGACGAGCAACGGTTATGCGGACGCCCCATCGGGGTCGCGCTCTCACGTGGACTTTAAAAGCTACGTGGCGAGAATCATCTGGGAGGCGGACAACGACAGCGAGGCGCTGCCGCCGGACGCCTACCACGTCTGGTGTGTGGAAGGCTCGGGGTCGTCGGTAGGAAGCCTCAGCTCGCTGGGGTCGGCCGCGTCACGTAGAAACATTGTCATCGCCCCCGGCGACGAAGAGGAGGAAGAAGATGAAGGAGGGTTTGTTAACGACAGGCTGTCGCGGTGGGGCCCCAAGTTCCAGTCGCTCAGCGAGATGTACGACCGGCCCCAGCTGGCCCTCACGTACAGGGAGGCTGTGGCCTACATACAGAGGAGCCACAGCCACAACCCGCTGCCTCAGCACCACTAGGGGGCACTACACTACCCTCACCCACACACGGTTCATACAGACTGGGAGGGACGGCGGGCTGCGTTCACGTCCAATCTGAAACAAACCAAATAAAAACAGGATGAGTTGTACCGATAATTACGGAAGCCCTGAAAGGGCCAAAAATAAATGACTCAATAAATAAATAAATATGTCAGCCATATGTAGCCATTAATTAATTGATGAAATGTGACTTAAAATAATATTTTTGTTTTAATTTGCTTCTTTATATACTTATCTTTGTATTAATTCCCTTATTTATTTACTCTTCGGTTTTAATGTTATTAATTTTTAAATTTATTTATATTTGCATTTATTTTTTATTTATTTATATTTGTTTTTGAATGTTGTATTTATTTCTGCATTTGTGCATTTATTTATTAATTTATTTCTGCATGAGTTTCCCTTTGCATTTCACCCCTTATTTATTTCCCCAAACTTATTTATTTCTATATTCTTTTCTTTTTCTGCCTACAAATGAGGGGGCTGTCACTCAACATGTGTCATCATGGGGTCAATGCAAAGGGAAAATGGTGCAGAAATAAATAAATGCATACATTTAAAAATAAATAAAAAATATGTTTTTTAAATGTAAAAATAAATAAATAAATAAAATAAATAGAAAAATTAATACATTAATTAAAAAAAATAATAAAATAAATACATAAATAAATAAAAGGGAAAATTAAACAGAAGAGTAAATAAATAAACAAATTAATACAAAGATAAATAAATAAAGAAGCGAATTAAAACAGAAATATCAATTTATGTCACATTTCATTAATTATTAAACTGTCAGGATCAGGACAGATATTTTCAGGACAGATATTTTCTCATCTTTTGGTTTATTAAATATCAGATTAAAGTTCATGTTAGGGAGTTTAAAGAAGTGAGATAAACACAGTGCATTCATTATAAATGAAGGAGGCACAGAGAAGTAATGAAGGGTTAAAAAAACAAACAAGATAGAAATAAATGTTTGAATTACAAATGTAAATTTGTCCACATTTCTGAGATATTGAGAACGAATACAATTCTTTAACTGCCTGACAGATTTTCATCTGAAAGAAACTCTAATCTGTTGTCAAAGGTTCAATAAAGTTAAGTCAAAAAAGTCCTAATCAGCCACAAAAAAAACACCTGTGTGGGTGAACACTGGGCCTTGAAATCTGATTGGCTGCACCAGACAAACCTCAAATATCTCCATCCTGATTGGCTGCTGGCCCTGACTATAGGCGGGAGCAACCTCTCAACCTGTAACTGTGTGTTCAGTGAGCCATGAGGAGCCAACAGGAGCAGAGACACTGTGAGTGAAACAAACATTTTAAAGCTTCTGTGTTTAAATTTAACTCAAAATACTCTGAAGGCACAAGTTTGGTTTGTAGAAACACTTATTGTTAGTGATCAAACAGAAACAAACTGGTTCACACTCAAAGTAAAGAGTTTCTAAACACTTTAAAGTTCTCATTTCTGGTGTTTTTATTAGTCCGAATACTTTTCACACATACTGGATGTGAACCAGTTTGCTTCTTTTTTGCTGGTGTAAACGCACTAGAAAACTTATGGAGGACGGAACCTGCCAAAACCAAACATATATACATAAATGACTCAATAAATTAATAAATGTCAATAAATGTAGCAAAAATAATATAAAAAATAAATGTAGCTATTAATTAATTGATCAAATATGACATAAATTGATATTTCTGTTTTAATTTGCTTCTTTATTTATTTATCTTTAATTTCCTTATTTATTTACTCATTTACGTCATTAAATTTATACATTTATATATTTTTATTTATTTTTGCATTTATTTTTTACTCATTTTATATTTATTTTTAAATGTATGTATTTATGCATTTATTTATTTCTACACGATTTTCCCTTTGCATTGACCCCATGATGACACACGTTGAGTGACAGCCCCCTCATTCGTATAATGAGGCAGACATGTATAACGAAAATAATATAGAAAAAATTAAGCCTGGGGAAAAGCATGCAGAAATAAATTAATAAATACATACATAAATAAATACATATATTTATAAAAATATTAATAAAATATTAATAAAGAAATACATAAATTAATATAAGGGAAAATTGAACAGAAGAGTAAGTAAATAAGGGGATTAATGCAAAGATAAATAAATAAAGAAGCAAATTAAAACACAAAATATCAATTTGTCACATTTTATAAATTAATTCATGACTACATTTATTTTTAATATTATTTTTGCCGCATTCAATGACATATTTATTCATTTATTTTTTATTTTGGCCATAAAAACTCCCTCGGTGGCTATAGCAGTATGTATTTGTTGTGTCTTTTTAGAGCTACAACCAGCTATTTTCATCATATATTAATCTGTCAAGTATTTTCTCAATTAATTGCCTAGTTAGTGTGAAATGCAGATGACAACAAGCCAGGGTCAAGTCTTAAAATCCTCACAATCAAGAAGCATTTTTGCTTGAAAAATTACTTGAAAACACAAAATATCTTCCTAATATATTGACGAATCATTTGAGCTCTTTCTGCTAGGAGTTGCCAAAGTCGAAAAATGTTAAAATCCTGTATACAGGGACACAGATTGTCTCCCTGTTTGTCAAATTCGAAACCTCAAAACAAGAGACAATCATCCCGTCTCACCTGTGGCATTAAAAAAAACAGCTTTCAGCAAATGTGGCGTGAACGCAGCAGTCGTGTAGAGCGATGGCAGCAGTCGTGTAGAGCGATGGCAGCAGTCGTGTAGAGCGATGGCGGCAGTGAAGCGGTGACACTTTCAGGGCTGCAGGTTCATTATGTGATCCAGATGTTTCTTTATGTAGCTGCAGGACAAAGAAGTTGGAGGTCTGAGTTCAGACACAAAGCACAGACAGAAGTTGTTATGGGTTCATGTACCAGCTTTACAGGATCATCTTTATTCATGTTTATTTCATTTGGTGGTCGCTGGCTTTTGTTCTTGAACATGTGAAGTGTTTTCTGGAGGAATATTTCCATCAATCTGTCAGACATGTTGTGGTTGACTGTGAGAATGATTCTGGTTCATTTGTTAACAACATCCAGGCCTTGATGTGAGTCTCTCACAGAGAACTCAACGTTCTTCTTTAAGGGCATTTTAATCTTTTTATCTCCGCCGCGACAGTTTGAACTTTGACCCCTCCACACAGCCCACACCTGACGAACAAAAACTCACAAAGAAAGTTCCCCGAATGACAAACTTCTCTTAAAAAGACGTCCCGTCTCTGCTGTCGACATTAACCTCCAACAAACACAATAACCAGCTTTTATTTTCTACCTTCCTGTTGCACTAGTTGATGATTCAGTCCTCAAACTGGACCAATGAATCCAGTAACAAATAAAGAAATAGAAGCCTTGTGAGCTCAGCAGGTGAAACACTTTTTAACCCGTCAGTGTTTCAACATGTAAAATAAGATTTGATAGTTCTCAGATGAAATTATTTTTATACTCCGTTGTATAAAAACCTCCCAGAAGCTCCCGTCCACCTGCAGTTGGTTGTGCGTCGTGTTAACGTGCTGGGTGGCGTCACGTTGAGTGTTTTTGTTATTTTCCTAGTTGGTCAGCTGGTTGCGGGTAGTGGTGAAGCCACTGTGGCTCAGGCAAAGAGTGTAGAAGCAAAGAGACGAAACTCCGCTGCTGCCGCCATTTTGGTACTGAAAACGCTTCTTAAATTTATAATATTTTATTGTTCAACACGGGCCGTTTCGGTAGAATATCACAATAGAATAGAAATAATTTTGTTTTACTTTTGTACGGCACTATTTAGGTGGACGTTTCACTGGCGTTCACTTGTCGTTTTCAGTCCAAAATGGCGGAAGCGTAGCTCTGCTGCTGGGCGCTGATGTTTCACTTTTTTGCAATATACTGTACATTCTTTGGTTTAGGGTCTGTTTGGCTGCAGCTAAATTAACAGATTCGGACGTTAATGTGAGCTGCAAGTGAGTTCAGACCAGCGATGGCCATCAGATTTATTAATGAGGAAGCACAAAACAATCTCAAGTTTTAATCATCTGCAAGTCAAGATGTGAGAGAACAAAATCCTGATTTTATTAACCCTCTGAGACCCACAATAGACCTGTTTTGTTTAAGTATTTTTTAGGCGGCTACAGGGGGTCTTTAGGGGGAGATAGCAGGTCAACAGTAGATGTCACATAGAAGTGGTGTACATCATCTGAAAGATGGGAACCTGAAGATTAATTTGAGATGCAGCTCAGCACTGTGTGTCAAGTTGTTTTAGCCATTAATAAGAAATAAACATGAATTCATTATTTAAAATAAATTGTAAAAGTGTATAAGGGTTTAGAACATGATGATAGAAGCATATGATGGTCATCCCCATGCTCTATTATGTCTCATAAGTTGTTGCAGTAATTTTTGGGTTGATACCATTTGTTACACAGATTTGGTGCTAAATTTAACCATTTTTTTACCACTGGAGAATTGATAAAAATGATCAATAATCCCTCCAGAATACCACATTAAGACACCAAGACCCTGAGGAACACCATAGAAAAAGCCATGCTGTGATTTGAAAAGGGCCATGACAGTTTTTCCTCAGCAAAATGTAGCCTAACTTTGGAGCGTTATTTAACCTCCTTCCCGCTGTACCGCCCGCAATTCCACAGGTCTCAGGGGGTTAATGTTTTTTACTTTAATTTTGTATTTTTACATCATGATTTATTCTTTGTATTATTCTGAATCTGCAAAGTAACTAAAGTTATCAAATAAATGCCTGTTAAAGTAAAAACTCCAACATTTCTCTCTGAGATTTCGTGCAGTAGAAGTATAAAGTAGCAGAAAATGTAAAGTACAAGTACCTCTAGATTGCATTTAAGTAGCTTCAGACATGAATAGTGTGTTGCCCTCAGAGCTTAACTCGCAGATTGATTTCCACTTAAATCACTTTTGTGTTCACTTCGTCGTCTTTTCATTACTCAGCTTCCCATAATGCAGTTGTTGTCCTGCGTTAAAGCGTCCAGTTTGATTTAGTTTAGAGGAGCTCTCCCTGACGGTGAGATGAGGACCAAAAAGGTGTGTTTAGACCTCCCACCTGGGCGCCACACACCGCTCTCCAAACAACCAAATTAAAGAAAGAAAGCAGCAGTTTGTTGGGTGTCCACAGACGTTAACCAGCGTCGTGTCTGACGGTTGTTTCCCAGCCTACCTCTCGGCCACGTATGTTGTCACCGCCTGATGAATGTAGTTTTATACGTAGTGAGTCTGAGCAGGCACAGAGTACAATCACAGTTTATTATAAACTCAAATCCACTTTGAAATTGCACTTCAGGTTTCAAGTGTTTCCCAGAATACATTCAGGAATTAAAAGAATATTTGCCGCTGAAGTCCTGGGATCGTAGCGCCGGTTTGTCACAACGTCGTCAGTTTTTATTTCTCTTCTGGTTCCTGAATAAAAACAAACAAGTGAGCCCTCAAAGAATTGTACTCAGAGCTCAAAGCTATGCATCCAAATGGAAAAACACAGGTGTCTTTTTCTAAACTCATGTGAAGCTCCAGATGTTGTGACACATCTGTTGATGTTTGTGTAGATCCAGTGTGTGTGAGTGTGTGTGTGTTGATCTGTATGATATGATGTACATATGGACGTTTTATAGCAACTTAAACATGGAATATTCCTTTTGTATATGACTTTTAATAAAAATGGCTTTTCCCCAAAACGTTGATCTGTTGATGCTTTTAGCTCCGTTCAGGTTTCTGATTTAGACGAAGAGAAGAAATAAATAAATAATTATACTACTACTAATAATAATAATAATAATAATAGGAATAACGAAAAGACGACCTGTGTCCCGATTCCACATGGGAGAAACTGCAGAAGTACAGTGATGGAGGAAGTATTCAGATCCTTTAATGCAGTAAAAGTACTAATACCACACTGTAAAAATACTGTTACAGTAAAAGTACTAATACCACACTGTAAAAATACTGTTACAGTAAAAGTACTAATACTGCACTGTAAAAATACTCTGTTACAGTAAAAGTACTAATACCACACTGTAAAAACACTCCAAACATGCTTTGTGAACATGCCAAAAAAACTGAAAGTAACAGAGTATTAATTATTAAAAGTATCAGTGAGTATTAAGATGTTTTCAGTAAATAGTATACAGATGGTTTGTAGTACTGGATTAGGACCATTGACTGAGGTTTATATTCCCTCATGAAGCAACGCTGCCACCATGTGGTGAACTCTGATATGACACAGGACTGGGTGGTTTTCTGCTTCACTCACTGACAGAAACATTTTATTACTTTTACTTAGGTAACATTTTGAATGCAGGACTTTTACTTTTACTCCAGTAAAAGATCAGAGTTTTTCTTCCACTGATGATAAAAAGACACTTTGTGGAGGTTAGAGCCAGAAATGTAAAGTTGTGTAATTTAGCTGTTAGCTCCTGCAGCTACAGTTCAGTATGTCCTCATGTCCTCTGTGTGTGTTTCTTGTCCTGCCTGCTGGTTCAATATCAGGTCCTCCCACTGCTCTCAGACCCAGACTGTGACCTCTAACCCCCAAACCCTGAACCTCCTCCAGCAGGTAGGTACAGCATATAAACTCAGGTACATGTGCAGGATATTATATTATATTATATTATGTTATGTTATATTGTAATATATTATGTTATAATATAATATAATATATTATATTATATTATGTTATGTTATATTGTAATGTATTATGTTATAATATAATATAATATATTATATTATATTATGTTATGTTATATTGTAATGTATTATGTTATAATATAATATAATATATTATATTATGTTATGTTATATTGTGTTATATTATGTTATAGTATTAAATTATATTATATTACATTATATTACATTATAATAATATATTATGTAATGTTATATTGTGTTATATTATATTATATTATGTTATAGTATTATGTTATATTATATTACATTATAATAATAGATTATGTAATGTTATATTGTGTTATATTATATTATGTTATATTATATTATAGTATTATATTATATTATATTACCTTATTATATTATGTTATGTTATATTATATTATAGTATTATATTATATTATGTTACATTATGTTATATTATATTATATTACATTATATTATATTATGATATATTATGTTACGTTATATTATATTATAATATTGTGTTATATTATATTATATTATATTACATTATATTACATTATAATAATAGATTATGTAATGTTATATTGTGTTATATTATATTACGTTATATAATATATTATGTTACATTATATTATGTTATATTATATTACATTATAATATTATATTACGTTATATTATGTTATATTATTACTTAATATTATTACTTATGATTGTTACTTTATATTGTGTTATATTATATTGTATTATATTTTATAATACATAATGTTATGTTACGTTATATTACGTTACATTATGTTACGTTATATTACTTTTTATTACATTACATTGTATTTTATTACATGATATTACATTATATCATATGTACACATGCAAACATTCAGATGCGCAGTGTAAAGTAGAGTTAAAAACTTTGTTAATTTTACTGAGTCAGTGTTTGCTGGGAACATGACCTTTGACCTTCCACCCACACAGAGTGGACATTGAGTTGACATGAAGCAGATGCATCATTACAAACCATGAATGACGGTTATCATGCTCTGATGGCCACGCTTTCCCAGGCCGACACAATACATTCACTCAACAGCGGGGGTGCATGTATGTGGAGAGAGGCCTCTGCTCCACCACAATACCCTATATATATATATATGTCACACACACACACACACACACCTATAAACGCACACACTTGTACACAAGAAGGCCCAGCCACCAAACACAGTGATTTAATGTGTGATATTCTGACTAGCAGCTCATGAACTGCTGCAGAAACATCTTGTCTCATTAACACTCGAGTGTTTTTCTTCACACATGCTGGAAGTCTTATTTGTTTTCTCTGCGGCTGATTAAACCACAGACGTCACACTGAGCTGAGAGCTGCTGTCTGTCGGAAGGTTTCTGCTCTCGTCACTGCAGAGTGGAAACTAGAGAAGCATTATTACACTTTACTGGAGCACAGATTAGACTGCATTCATAGAAATGTCACTGAGAAGCACAGATAATCTGATTAGTGCAGATTAGGACTGTCAATCGATTAAAATAGTTAATCGTGATTATACTATGACTTTTTAGGACTTTTTATGATATAGTAGAGTATGTAAATAAAAAAATCATAAAGTCATATAGTATGTCAAGAAAATATGTCAGTCATAGCGAATGTCATACTATAGTATTACAGAAGAATATTATAACACATGTCATAAAAATCATAAAAGGTCATAGTTTAGTATGTCAACAAAATATTTTAAAAAAAGTCATGATATAGTATGTCAAAAAAAACAAATTAAAAGGTCAGTGTAGTATGTCAAAAAAAGTCATGTGTGACTTAAATTTTCATTGTCTGGCAGAAATAAAGATTTTCAAACAGCTGAGAGATGAAACAATGTCCATCCATCCATCCATCTTCAACCGCTTATCCGGGATCGGGTCGCAGGGGCAACAGCTCCAGCAGGGGACCCCAAACTTCCCTTTCCCGGGCCACATTAACCAGCTCTGACTGGGGGATCCAGAGGCGTTCCCAGGCCAGAGTAGAGATATAATCTCTCCACCTAGTCCTGGGTCTTCCCCGTGGTCTCCTCCCAGCTGGTCGTGCCTGGAACACCTCCCAAGGGAGGCGCCCAGGAAGCATCCTTGCTAGATGCCCGAACCACCTCAACTGGCTCCTTTCGACGCAAAGGAGCAAGGACTCTACTCCGAGTCCCTCACGGATGACTGAGCTTCTTACCCTATCTCTAAGGGAGACGCCAGCCACCCTCCTGAGGAAACCCATTTCGGCCGCTTGCACCCGCGACCTCGTTCTTTCGGTCATGAAACAATGTCTGATCTTAAAATGAAGACAACCTAGCTAGTTAACTAACGTTAGCCAGCCGTCTACTCCTCCTGAAGGAGTCTCCAGCGGTGTAGGAGTCGGCTAATCAGGTCTCATTGGTTAATGTTAACTTTCTCAACTAACACTCGTGATCCTGGAGAGTGAGTGACAGAACATATTGAGAGAAACTAGTATTTCCTTCAGCCATTGTTGTTAAAAAGACAAGCCAACAATACTTGCTAGCCAGCGTTAACTAACATCTTCATAGAATTATTCTGACTCAATTTAAGGCTCCGCCCGCTAAACACATCATAAATCATGTTTACTAACAAAAAAGGGATTTTTAATATTTCATTAATAGTCACACAGGACAGAAAAATATAGACCAAACTTTCATTTCACTCCATTTATTTAAAACATTACAATATAAAAGAAAATTACACATTTCTGAATTGCTGTATTTACAAAAAGGTACATTCGTTAACATCTGCATACAGTTCACATGGTTGTTTTTCACTGCAGAGTTTCCATCGAGCTGAGGAGCTTACGGTTTACAGTCACAGGTTGTTGAACAGCGTTTCGGCTCACTGCAGCTCATCTCAAGTAGCTGTACAGTTCATATTTATTTTAAAGGCACTAAGAAATGACAGGCTAGTGTACAACATTTAATGAGGAACTGTATTTCAACAACAGGTGTCACAGAGCAAAATCATAAATAGCTTTTGCCTTTGGCAGCAATCAAACTGAAATGTTTTTTATTTTTTTTACATATAGACAGACATTTTGTTTTTACATACTAAGGCTTATCAATAAATACAAGCACTTAAAAATGAAAAGCAAAAACCTTGCACAATCGTGTGCAGTTTTCCTATGCAAGTCAAGTTTCCCAGGAATGTAACAAAATTGTGCAACCAGGTTGCAACTATAATAAAAGATTAAAAAAGGGGAATTGTTGAGCCACGCAAACAGGTCAGGTGCGTTCAAAACACCTCCCGGATGTTAAACAGCTAATAAAGTGTCTGATTGTTCGTATGGCTCGCGCAGCAAAACACAGAGCGGGCTCGCTTTGTAGATAATCACATTTTCTTGTGGCGAGCACACTATTTAAATTGGAATTCATGAGGGAGATTTCAACTTTCAGAGCTGAATAAATGAGATTCCTCACTTAAATGTTCCTGAGAATCTAACTGAAGCACCATCTGAAAGCATTTAAGCCTCAAATTTCAAGAATAGCACCAGTAAAACTCCAAGATAAATACCTCACAGGTATAAAATGTTTGGTTTCCTCTCAAAAAAACAACAACTTTAAAAATAATAAAAAACAAAAACAGTTTGCGTCCCCACTTTACATCAGTGGACTCCGGTCGCTGCTGCTCAAATTTAAACTAATTATCCTATAAATTGTTTTATAAAACCAAATTAATAAAAATACTGACAGGAATCAGAGTTCCTGATTTAGTGTTTAAAACGGAATTAAATTAAAACGTGCTACATGAAGTTAGCCTTGTCCTAAAATCACATCCCATTTGGTGCGGACCGGACGTGGTGTGAGAGGTACCTTCAGGTCAAAAACTGTACGGGGAGGTAGCGTGTCCTCGCTGGTCGTGTCCTGCTCAAGGATTGGCTGGTTTCTCTGTGCTGCTGGGCGGAGTCAGAATTGTTCCCACGGCGACGGGCGACAGCTGACAGTCGAGGCTGTCGAGTTGATGGTCCTGACATTTTTTCTGTAGGACGGAAAACAAATTCAACGTTAGTCACGAAGGATTGCAAAACAATATTTTACAACTTGAATCAGTCGACTTTTGAACTGTTAATGACGGTAACCCTGCAGAGAACTTGCTTTCATTAGTGTTATTAAAAGGACCAGTGTGTAATATTTAGGGGGATCTATTGGCAATGGAAAATAATGTTAATAAATTACATTTTCTTTAGTGTATAATCACTTGAAACTAAGAATCGTTGTGAAAAATAGGGTGTGGCTGCCGGAACCCAAACATTTTCTGTCGACGACGGGACGCCGTTAATCCTGAACCCTGATGGTACATGCTGTACTGTAAAAAAACAAAACAAGTACCGTTCCTTTTTCAGAATTTTGGCACTGACTTGGTGTCCAAGTATCGGTTGTCGTGACATCCCTACGTCCAAGTAATTATTTTGTTACTAATGTCATGTAGTTGGGCTGGGTGTCAAACACATGCTTTTTTTGATACAGGTGAAAAGTCATAGTACAGTATGTTGAAAAGGTCATAAAAAGCCATAGTATAGTTAGTTGGAACAAGGCAAAACTTATAGTATGGCAAAAAAAAAGTCAAACATGCAACAAAAATGTCACACTGACATAAAAAGTCAGTAAAGTATGTCGAAAGAAAATGGCATAAAAAGGTCATTTATTTATTTGACAGGGACATATTTACATATAAATAAAAGAACTTCTAGCTGTAGCTAAAAAATTAAAATATATAGTATAGAACATCAAAAAAAGTCATTAAAAAGGAAAGACTGGAGGCTAACACTAGCAGATCCACATCTAAAATGTCATCTTGCTGTGTTGGGTGCCAGAATCCAGATATCACATACATTTGAGATGACAAACTGTGATTCAAGGCTCTAGTGAGTTACAATATCGGAGAAACGTTTCAGAGATGGAGAGTAAATGTTGCCAATATTTAGCCTTAGGCTGCGGATAGCAGAAGGCTAAACTATTAGCAATGCAGGTTGTAAAGTGTATTGAGTATCGGAGAACTGATGATTACCAAAAATTGTCATTGAATATATGGTCAGATAGTTCTTAAAGATTGACTGCATTTATTTAAACAAAGTTTCTCTGTCGAGGTATCACAAAAAAAGTACTTGTATGTATTGAGCCTTGGTTGTAACAGCAGTGTGTGTGTGTGCTTGTTTTGCTCACCAGCAGGTCCAGATAAGCCACGTGCGTCTGGATGTTGTGTCGGGCGTCAGGTTTCACTTTGGGGAAGTTCTTGAGTTGAGGTTTGGCTTGAGATCGCAGCACGTCCATGAAGGGACTCATCCACCGAACACAAGGAGCCACGCCGTCCCACATCAGGCCTGACAGGTTAGAAATTTAAGTTAAAGCTGAGAAAACTACACCACCTCCAGCAACATTTCTTCACTGAATTCTGATGTTCTATAAAAGTTAATCATGTTTCCAATTCATCAGAAACTCAAATAAGAACATAACATAAGAACAAAAATCCACAGTTGTATAGATAGTTTGAAGGAAATGTATATACTGAGTGATTATATGTTCATTGCAGCATTAAATCAGATGTTCAGGTGGAAAAATCAAACTCACCTGAGACTTTATGAACGACATCAAACGTGGAGAAGTGGCAGAAGGCGGCCGCAGCAAGAACACTGTAGCTGTAGTCCAACGAGGTGACATCCAGCATGCACAGGTCCAATAGCTGCAACACAGGTCAAAGGTCAGTATGATGTGTTCTTTAGAAGCAGGGTTGTTTGATGTTGTATGATCTAATGTGTTGGTGATGCAGGTGTTGGGGGGTACCTGTGTGATCTGGATGTACGTTTCCTGGGAGAACTGCGGCACCAGGAAGTTCTCTCCGTCCGTCTGGGCCTCCACCTGAGCGTACAGCTTCAACCAGGAGATGGGCGTCTCCGGACACAGATTCCAGTTCAACGCCTGCAGGACGACAAACAGATTTAGGTTTACATACAGAGTCCACAGATTAACCAAGGAAGGAAGGAAAGAGAGAAAGAGAGAGAGCGAGAGAGCGAGAGAGCGAGAGAGAGACTTTCTACTAACAAAAAATGCTTGACCAAACTGTTGGATTGTCATTTAGTGATTAAAGTAGTGATGCCAAGATAATAAAGTTAATGATTTTATGAACATTCACTGTTAATCTCATTTCATGTTATTCCATTATATACTGTATATATATCTATACAGTATATTTGATCAAAACATCAGTATGATTTTTCACCATTTGAGATGTTTTCAAAGTAGGCTACTGTAAATATCTAGAATAGTACTGGCCATACTACTAATGTCATGGCAATAAACCGACATGTTGGAATACTAATGTTACTAGTATAATAACAGTGCATGAGTTGTATTTTAATGATTCATTTATTTATTTATTATTGCCCCAAGGAAATAAAAAAGTCTATTGCTTTTTTTTCTTGGTAAGGAGGTTAAATTAAATTGCCTTTAGGATGACGTTTCAGTACTTTAATCTTATTTCAGTAATTCAAGATACATTTGGTCAAACTGTTCTTGTATTCTGGCACATCTCCATCACTACAGCATAATCATTTCTTGACCTAAAAAGAAGTCTGAACAGATTTAGTTGATGAACATACCTTTAGTATGTGAAGCTCTGTACGCTGGATGTCCCAAGTTTCACAGGCTCCATCTGTGACGTAGGCGAACTCTAGGATTTTAGGAGGGTAGATTTCCTGAAGAGAAGAAAACAGTAATTTAACAGAAGAATTAAAAAAAATATATGGTGCAATTAAACATCTATATGAAGGTGTGATTTCTACACTACAAATAGTATATATGTATTTTATTGTAGACATTTTAAAATGTTGAACAGAGGAGGATGAGGAGGGACTCACCTCTATCTTGGAGGCGATGAAGAGCGCTGTGATGCCGATGAGCTGCAGGTAGTCTTTGTTGACGTTCTCCTGAGTCAGCATGAAGCGGTCGAAGAAGTCCTGAGCGAGGTAGGCCGTCTGCCGGTGGAGTGAGTACACCTCACACACCTACAAACACACGGATACACTTTTACCAACTGGCTGACTTTATAAAGATGATGCATCTTAAAATGATCTGTGAATAATAAGAACAATCTAAAGGATATTTTCAGTCCTCACCTCCAGCAGCCAGTCCAGCAGAATCGCCCTCATCTTGGGCTGCAGTTTGGGATGCCGCTGCAGGTAGCTCTTGTCATGAACGTACTTCAGCTCCTTGTTGAGCATTTTGATCCACACGTCGTCTGAGCTGGCCCAGCTGGAAGAGAAACGCCTGCTATTACCATTCATTCATTTTAAGATCAGACATCATTGTTTCATCTCTCAGCTGTTGGAAATTCACGTCTGCTGTTTTAGCCGTGTTTACTATGTGTATATTTGCATATAGAGCGAGGAGGTGAGATTGGATCACAAATGGTCACTGGAGACGCATTTTAAAACCAAGTGTGAACAGATGTACTTAAAGCTGTTCACTTGTGATCAGATCACTCAGGTTGCATGTTAATGCCGGGTCTGAGCAGGACAAAACTCTCAACTGAAAAGAAGAATTCAGTGTGAATGAGGGCATTAAACTCTGAATGCAGTCGGGCGGAGTAGTCGCTAAGCACGAAGTGTTGAGTAACGGCAGCCTCATTGAGGTGTAAAACACATACCTGAGTTGGGGAATGGGGGAGGCCTTGATGAAGAGGTTCATGAATCTGTACTGCTTGAAGCTGGACGGATCTGCAGGTTCCAGCTCTTTGTGGGGAGTTTCGATGAGGACGCATGGGCTCGCTCCGTCCTCCGACCAACACTTCTGAGAAAAGAAAACACACAAGATGAATAAAAACAGAAGATTCAGAGCGGCAGTGTGGTCAACAGTAGGCAGAGTCTCCATCGGGATACTGGAAGGGATTGATTTTAGATTCAAGGTTCTTTATTTACTTTGTTACACATTTGTTTAAGGATAGCATTCTTATAAGGTCCCAATGTTATAGGTCTGTATAGGCATTTTTTTTGTGCGGTGAAGCATTTGCAAATAATACGGCTACAATAATAGCCAATATTACTTTACTCATCAGTCAAATCTGTAAAGTTTTCCTTTTTTCCCCAGACTTGTGATCTGTACAAGTCTGCATTTTCTCTTTTTTCTTATCGTTGCATTTTCTTTCATTTTATTTATTATATTCTTCTGTAGAACTATTTGTTGCTGTTTGCATTTAAATGTAAATCACACCAGGTTTACCTGTTATTAAATGTGCTGTAAATTAAAGTGTATCGCTACTGTGGACTTAATATTCCAGTGAAGATAACTGGTGACACTTAGTGGTGAGAAGCAGGTACTGCATGGTGACAGCAGAAACTCCTTTAAGTCACTTTAATCTGACCTCATCATTAAGATAAATCTAATATAATAAGAAATAGTTTGAGGTGCTTTGTACAACACATCGATAATGTGTAGGACACAAAACAGGGATAAAAGCTAAATATAAATAAAAATGTAAAGAACTATCAGGAGCATTATATATGAATTAGGGTATAACAAAATGGACGCTCTCAATATAGGAAGCTATAGCAAGAAGACGACAGACCATACAGTTTTACTGTAAACTATATACTACAAGCTCATGAAAGTACACGCAAATAAGACGACTACAAGCTCATGAAGGTACATGCTAAGAGTTTTAAAAACAGGGCGGGCTGCACTGAGAGGGAGGGGACACAAAACACAGATAATAAACCAGTAACGCACCCTGGTTTCAACCATTACCAGTTACACACTCATAGTAATGTAGAGGTAATGACATGTTGACACACTGACCTGTATTTCATAGCTTTGTTTCTTGGCAGCAGGTTGTAGTTTTTTCCTGGAGGGCTGGAGAGGAAGATAAACCGGTGAGTTGGTACCAGTGCTAAACTCTTAATATTGTAAAAACAGAACAAAAGGCTTCACAGGAAAGTATTAAAAACACAAATCAATATAAATACCTCTGATTTCCTTTTCTTCAGTGGGGCTCTGAGGGTCGGCTCAATTGTGTTTGAATCTCTAGCTTGCAAAGTGATGCGACCACTGAAATATAAAATAAAGTACAGCTTTAGATCCAGACAGGAAATCAGAAAACGTGTACAAGCAATCACCTTTTAGGTTTATCAAATAAGTGGATTTCATTAACTCTACTGCATCAGTTCATTTTCTCTAGGGATGCACCGAGCTCTGGGTATCTGTCGATACAGAGTACCGATCCGATACCAGTAATTAATTAATAAGCGGTATGCCTCACTCTGTGGAAGTGACTGGCATCATTCTTTTATGTGTAAGGCAATACCAGACTTGACTAAAATACTGTTTTCCTAACTTTGTAAAACAAAGTGTAACAAATAAATACATAGATATACAGTCACTGAATTACTTATTAATAAAACACAGTACATTTTACACCAGTAACTTGAAGAAAAAAAAGATCTTCAAAATGAACAGGAATTAAAATGCCAGAATATAATGTATATAGTATATAAACATAGAACTGAAATGAATAGATCGGCCCCATTTCCACCGATACCCGATCCAGCCATTTGAGTCAGTACTGACCCAATATCCGATACGGTATCGGTGCAACCATAATTTTCTCAACTTGCTAAAGTTTCTGTAAGAGGTTTTTACATGACTGAAAATAAATGCGAGTGACTATTATAACAGAGAACTTTGGTGAAACCACATCGGAGATGATGTGATCTTTCGCTATCATTCCACAAATTTCCATTGTCCGAAATAATGTTGTAGATCAAGTGAAAACTAGCGATACACCGATTTATCGGCCGAACATCGGTACCGGCTGATCTTAGTCTTGTTGAATACAAATGGCAGTGGTGAATTTTATGCATATGGTGGTGTGTTCTTTACACTGACTGTTTTCGCAATATCTCCCCGTACTTACAGTATCTTAATATATTGAATCGTAACCCCTGTATCGTGATACGTATCGTAAGATACTTGTCAATACACAGCGCTACTAAATCCACATAATATTGTACTAGGATCAGACTGTTTTGCCTCAATTGTAGGTCTTTGTATTGTGTCATTTTATTATGTATAATAAAAAAAAAGAGAAATATGCTATAGTAAAGAGGACCATTCCTCTTGGTAGTGAGGCCCCCTGTTGGCTCCCACACCACAGTCTGAGAACAAACACCTCCACCAGTTGCTTACCTGCGTCTGGACATTGTGTCGAGTGTATTTATGGCTCCGCTGTAAAGAAAGAGAAAACAGAACAGGTGAGACTCACATAGACTCACATGACACTCAAACAAAGATAATGTGGAGCTTATGTAATTATAATTAATGCAAATCTCCTGGAGCCATTTCATGATCTGTTGGGGGGCCATGTTGAGGAGCCACTTGGCCCCAGTAATCACCAGTATATAACATGTTAGAGGTCAGGGCTGTGTGCTATAAACATGTAACAGACCAGAACCAAGTGAAACAACTAAGTGATGCTATAAAAAGCCTCGAAGAGCCACATCAGGTCCTGGAGACCACAAGGACCCAACATGTTACATGTCTGAACCTGGTAGGAGTTAGCCTGGGATAACACATATAGCTAGTAAAGAGACAAAGTAGCTCCACTAAACAATAAATGGTCGACCAACAAAGCTAAAGCTCTACATGTGAAGCCCATAATAACCATCCCTTCATGGTTTAATGGGTAAACCGGGTTTAAGTGTGCTAATAGAGAGCCAGACTAGCCAGCCAGGCTCAGTGAGCTAGTGTGGCGACTACAGCCAGAAAAGGAGGGGGGCTGATTGTTCCCTCGATTTAAGACAAAAAAAGCGCAAAAATGCTGCATTTCAAGGCTTATTTATCACCTTCAGCAACGAAGTAAACATCTCAAGACAACAATAGTGTAGTTTTAATCTGTGAAAACGCGCAAATATGGACTTTATTTGAGGTTTGAAACTCAAAGACGCGCCAATTTCCGAAGCTCAGAAGCGGGAGGATTTTGAGCCCTGAGCCTCCGCAGAGACCTCCTCCAAGTCTGAGGGGGAAACTAGTAGAAATACACGCTAAGAATACACTATATCTACTTTAAACTGCTCTCGACTGCTAGATTAAACTTCTAGGAACCACATAGCTGAACACAGACCTTTATAAAAGTGCATTAAAGTCGTGTAAACCGAGAGCACCGCGAGGCTGAGCTGAGGAGAGGAGCTACAGTCATTAGCCGAGAGACTGCTAACTAGGTCAACAATAACCAGATAACACAGACATATACATGAACTGCTGCTCTGATGCTTTTACACACAAACAGATACATATCTGCTTGACTTAATAAAAACACACAACAGAGAGAAAGACAACCTGAAAAATGTTAATAAAAGTTACAAGAAGTATTAGTATACCTACTAAAACCTATTATAATCTCATTAAACACACCTCAATAATAACACGCAAGACTCAAACAAGCTACAGTAGATCACACTAGAAGAGGGAACCCTTTTAAATAAGGTAAAATACAAGTTAAAGCTCAGATATGGCTGCTTTCACACATTTACATCCACTCACACAGCACCAGACTACACCCAGGAAAACACATATTTAAGATCAACACGTATGATGCAACCCGCAGGAAGATACTAACAGTGATAATACGTTATAAAGCTATATATATATGAGTGTTGGTGTGCTGCTCGGCTCGCTGGTCTTACCTCCTGGCTGATCAATGAATGAATGCATCAGCTGTGGCGCCGGCGCCAATCCTCCTTATATCCGCATACGGCCGCCGCGCACTGCGCATGCGCGTTCCCGGTTCACAGAAACCCGCTAAATGTTTAAATCTGAGCTGAGATTTAAACAAACCAGCAACACCGAGAGGTCTAGATGTGATCCCTGTACTCGTCTCCTGGAGGTAACAGCTCATTAGAGGCGTTAGGACGTGATTAACGGGGTTATTTACCGTGTTTCACCGGAGATCCCACTCATCTCTAACGGACTCCGGTAAATAAGGACGGTTTATTAACGTTAACACCGCTTTCCGTACGTTCCGGTTACACAGAAACGACTCGGTACCCGCGTAGAGATCCCCTCCCGTCAGAACCGTGAGGTTATATGTTTATAAGTTTACTCTTTATGGAGATATTTAGATGTTTTTACGCGGCATCAGAACAGCTTCCGCATCCGGGTCCCGCCCGGAGGAGGGGCCTCCGTGACGTCAGGCCAATGGGAGAGCGAGCTGCCACCGCCGCGTGCTTCCTCCGCAGAATGTAAACAGAGAGAACACGTGGAGCAGCTGTCAAACAGCTGGTCGAGAGATACTGCTGCTGACACATGGGTTTATTTTATATTATATTATATATTATATGACCAGAGGTACCAATTTATTATTATTATTATTATTATTATTATTATTATTATTATTATTATCATTATTATTATTATTATTTTATTTATTGCATTGTTCTGCAACTGAAACCTGGCTTTATTTGGCCCAACACATATTTGGCCTAACACATCACCGGGTGCGAGCTGCCCAGCCTGCAGGAGCTGTACACCCAGCGGTGCCTCAGGAAGTCCCTGAGGGTCATTAAGGACGACACACACCCCCACAACAGCTTGTTCTCCCTCCTGCCCTCTGGTAGAAGATACAGGACCCCCAGGTCTCTCACCAGCAGACTGACGAACACTTTTTTCCCCCAGGCCATCAGACTTTTAAATAGATAATTCATACGACACCTTCTCACACAAAAAGTACCTCAATCATATATCTTATACTGTATATGTTCTTAATATGCCTTGTACAAAGTATTTCCTTTTATAATTGTAATATAACTTATTTTTAATGGAGCTTCCCAGCAAAAAGCATTTCACACGATTGTATTTGTATAACCAGTGTGACAATAAACATCTTGAATCTTGAATCTTTATTTTATATTATTAACTGATACTTGGAAAGTGACCAGAGGTGTCAACTTTATTTTTATTTTATGTATTTATTGCTTTGCTCTGCAGCTGACACATGGCTTTATTTAATATTGTTGCATCAGTAATAATGATCTAACGATGTACAGTATATACATTACTTTACAACTTTTTATATTTTAGAGGAACATGATTATTTTTCACAGATTATTTGTCTCATGTACTACCGTCAAGATATAGTGACAGTTTTGTAAAAATAACTCAAAGTGGCCAACTGCAGCTTTAAGGCTAATAAATGTACGACCACTTGTTGTCACATCGCCAAACTTTCTTTCTCTGATGAAGTCCATGAGATGTAGTTCATTGCTCCACAAAAAGCTAATACGTAGCCCTTGAGTTACTTTGTCTTCTATGGAGGGCTGAACGAACAAACAGAGACAAGAGAGCTGCGTATGAAAACATTTATTATTATAGGCTAATGAGAGATCACATGTATTAACTATTACAGTTCAAAAACAGATGACCCCACTGATAATTAGCAATTTGTTTTGACATCAGAACAGAGTGAATTGATCTGTCATACATCCAAAAATACAAAGATGGAGACCAGTTATGTTGATAAATAAAAAGTTAACCCTAAAATTCCTACACCTTTTTTTTCCTTTTTGGCAAAGTGCTGTATTATTCCAGTAAACTACACAAAAAAAAGCGTCTAACACTTGGTGAAAAATAAAAATGCCACAAAATATTCTTCACACTTTTTTCTTAAAATAAACAAGGAGAAAAGAGGTTTTGCTACATCATTCTGTCTGGTTTGTTGAGTCATTATAAAAAGGTCGGTGGGCGGCGGTTGCGGAGAGAAGCTTCCTCCGAGTGGTGCATAGTTGGTTTCTGATGTCCGTTTGTGTGTTTTTATTTATTATGTCCACTCAAGACGTAAGAAAAACAAAAATAAAAGGGAGTTCAAGTTCTTCATTGATGCATTGTCTTTACATTTCAACCTGGAAGGCACGAGATCCACAAATTTCAAGGCATTGAACAAAAACATTACAAATCCCTGTTAGTTTGATGATGGAGAGATGAACTGAGAACAGAAAAGGCTCCCGACAGCAGGAGGAGACGTCTCCTCCGATCCCTTCTGTCTTTAAGTTTGCCTTTTATAAAGAAAATAACAATAACATCGTCCATGATTGCAAAGCTCGATAGCATAGAGAGAGACACATTCGAAAAATAAGAGAAAAGCTTAAAAACACCAGAGAACCACTCAGCTATCGATTATTTACAGTGAAACCGTACAGACGCCTAACAAACGTTTGTTAGCGTTTTTCTTAACAATGCTACCGTGACTGGAGATTCAGGAACCACACTGCAAAAAGGCTCCATCACAACCGATTAAATCTTTACTGAGCTTTAGTGTGTTTATACTGCACAGACTCCTCTCCCTGAACGTCTTCTTTAACATGACTTATTTCTATCTATCTTACTGGTGATGTGTTTAATGTTTGATTCGTTCGATAAAGTCGACTCTAAAATAACTTGTTGTTGAAAAGTCAACAACATGTGAAGGTCTGGCCTTTCACCTGTTTTGAGATCATTCAATAACGTAAGCACATTTTCCACACATCTTCAGAAAAAAAATAAGATTTAAAGTTTCAACATGAGATTCCATATGGAAGTCCATTTCTGCCAAGAAAAGAAAGAAAATTGTGAAAAGTCAGGAATAATAGAAAATACTTAAGGTAAGTCAAAACTATGAGAAGTCTAAATCTGGTTTATAATTTTTTTTAAATTACTTAATTCAAATTTTAATTATGAGTTAGAAAGTTGAAATATATATATATATATATCGAATAAGTAATACTTTTGACTTTCCATCTCAATTTTTCGCCTCGCTTTCATTTTTGTCATTCCCAACATTTCGTCAGTTATTTCCTTTTCCTGGCAGAAATGAACTCCCACAGCAGGATTCAGTCACTCTGTAAGATGGACAGTTTAGTTCTATCTATTTATAGATATATAGTTTATTCTCTCCTGCAGTGTGGTGATTCGGCCGGGCTCTACTTTCCCAACAGCGGATGTATTAAACGTCAGTCCACCGTTTCAGAGCACCGAGGCCAACAAATGTTAACAAACACGTAAAAGTTAAACAACAACAAAATAAAATCAGTATTATAAACTAGTGAAAGGTTAAAAATCATTGCTACTTTTTTGGTTTAAATATTTTAACAGTTTAGCAAAATGTAACTAAGTTAACATGGAAAATAGAAAAGTTAAAAAGCATAAAGTACATTTCTAAAACCATGTTAGGTAAAATATAAACATCGCTGAAAAAGACCAACAGTTTCTCTCCATCTTGGTGGATTTCCAACAGTTCATTTTCACAGTCCTGGGACCAAGATCAACTAAACTAAGAGTCAATTAGTTCTCACAAACATTTTCACGAGGGAAAGCTCGCTGGGACGGAGCTGGAAAAAGTCCGAGCACGCACAAAGAATCATCAGCCGTCAAGTAAATCTGCATTTTCCTAAAGAGTAAAGGTGATTGGTTGTGACCCTGAGAAGTAGACTGCAGATTCATTTAAGAACACAAACAAAAAAAATATTTTTCCATTTTCTTTTTTTCTCCACTGTCGTCACACTAACACAACTCTACAACCATGCAACAGATTGCACACTAACATAATCAAACATACCTAAGCAAGAAACCATATACGCATATATACCAACTTCATACTGATATGTAATCTGTTTTTTTCTTTTCAAAAAAATATTTTGGAAGTTTTTTTTTAAATAAATTTTTGTTTTTTTTACATTTCTATTCATCTCAAAGCTACCGTTAAAACAAGGCGTTTAGTGATATTTAACCCAGTCATTTTTTCTTTTTTTTTTCTTTTCAAAAAAATATTGTGAAAAGTACTGAATTACAAAGTCAGAGGCAGGTTCAGCCGGCGCTGCGGGACAAGCAAAGAGGCGGCGTCGCATCAACAACGACAACAAGATCACTGAATTTACAAACTTCAAGACAGGAAAGTAAAAGGAAGAATCCCATCAAAATGCTCCAACAAAGTGGAAAAAGGCAGGTGGTGATTTTATTTGTGTGGATAACCGGCCAAATATAGACAACATGAGGTCAGCTCCATCAGAATTAGTGAGTGAGGGAAACTAAAAATCAATGTCTATATCTACAGGAGCAGAAAGGCAAAGCAGAAGTTTCTCATGAAACTCTCTGTTCTGTTTCTCAGTTTTCGGTTACTACACTTGCCAGTTTCACAGAAAAAAAATCTAAATGCAGCATGTTCATGTTTAATTCTGCCAAAATGTCACCAAACTTTTGCATTTAAATGTAAATGTCTCATGGCAAACTGCTGGTATTAGATGCCATACTGGCAAGAAATGAACTAGTTTCTGTTTCTCTATATTTAAATAAAAACACTGAAAACAAAAGGTTTAGATGTTTTCTATTTAAAGTGGGACTGACAAGAGATAGATTAAAAAAAGAACGGCAAGATATCCTGACTTTTATGGCGCATTCACGAGAGCGAAGCAAATTTTTTGTGTGGTGCGATTACATACAAAGTCAATGCAAAGAGGCGAATAGACAAAAAAATAACGCAACACAAACACGCAAAATTTGAGTCATTCGAGCGAGAAATTCCCGTGACGCTGTGTCGTGAAAGCCTATTGACGTTGAGATTGTCCTCCTGTCGCCACTGACGTCCTGACGTTGTTGAATCAGAAATGGAGGAAATAAATCTTGTATGTGTCTGTGGTCACCCAGAGCTACAATAGTACATCATATCTGTACATCATATCTGTGCAGAGACCGGACCAAACTCTGTGATTAAATGGATGTGTATAAACCACAGATCCAAGCAAACAAGTATTTTAAAAGCTGTTTGCTTGTCGTCTTGCGGACAGACCTGACAAAGCCTGAATTGAGACTTTTTACAAATCAGCATCAATATGTAGTTATTTCAGCATCATTTTGATCCATTTATTGCAATTAAATCACAGCACAATATGTTAATTTTGGGTTCATAACGCAGTAGCGACGTGCGTCTTGCTAGATACAGACAGTGCAATGGCACTGTATGTGAATACAGCTCGCCGCCGGGTGATATTATGAACCCAGACACGACGGCGTTTGGTTTTCTGACATATCTGGGACTTCCACAACATGTACAAAGCAGCAACAGTGGTTATTTCTTCCATAGTTGATGGAGGAAATGGAGGAAAGAAAAGTTGTTGGTATCTATGGAGACAAGCTACTTCTCCTCTCCGGCGCGTTTATCGCGAATGAACACAAATGATACCGGCGGTCCAACTCGCAAAAGGTGAAACTTTGCTTCGCTCTTTGTTTGAACACTGCATTAGCCACGTCTATGGGTCAAAAACACTGGATCCTACATTTCCCATAATGCAACTTGACAGAATATTTTCATTGGAGCCTTTCTGTTATAAATAAATGTGTTGTCTCCAAGCTCACAGGATACATCATACAACTGTGAGTAGTACTCGTCATAAAGAGTACACCGACAGGTTAAATCAATCCCTTTAATTGACCTGTTCTGTTGTGGCGGTTGTCAGAAGGCATTCTGGGAAATGTAGGAATGATAAAAAAGTAACCACAACAACTACAGATTGCTGATTCTAACAGTGTCGGATTATTTGAGGGGATTTTATCTTTAAGGTTTTGACAACTTTCCTGCCGAATATCGACGAGCACGACTTCAATCCTGGCAACTTTTTAGGGCAACAATCACAACTCTCCTGTACTAACTAAATGGCACCGCTGTGCTGCTGCACTGCTCCTGTTCAAGTGATTCGGGATCTGAAATGTCTCCTGAAAATGTCCTGGGAAGTTGCCCAAAAAGTTGTAGAGGTTATGACATCACCTGAGCGTCATCCCGCCACGCTGTGAACCTGCCGCTGAGTAAAGTGACCTACAGCATTGATTCTACACATTAAGTTGTCCGTAAAGAACAAGAAGAAAAAGAAGAAAAAAAAAAGAGAGAGAGAAGATGTCACCGTGACAACTCTTCTTCTTCTCTGTGATTGGACAAACTGGTCCAACGGAGAGAGAATAAAACATGGATGATAGGAAGAGGAGAGGAACTTGATGACCTTTTCTTTTCATATCATCAATATGAAGGATGGATGGATGATGAAGAAGAGGAAAAACTTCATCCACTGGCCACATGAGCTGATAAAACTAAATAAAAATCACCAGCCACGTTCCCTATTTCACCGTCCAATCAGATTTCAGAACAGATCGGGGTGTAACTGATGGCTGATGACATGTTGCTGGTGTTGGTGGCCAGTGTCGGTTTCCCATACTGCTTTAAAGGATGGAGGTTGATGATGAGGATGATGAAGGACGCCTCAGAAGTTGAGGTGTCTCTGGCTGGGCTGGTGCAGGTGCACGGAGCTGGCCTTCGGGGGGCGCAGCAGGTTGAGGCGTCGCAGGGCCTTGCGGGACAGCGGCTGGTTGCGTTGGCTGGTGGCGTTGCCCGCCCGCTGCTGCAGGAGGCCGGCGCGGGCGGAGAGCGCCGCAGCATAGCAGGCTGAGTGGAGGCTGGAGCGACGGGGGACGACTGCCACCTCCGGCCTGCAAGGAGACAGAAGGAGAGGAGCGTTAGATGGAGCTGGTGAATGTGTTCTGGTACTTAATTGATTGAAAGAATTTTTTTTTTACGATTTTGAAATCCAAAGTGGTCAACACTACACATCCAGTAAAGTATGGAAACACTTTGGGTTTCACACATTGCAGGAAAAGCAGAGATAGACATCATGGGTAAAGCTGCATGCTAACTCTGTCATGGACAGGAAACGTTATACATTCTGAAAATCAAACATTTTTAGTGTATTAATTTAGATATTGTCCAAAATAAAAGTCCCTAAAAGTGTATGATTCAACTTTGACCCATGGTCTAGAGTTAAAAAAGTTAACAAAAATCGCAATAAAATCGTAATATTGAATCACAATACTTAAAAATCGCAATACATGTCGAATCAGCACCAAAGTATTGTGATAGTAATGAATCAGGAGATAGGTGAATCGTCCTAGCTCTAGAATTTATTTGCTAATCGATTAATTGTTCGTGTCATCTACCAAGAAAAAAGGTGAAATCTTGAGTAGAGAGGTTGATGGTGTGTTTAATTTTCTCAGGACGTTACCTGTGTCGAGGGCCGTCCAGAGAGCGTCTCCCCTTCTCCTTCCCAGCGGAGGGTGTCAGGGCGGCGGGCACGTTTCCAGGCAACAAGCCCAGCTCCAGGTCGAGGGAGCGCGGCAGGGGGTCGAGGGTCAGCCTGGGGGGGCTGCGGTGGGCGTAGACGGACATGCTGGGGTGCTCGATCAGCAAGTTCTCCAGAGGGCTGGTCTCCAGCAGGCCGGGCTGGCTGCGGCGGCCGGTGAAGCAGGGCGGCGGCGTGACGAACCAGCTCTCCTCCAGAGAGCAGGCGTCCAGACGGAGGAACCCGTTCTCCTCTTCGGCCTCTTCGTCGTCCTCATCCGCCCCGCCATCTGGGTCGGTGTCAGCCGTGGAGTTGAGGGAGGTGCAGGAGGCGTAACGGATCGGGGGGCTTGCCATTGGGGAGGGGATCATCACCAGGTCGTCCTCGTCGTCCTCCTCCTCTTCCTCAGGTCCAACATTGGATCCAGAGAGGCTGTCACCACACTGACTGGAGCAGGCTTCAGCTGCAGAGACACAAACAACGGGAATTCATTTTTACTTAAGAATTCTACTGTGAGTGGCGCCTTTGTCTGCAGTATTTCAGTTCTGTGTGCCAACATGTTGAAATACTCTCAAATACAATTGAGGCAAATGTAGATTAGTTCCTGGTGCTCACAGGATTGCAAAATTACATCTAAAAAAACTCAGTCTACCCATTAAACCCCTAATATATACCCCAACCTGGACATGCAAAAGGCTCTGTACACACTACACTAGGTGTCATCCATCATAAATCATAAATCTGACACAGTGCATGTGCAGACAACTGCAGCTGACACATTTTAAAGGGCAAGAGGAAACTCCGTTTACCTTTTTCTGGATAAAGAATAAATCTTACTGTTACTCATTTCCATAGGGACTATTTAAAAAGTAGTTCCAAGTGAAGATGATCCAGAGTAACGTTAATGTGTTTCTAGTGCTCCATATTAGCTTATTATCACAGATATCAGTATCGGTGTACACAAAAAATTGCCGTCAAGAAATATGAAATGTTATGTTTGAAGTCAGTGTCTCCTATTCTGAGCAGGACATTTTACAATGTAAAAATAAACTCACTCTGTAACGATTTTGGTCACCATTCTTTAAAAAAACAAATTCAAGGGATCGATGTGAAACAGCTGTTGTTTTGCTGGTAGAGGTGAAACTCCAGTGTAATATCTTCAGTGTGCCAGCAGGCGGCGCTGTGACCTGTCTGAGAAGCAGCAGCAGCCGTCAGATGTAAACAGTCATTTTGTTGATGCAGAGCAGCCAGAGAGCTGCAGGCGGGCCAACCTGCCAGCTCAGCATCACATGTCCAACTGAAACCACAACCTGCACGCATGTTTTCTGTTAATGTGTCTGTAAACACGCCCGCTAAACCCGCCTCACGTTTACAGAGCTGCCTAATCTGCTCACCTGATCCTTCCTCTCCGTGCATGAAGCTACAGAAACAACCGCTGCACGTTTGCTCACACACTAATCATTGTGCTGCACTGCTGCACATCGAACTCTGCTATTCGCCAAAGTCTGTGAGTCAGGCTGTTGTTTTGATCCAACATCAGCTTCTAATGGTTCACAGAGACGCAGGAAGTTATGAAAGGAAACATGATCTCCAGCTGGCAGACTGGAAACTAAAAATAACAGAGTCGACTAAGCAGACGTCTCCTTCTGATTTCAGTTCTGTTTAAGGACCTGCTGTTTTTCTCCTTTAATAACTGCTTGGACTAAATGACCTGTGTGCAGTGTGCATTTAACTTGCTTGTTGCCGTGCAAGAGAGCCATTGTTTGGAGCTCATAAACGCCAACCGGTGGCTCTGACTCCCAATCATACTAGCCAACCCTACCGGGAGACTCCCGTTTTTCATTGCCCTCTCCAGGTTTCCTCCCGCGGTCACAATTCTCCCGCATTTCTCCCGATTTATGGCAAATTTTCACACTTAAACCCGTTTCTGGCGCTGTATAGCGTCTATAATCCCTACTGTTTCCACCTGGACGACAATACAGCTATTGTCGTTTCCCGGCAGAAGAGAGCCATCTATGCTCACAACACAGTGCAGTTTGAGCTCATGTTTGAGCTGCGCTCGCCATAGCGGCCGGCGTGGTGATGTGGTGATTTTATTTTTGTGGATAACCAGCCAAATACAGACAACATGAGGTCAACTCCCTCAGAATTAGTGAGTGAGGGAAACTACAAATAAACGTCTGGGTCCTACAGGAGCAGACTTACGTACCCATCAGCTGTGCGGTCAAGATCAGACTAGAGACGTAACCACTTAATAGGTGAGTGAATAGTACTCTCTCTCTTCCGACGTTTGTGTTTTTAAAAACAGAAAACACAGGTTTTATACTGCGATATTTACTGAAAATGACACAATACAGCCAACAGTAGCCTCAGTAAACGTTCAGGCTCCTGGTGATCTCCCTCTAGCCAGCTGTCACCTTATTTAGGTGTTTGTAGTGAAATGAGGAGGTGTTGTACAGACAACTCCTCATTTCAACTTCACCAAACAGCTTTTCCTCATCCGTTGGAATAAGGAATAAATAGAAACAGGACGTCTGACAAAAGTTCAGCTCATAAAGTCACGCTGTGCAGCGCTTCGTCGCTCGCGGCCAGTTAGTTCATTCCAATAGAAAACAATATAATCAAACTGATTTTGTCACTGGCGTTTGCTCGTGTTGCATTCAGTTTGGAGGGTGTAATATGTAGGCTACATGCATCCCAATACATTAGACCTCTCTGTGTTGAACATTACATTCCCTCTAGATTTTCTTTTTGTGAACCCCCAACCGTAAAGTTCAAACTGGCCTATGTTGTAGTGTACTTATTATTTTCATTGTATTAAAGTCACCAGAAAGCAGGAAACAAAGTCTCTGCTTTGGTTTTGAAATCCTCCCTATTTTTAAGGTCTCAAGGCTGGCGAGTATGCTCCCAGGAGTTCACAGAGGAATCCTTGTTTACCCACAACAGGCTTGAGTGCTGACTCAGCGCCTGCCAGCTGATCTGAACACTTTATCCTCTCAGCAGCGGGACAACCCCCGCTACCCAAGTCCATCAGCAGCTGACCTCTTCCTCCTGCAGGAAACTGAGGAGGTTCAGCTGTGTGGTATCAGCTGAACTACAGGTCTACACGGCAGCAGGGACTGTTGTCAGCTAGGACCAGCAGTGTTTGGGAGACTTTGGCGGGCTGCGTGTTGGGTTAATGGGGTCAGTGTGGATTATGAACGAACCGGCTGACCTTCCACTGTGTCCTCTACGAAACACGAAGGCTCAGAGTCTGCAGGGTACACGCAAACAGATTTCACTCTCAACCAGACTCAAGTCACAAATCAGCCATTTCAGCAAATTTGCAAGCCATGCAACCTTTTTAAATGTTGACACGTTTCACAAACTGCATACTTGTTGACACGTGCATGAACACGTGAGAGCCCTGCAGGACTTGCAAATGTATCTGCAATTTAAGAGCGTCGAATGTTTTCTGCCGCCACCGTTTGTGTGAGCAGTGACTCCCGAATCATTTCTGTTAACAGGCACCCGGCTCGCAGGCCTCAAGGCCACGATACCGTCCAACACATAGACATGCAGCTCTGATGTCTGTCTACAGACAGGCGGACGTTTTCACACCTGTGCAGCTGGTGTTCACGGTCATAAATTCTGCAGATGTCTGCAAGATGGATGAGCAGACAGTTAGTATAATCTGATCTGTAAAGGCTGCTGTTAAAAACAAACCTGGCCTTCAATAACAAACTATGGAAAATATAAACGTGTTCTTTTCTTTCATTAACAAAGAAACCAAAGCTCTCAAATGTTAACTTTAGTCTAAACATGCAGCCAATGAGAATTTTTCAAACATAAAATAGTCTAAAATTGGCAAAGAAAACATTAAGAATAAGTAAACAAAATTATAAATCTGACCAGACATTTGATGCCAGTTTTTGGTCCTCGACAGTTGTCACCCTTCTGAGCTACAGACACGAACACCCCGACCTATCAGGCCTTTATCCCTTTATCTATTGCTTTAATAAAAAATATATTAAGTATATGATGTTTTGTGCAGCTAATACACAATATGTGTTGAATTAAACTACAATATTCTAAGTAACGACACTATGATACTTTAATATTAGTCATTGTAGGGTGTCTGGTTTAAGTATTCATCAATTTTGGTGGGAAATTGAAACATAACTGTCAGATTCACACCAAGAGCGAAGGAAATTTTCGCCTCTCTTTATCCGCGTGACTTGGACCTCCGATATCATTTATGTTCATTCGCGCTAGACGAATGAGAGAAGAAGCTTGTCTCCAAACGCCGTCGTGTCTGGGTTCATAACATCCCCCAGCGGTGAGCTGTATTCACATACAGTGCCATTGCACTGACTGTATCTAGCAGCCACACGTCGCCACTGCGGCATGAACCCAAAATAAACAGATTTTTGCAATTAAATCGCAAACAGATCAAAACTATGCCGAAATAAGTACATAATGATGGTGATTTGTAAAAAGTCTGAATTCATGCTTTGTCAGGTCTGTCCGCAAGACGACAAGCAAAAACTTTTAAAATGCATGTTTTCTGAATGGAGTTTGGATGGATCAGTGCCAGGCTATACAGCTGCTCCATCAACACTCAACATAAAGTCGAGCTCAGCCAGACTTCATGAAGAGTTTATAACTTTATGATGCACCTTGGAGAAACACAACACCGTGTCCAGGTGTGTGTGCGGCTGCTCTGTGCCCATACATGTCCACCTCCATCTATTTTTACCTCCTCTGGTCCCCAAGGCGCTTTTGTTTGGCGTGTTTACAGGTTGACTACCATAAACTGCCTGATGCCCCCCGGCCTGAAGTGGGTCAGCCTGCCTCTGCCACCTCTGCCACCTCCCCCCAGAACTGGAGACGGGTCAGGACCGGCGCCGGGTGAACGGTGGGCCAAATCAAAGCTGTGAGCTACACTCTGAGCCTTCTGGAAGTCACTGCAGTGTGTCATGTTTCTGTGTACAGTGCGTGTGCGTGTGTGTGTGTGTCCCAATATGTTTTGACTGGGATCTTTTTTTGAACCCAGACAGCTCAGGAAACTTGGCTCGACTTTGACCTGCCATTAAAACAGTCTAAAGTTATACAGTATCTTCCTCTCTGACCTGATGCCTGTTGGTTTATTTTCTCTCTGTGCAGAAACTCTACCCTCTCTTAGTTTGGGAAAAGCTAGTCAGCAGATGTTGAGTTATTTTGTCAGTTTTCAACTGATGTCATGGCCTTTATCAGTGGGTAGGTTTTGTGTAACTCTTTCTTAAAGTGGTCCAATTTTTTAAAAACTGCATTTATATAGTTTTGTGCACAAATTTGAAGTAATTTTTTTTCTGTAATTTTAAGTCCCATTTATTGAATTTTTCTAATTTCTTATGTTTTAAAAAAAAAAATACATTAACAGTTCTGTGCACAGAAGGTAAATGTGTTTTTCTGTAATTTTTAGTTTCATTTATTCATTTTTTCCAATTTAGTTTTGTGCACATATTTGAAGTCTTTTCCCTGTAATTTTAAGTCCCATTTATTTAATTTTTCCAATTTTTAATTGTAAAAAAAGTAATTAAAAAACATTTGCACAGTTTTGCACATAAATTTAAATTAAATGTGTTTTTTTCTGTAATTTTAAGACTCATTAATTAAATTTTCTCTGAAAATATCCAGAGGCATGTGGACAGAAGGAGTCAAGGACCCAAACTTTACTCCTGAACTCAAACAGCACCCTCTACACAACGTGTGCTAATATTTCAGAAGGTATTCACGACTTTTGTGGGATTTAACTAGAAATATTTCTGTCAACAATCTACAGAACATGTGTGACCATAAAGCTGCAGAGCCACAAAATGTCAGGAGAGTTATATATTTCCTGAAGGCCTGGGGAGATACTGGTGTGTCTGCAGTATGTTTACATGCAGTTGCCCCCTGAGGCGGAACTGAATGCAGACTTTACAGCGTTGAAGCACACATCAGCTGACAGCTGAAATTAGTTGAACATGGATGTTTCTTGTAGACGATCCAGCTCCGGTTTATCTCAAAGTTATTACCAACCAGACAGCTGCATGTCAGCAGCTACTGACTGTGTCGTATCTGTATAAACTTGTGAGCTGGATTATAAACTGTATTTGCTTTGTGTTACATCGCCACTGTGTGCGTTTCGTGTTATCTGGTTGCAGGTTTTTGCCTGCATCATGTTCATGTTCAGATTTGAATGGTTTTAACACACCAGGTAATCACGGGAGAGTGCGGTGGTTCTTACCAAGGTAGTTGACCAGGATCCAGTCTTCGTCGTCCTCCTCTTCCTCCTTGTCGTCTCCAGGTCTGCTGCATTGACTCAGCTCCTCGACGTCGTCCCCGAACAGAGCGCTGGCGAACCTCTGGAACATCCCTGAACGTCCTGCGGGGGCGCGAGGCTGAGGGAGGGGCTGGAGGAGGCGCGTGGCTCGGGGCGACGGCGGGGAGGCGTGGCGCGCACTTTGGTCATCAGCTGCGGGGTTCACGGCTGGGGGAAGGCTCCGGAAAGGTGCTAAAGTGCATCAATAAGGTGTGGTCATGGATCATCTGCGGGCCAGCAGACACAGGCTGGACATCGCTCAACGTCAGGATCGCTTCGCCGAGTGCAAAAGTACAAAACGAGCCCTGAGAGGAGAAAAGAAAGAGACTTTGTTATGATTCAGGACAGGATTCAGTAACACTAAAAGTAGAGATGCTTTTCCAAGTCAACTGAGACAAGTTTGAGTTTTAAAACTACACACATAAGAAGACTTTAACCCTGCAGACTGATAGTAGAAACATCTCCAGATTTGGTTCATATGAGGCGGTAAAGTTGTCACCATCACCGAGGAAGGATTAACTTCCTGTCAGGCCTGATGGTGGCGAGCAGCAGCTGCAGTGTCTACAGCTATTGCGCAGAAAGACGCCGTGCTGCTGACAGTGTTTTATCCAACAGTAAATAAAGAGATGTGCTGTATTCAGGGACACAGCTGGCTGGCAGCCGGTCTGCTGGTCTCAGTACAGTCTTTCATGGATGGGGACGTATTAGTGGACAGAATAAGAAGTGATCAGTGTCGCTGTCCCACTGCAGCTGCTGTATAAAAGGGGAAGGGAGGGGACGGAGGCTCCTTTTGGCACAATATTACTGGATGAAAGCCAACGGTGCCGTGTGGCCTTCACTGCCCCGTGTTTTGCCTCTGAGGCTACACACAACTAGTGTTGTCACAATACCAAAATTATGACTGATACGATACCCTGCCTAATGCGGATACGATACCACGGCAAAAATCTAAAACATCAGGACAAGTAATGGAATAATATTATGTTATCGGTACATTTGATCGGTAATTAAAGCTGCGCTCTTATTTTCCTTGTTTTTTTAAGGGAGTTCTGCTGATACAGACACCAGCTCAGAGCGGGACTGTGCATTTATATATATATATATATATATAGATATCTATATCTATATCTATATCTATATATAGATATAGATATCTATATCTATATATAGATATAGATATCTATATCTATATATAAATAAAATCAACAATCAACAAATTAAATTATAAAATCACAAGACACTTAATGGATTAACTGAAAATTGTCTTTGTGTACAATAAGACAGATGTAAACAAACATGTAACAGCATCAGAAAATGCATCTTTATGTGGTGTCTATTATTAAATGTGTATTAGAAGGTCTGTTAATCGATTTGAGAGTGATGGAAGATTTCAATACTGCATTTTTCATCTTGTTAGGGCAACCCTTTGGTTTGAATTACAGATTGTACCTTTAAAAGATGAAGTGTGTAGGATGTGACGGCATCTAGCGGTGAGGTTGCAGATTGCAACCAACTGAAACTTCTCTTATGTGCCAATCCTGTCTGAAAACTACGGTGGCTGACATGAAAACGTGACACAGAACACAACGTGGAAGACAAAAAAATCAAACATGCTAGACTTTCTGACGGGACGTCATAAGGCGTTATTCAAGTACTGCATTTACGTATGTTTTGAGGTATTAATAAATGATGATGTATAATTATAGATTAAACTACCAGCAGTATATAATGTCATTAAAATGAGCTCCACCTTTACCAGCTGCAACTCATAAATGCATCAATAATTATAATACAATAAATAGTATTTTACATAATGAGTATTTTACTTTAACTGTAAAATAATTTGTGCAATAATTCAACTATCATTAATACGCTTTTATACTGTACATTTCAAGAAATACTCTAATTTAATTGTTATTTACACCATTCTGGCATTTATATTTAACACACTTAATGATCCCACTTATCAGCATTTTGTATTTACTTATTTGCACCGTGGTTATTTGTCATATATTGCACGTCTTAATGCAAATATTTGTACATATTTCTTAGATTCTCATTTTTAATGTGAGTACTTAATTATATTTCTTTACATATATATTGTTTTATATTGTAGCATTATGTATATAATTTACATGTTCTAAACTCCTCTATTTCTATTTAAACTTCTTTATGTTTAAACAAAAGCAACTGTAATGTCCCAATTTCCCCTCTGGAATCAATAAAGTATTTCTGATTCTGATACTTATTAATATAATGTTGCATCTCTACCAATAATTCTTCTAAAATTTAAGATAGCTTTGGTAGGCTTTTTCCCCTGAAATTCAAACTGGCATGAACGCATCAGCCTACAATTTGGAGAAACCCAAATGTCGGATTTTTTCAACCAACACCTGGAAGCACCCTATATTCAAACTGAGTGCATAATCCCGGTTGTGATGCGTTTAAACCCCTGTGTGCCGGCTCGTATTTCTCGCTTATTCATTACTTCTTCTGCAAAACAAAACCCGAAACTCTGTAAACATCGAGAGAGGGACAGAGAATAGAAAGAAAGGTTTTAACTGAAGGACAACAGGCTGCTAATCTGCTGCACCTGTTCCTCCTCCACCCTACCAGCACATCTCATCTAAATACTAAATATGTATTAAGATCATCATAATAACCGCCGAGCACAAAGGAAAGCTCCTCTGGGCGTGTTTTATAGGCGATTAATGTCGGTAAATGGGTCAGTGAGTCACGACAACGCAATGAATGCCCTCATTACAGCATTATTTATTCATCCAAGTGTAAAATAAACGCTTAAATCTGATGTAAATACAGATTATAGATTGCAAGATTACACATCTATGTAGACATGGATAAAAAACACATTTTAGTTTGCAAACAAGAGCTTATATAGTTATCTATGTAAGCAGAAACAGAGATATATGACAGTAAATTTCAATATCAAGTGGGATCCGTCGTGATTAAGATGTTTTTGAGCTAATTTGGGGCTGCAAAAGCAACAATTATTACCAGCTAGTTTATGATAAAATGACAAATGTCTTGCTTTTGTCAAGAGGCAACAGTCCCAACCCCCCCAAAATAATTAATTTACACAACAATGACACAAAACAGAGGAATGCAGTGAATTCTCCAATTAAAGAATATTGATTAGGTTGGATATTTTTGCTAGAAAAGAGGGCTGCAACTAACATCTATTCTCCGTTTAATAAGCATATTTGTGTTTCTTATTTTGTTAATTAACCAAGTGGTTGGTTTATAAAACATCAGAAAACAGTGAAAGATTACAATCACAAGCTCTTAGAGCCTTGTTTTGTTCTAAAAACCTGACTTTAAAACAACATGAGAAGCAGCAAATCCTCATTTAGATAAAGCTAAAAAACAGTGCAATGTTCGACTTTAGTGATAAATGACCAATTTATCAAAATGGTTATCGATTAATTCTCACGTCGAGGGACTGAAAGACTAATCGGCTAACAATTTCAGCCCTAATGCGATTCCCCAACCAGTCTGTGGGACAAAAAGACAGACTGGTCCCATAACAACAGTCTGCAGCAGTAAGCAGCCTGTATGTTGGTCACAAAGGAGAAGAGGAGGAGGCTGTAACTCTACACCAGATGGGCCTGTCTGTTAAACTTGTATCTCCTGAAATATATTATGAAAATATTTCCCAGAACACACAAAGAACTTCCTCTAGTTGAGTCGAGGGAGAAACATCCGCAGAGCGAAGCTAGCATGAAAACAGGCCAGCTAGCTTAAAAGCTAATCTGCGTTAGCCGAATAAAAATGCATTAAAAACATTAAATAACGCGACGTAACTTGTTTAAATGTGTCTGTTTTTGATAATAGAAAGTGTCTTTAGTGTAATGAGTATGAAAAGGATGATTAAAGTGCGAATAAGAGGCGCTGGAGCCGTTAACGGTCACCGTGGAGATAAACAAAGAGCTCACCTGCGGCAGATGGAGGAGGATGTAAACAGTTGATTATAACAATCCTTAAAACTGAGGTAGACAAGTTACTTTTCGCAAAATAGAAAAACTTGAGGTTTCTTCGCAGAAGAAATAAAGTTATAAAAAAGGTTACTTTAACGTCTGTACATGGGGAGTTATAGTGCGGCTCGGTTTTCTTTGTTTTCTTTGTTTTCTTTCTTTTCTCCCTTCTTCTTCTTCTTCTTCTTCTTCTTCTTCTTCTTCTTCTTCTTCTTCTTCTTCTTCTTCTTCTTCTTCTTCTTCAGTCCGTCTCCTCCAGACTGCTCCTTCTTTTGTTGTTGTTGTGGAGCTCCAACAGCTGATCGCCCTGACGTCACACTTAGAGCAGCCTATCGGAGGGGTCGGGCCTTCAGCGGCTCAGCCAATCACAGGCCGCGTTACAAGCTGTCACTAACACACGTGACTCCTCCTTCTCCTGGTAAGGGCATGGCTGGGTAAAGCTCTCCTGGTTGGGAGGAGGAGCAGGAATAAATCTGGGCTTTTTCTTCCAAAAAAACAGAAATATATTACATAAGCAGAACATCCGGGTCGTGCTGCAGGGTTTCCTGTTTTCTAAGTATCCGCACACCCGAAAAATGTCGACCCTGAAGTGGAAAACTATTATAAAGTTTGAGTCATAAACAAAAACAATAAATGTGGAGCTTTTTGCAAAACACCTCTGACCAGACTTAGGTTGAATTTTATTGCATTTAACTCTCACAAGGACATCATTCAAACATAGTTATGTAAGTACGGTCAGCATATATGCATGAGGAAAAACTTTTGTTTTTTTTAAACAATATTTTTTATTGAATTTTACATATAAACATATATACATATATACACATACAGACAGACTAACAATATTGATAATTAAATTATACAATGAAATGTTTAGTCAGAATTTCCACAGTAATCAAAGAAAGAGAGACATGACCTTTCATGTATTTCACATATCTAACAAAGAAAACAAAGAAAATAAAAGATAAGACAAAACAAATAAATACCTCAAAGAAGAAGAACAATGAAAAAAACACAGGAAAAACATAGTTAAGTAAAAGTACTTATATAACACTGTACTAATACTTAACTGTATGGAGGATGAAACCTGCCAAACTTGTAAATACTCGATAAATAAATAAATGAATTTGTCATTAAATGTAGTAAAATAATATTAAAAATAAATGTAGCCATTAATTAATTGATAAAATGTGACATAAATTTATATTTCTGATTTAATTAGCTTCTTTATTTATTTATCTTTGTATTAATTCCCTTATTTATTTACTCTTCTGTTTAATTTTCCCTTTTATTTATTTATGTAGCCCCGTCATTTGCATAATGAGGCAGAAATGCATGAAGAAATGTATAAAGAAAGGAATACAGAAATAAATACGTTTGGGGAAATAAGTAAGGGGTGGAAAACAAAGGGAAAATCATGCAGAAATAAATAAATACATGAATAAATAAGAAAGAAAGAAATACATTTAAAAATGAATAAAAATAAATACATAAATAAATAAAAGGTAAAAATTAAACGGAAAAGTAAATAACGGAATTGAAAAAAGATAATAATAATAATAATAAATAAATAAAGAAGCAAAATAAAATATAAATATCAATTGATGTCACATTTTATCAATTAATTAATGGCTACATTTATTTTTAATATTATTTTTGTCACATTTAATGACATATTTATTTATCAGTTTGTGTATTTATTTATTAATTTATTTTTGATTTTGGCAGGTTTCGTCCTCCATGGTGGTGGAGGAAGTATTCTAGTTAAGTAAAAGTACTAATATAACACTGTACAAATACTCCACTGTTATGGAGGATGGAACCTGCCAAAATTATAAAATAAATGAATGAATAAATAAACGACTCGATAAATAAATAAATAAATAAATAAGTCATTAAATTTAACAAAAATATGATTAAAAATAAGTGTATACATTATTGAATTTATAAAATAAAAGTAATAATTATAACTTTTTTTTAAATCATCGTAAACATTCAATAACGCAACATAACCTCTTAATATCTGTCTGTTTCTTACAGTAGAAAGTCTCTCTACTGTAATGTGGATGAAAAACATCATTAGTGTCGGCATAAGCTGAGCTGTTAAACTATAAAGATATTCTTCAAACTTCTTGAATTTATTTATTGAGTCATTTATTTATTCATTAATTTAATTTTTATTTTGGTAGGTTCCGTCCTCCATAGAGATGTTTCAAGATTTTCTACATTCTTAATCGTCAAAATAGAAATATTTTCTGTTCTTTTCTTCAAGCTGTGACAATGTTCTTTCTTGTTGATCTTGAACTTTAAAGATGTTCTCTAGTCTCCAAATTTCATATACACGTTATTCTTCATTCAAACACTCAAGATGTTCTGCTTTTATTCAAAGTTTACCATCTCAAACTGTAAGAAATGTTCAAAGTAAAAAAAATGTTCTCTTCTCCATCAAACCATGTAGATTGTTTTTTATTGATCTTAAATTGTGCAGGTTATTCTGTTCTCTATTTTTAGAGAGCAGCTCAGGACTTCCTGTTCTTGTTTGTTGGTTTGTTGACCTCTGACCTCTAAACAGCCAGATACTCGGATCAAAGCAGACTAAAGTCGCTCTGGATGACAGCATTCAGCTAAAAATCTAAAATGTAGAACATGAACTGCTGCCTCTAATCGGCATGTTGGCGGGTGTCCCTACATAAGACGATGATATGTGTTATAAAACACGGGAAGCAGACAGACAGGTTCACTCTCTGCGGGTTCTTGTCTCAGTCTGTTGATGTTAATGATAATAACATGACGACTGAACGTTAAACTGTAATGCCGGAGGAATGCTGCATCGTGCTCTTAAGTATTCAGACAGTCTAATACTCACATATGGAGGATGGAACCTATAAACCTATAAAAAATAAATGAATAAATAAATAAATGACTTGATAAATAAATAAAAATGTCATTAAATGTAGCAAAAATAATATAAAAATAAATTTAGTCATTATTTAATTGATAAATGTTGCATAAATTGATATTTCTGTTTTAATTTGCTTCTTTAGTTATTCATCTTTGTATTAATTCCCTTATTTATTTACCCTTCTGTTAAATTTCCCCTTTTATTTATTTATGTATTTATTTTCATTCATTTTTTTAAGTATTTATTTTTGCATTTATTTGTTATTTATTCGTTTATTTTTAATTTATTTACTCATTTTCACTTATTTTTTATTTATTTTATATTTATTTATGAATGTATTTATTTATTTATTCGCGATTTTCCCTTTGCATTTCATCCCTTATTTATTTTCCCAAACTTATTTATTTCTGTATTCTTTTTTTGATACATTTCTTATGTATTTCTCCCTCATTATGCAAATGAGGGGGCAGTCAATAAATACATAAAAGGGAAAATTAAACAGCAGAGTAAATAAATAAGGGAATTAATACAAAGATAAATAAATAGAGAAGCAAAACCGAAATATCAATTTATGTCACAATTAATTAATGGCTACATTTATTTTTTATACTATTTTTGCTACTTTTAATGATTCATTTATCGAATCACTTATTTATTTATTTTCATTTTGGCAGGTTCCGTCCTCTATACTCACAGCGGTGGAAGAAGTAATCAGATCCTTTACTGCAGTAAAAGTACTAATACCACACTTTGAAAATACTCCACTACAAGTAAAAGTCCAGCATTCAAAACTTTACTTCAGTAATAGTATGTAATCAGCTAAATGTAGTTAAAGTAGTTAAAGTAAAAGTATTAATGCGGTAAAATGTTCCCTGTCAGTGTTTTATTATTATATCTTATGTTTATACTGTTTTAACATTCTAAGTGCTGCAAAAATAGTTTCTCACTGAAGGACAGTAACGAGATGAAGTGACTCGTTCAAATAAAAGCTTTATATTTGTATTGTTTCATGTTATTAAATCTCTACTATTCACACAGGAAAGGGAGGGATTTTTAAGTTTAATGTGGATTGTCCAAAAAGTGTGTAGGTTGAGCTTAATTTAGGAAGCTGTCCTTGATGTTTTTGACCTCTCCACCTCCAGAGATACGCGGGGAATTGAACCTCTAACCTCAGCAGTGTCACCACTCCTGGTGCTCGTCCTTCCTCAACGGTAGAAAGTGTGAATCATTCCAGCTAACAAAACAGAACAAAAATTCCATGTGGGAAAAACACACAGAGAAGCAGGACACTGGGACAACATGTTACTCTAGATTTTTCCATTCCCACATAACAAGGTCACACCTGAACTGTTCTGACATCACAACACTGATAACAAGTCCTTCACCACTCCCCTTCCTGTTTTGGTTCTTTTCCCTTTCTGCAGTGTGTTGCATCACAGAAGCTTCACCTCCACTGTATACGCTAACCTGTAGTCTTAAACTAGAACAGGTATTTTTTATCACTCAACAGGGCGGATAAAGTAATTATTGTTCACCTTCGTTTACATTGTGACATAGATCGTTTGGCCTCGGCGGCGGTCTGCGCGCGCAGAGTGTCCTTCTAGTTTTATATAAATTGAGACTCACGTGAGTCCATGGATGGATTACTGAACAGGCCTACCAGGCACAGGCCCAGGGGTCCAAACGGTCAGAGACTCAAAATGATCACAAAGAGACACAAAGCAACTACAAAGAGACATAACACAACTACAAAGAGACAAAGGTGACAATAGAGACATAAGACAACTACAGAGAGACACAAAACAACCACAAAGAGACAAAAAAGATTACAAATAGACGAAAAATGACTACATATAGACACAAAAAGACTACAAAGAAACGCAAAACAACTACAAAGAGACACAAAACAGCTACACAGAGACACAAAACAGCTACAAAGACACATAAATTGACCACAGAGACACAAAACAACTACAAAGATACACACAACAACTACAAAGAGACAAAAACAACCACAAAGAGACAAACATGACTACAAATAGACACAAAACAGCTAGAGACAAAATGACTACAAAGGGACAAAAAACAACCACAAAGAGACACAACATAATTACAAAGAGAAACAAAACAGCTATAAAGAGACACAAAATTACTATGAAAAGTGTCTAAACAACCACAAAGAGACAAAAAATGATTCAAAGAGACACAAAATGAGTATGAAAGTGTCTAAACAACCACAAAGAGAAACAAAATAACATCAAAAAGAGGCTGAACTACTGTAAAGTCTGTGTGTTTTGTTTCTACAGTATGTAGGAGAGGTGTTGAGGCCTTTTGCATGTCTGTGCCCAGCTGCCCCATAATCCTGTCTCATAATCCGCCCATATGTGAGTCATATCGTCCTCATTAGCTGTTCAATTTAGCACACAAGGTGTTCAGGACTCTGTGAACAAAATGTCCAGTCTGACAACACAATAATAAATGATCATTGTTAGACATCACATTCACTGTCACAACAATGAACCTCCGCCTTCCTTCTACTGCGTCTTTACATAACCTGGCTAATGTTTACTGTGTGTGTGTGTGTGTGTGTGTTGCACAATACTGTCCTCTGGGTCAACGACCTGGTGTTGTTGCCACTGAACACTTATTGAGTAATGAAAAATTCTTCCCGTTTGTTCTCAAGAAGCAGGTGTAATGTTTACCATAGCTGTAGTAACATTTGCAGCAGTGGAGGAAGTATTCAGATCTTTTACTTCAGTAAAAGTAGAAATACCACAGCGTAGAAATACTCTGGTACAAAGTCAAAATCCTGCATTCAAAATTTTACTTGAGTACAAAAATATTCGCATCAAAATATACTTAAATCAGAATCAGAACTCGGGCGTTACAGTTGCTCTTGTATAAACATAAAGAAATCTAAAGATAAATAAAGGAGACATGTAACATGTAATTATATACATAATGCTACAGTATAAACACAACATGTTTAGAAATAGAAGTAAATAATATAATTAAAAATAAGAAATGTGAATATAAGAAATATGTACAAATAACCACATCGCAAAAAAAGTAAATACAAAATGCTGAAAAGCTGGATCTATTCGTGTGTTAAATATAAATGCCACAACCATATAAATAAGAGTATTTCTTGATATGTACAGTATTAATGACAGAGTATTGCACAGTTGAATTATTGCACAAATTATTGTACAGTTAAAGTACCAAAAGTAAAATACTCATTATGCAAAATACTATGTATTATATTATTGTATTATAGGTATTGATGCATTAATGTGTTCATCATTTTAATGTTGCAGTTGGTAAAGATGGAGCTTATTTTAATGACTTTATATACTGCTGGTAGTTTAATTTATAATAATACATCATTTATTAGTACCTCAAAAAGTGCAGTAATTGAATAAATGTACTTTGTTACAGATTTTTCTGTTTTTTTCCCCTCTAAATTAATAATTTTAGACGAGTAAACATTGCAAACTTTTCCTCAAATTGGATTTTTTAAATTTTGTATCATAGTTTTATATTTTTGTATTGTAATCACTTTGTCTTCGGTGTCTCTGGAGTTGTAAACACTCGCAGACTGTTTCAGCGTCTCCTCCAGCTGTTGGCTGTTGTTGTGGTGATAATTATTATGTCAGTGGGCCGGTTTGTCTCGTCATTCAGGGCGTAAACATGCAGCAAGGAATGTTGTCCGGGCTGCGAGTAACACACTGACCTCTGTGGTGGAAAGGTCACAGGCCTGAACACATGAGGAGTCTCCACTGACCTTCATTCACTCCCAGTCTAAAGAATAACAACTATATCAACCAAATATCTCCAGTTTGATTTTGGCAGCTGGAGATGTTTCAGTGATCTAAAAACAGTAAACGGGAAGACAAACCTTTTTGTTAAAAGAACAGAGATGATCTGTGACTACAAAGAAACAAAAAACAATCACAAAGAGACACAAGACAACCATAAAGAGACACAAAACAACTACAAAGAGACACAAAATGACAACAAAGAGACACAAAACAACTACAAATGGGTATAAAAAATGTATAAAAAAATAAAATTACCACAAAAAGACCAAAACAACTACAAATTTATGCAAAACAGCTGAAAAGAGACACTTCTGGAGTTATTTTAACCCAAACCCTGATCTATCCCTAAACCAAACTAAGTAGTTTGTTGCCCAAGCCTAACCAAGTTCATCTTTTCCTAAACCTATGTAGTTTTATTTTGAAAATACTAGAAATAGAATACATTTCGTGACTATTTCAGGAACTGCTGTGAGACTGTGTTGTATGTACACAGTCACACTGATGACTGATGAGATACTGTCTTTGTTAAACCTGTTTCAATCTGTTGTAACTGACTGATTTCAAGCTGTTCCTCTTCATCAAGGAGGAAACTAAAGGGTGGGGGAGTGTGATGGACCAACGATAAGCTTTTACATTCACCACCACAAACATTCGATCACACCCAGGAGAGAAATGCAGCGTGAGAGTTTGAAACAAGCTGTATTCATGACATCAGACATGTTGTTTCAGCAGAAAACAGCCTGAAGTCTGCAGCACAGACTGAAGAGTGACATCCTCCTGCTGAGTTGCATCAGCTGAGGCGGGAGGCGGGACATACCGTCGAAAACCGTCAGCTCATTGGCTCTCACTGTCCCGTCAGTCACCTCTGTGAACTAGCTGCCCTCCAGCCCTCTGCTCATAAAGTCAGTTAATAATAGCGGTGAAGTCATAAAAAGTTTCCTTTCTCCATCAAAATAAATTAGAGGAACAAAAACAGTCTGGCTGCAAGTGAACATAATGATTATATAATGGTGCATTTTCACTCTTTATTTACATGTTGTTAGGAGTGACTTATAGTTATTTTCAGTTTGGCTGCTCAGAATGCAGAATGAGTTTCTATGAAAGAAACAAGTTTCGAGGTATTTGAAGTTACAGTTTACAATTTCATCGACCAGCAAAACTGTTGAAAAGTTAATAATCTGCTGCCACAGAGCTTGATTATGTTCAGTCAGATGTGTGAGAGGGCTACTCTGTAAGTCTGAATGGTAGAAAGTCCTCTTTACTAATAGATGGTATTTAGTTTTGTACATGGAGAACAAAATGCTGTCCAATGATTCAACCAGACTGAAAACTGAAAGAGACAAAGACATATCTATATATTAGGGCTGCCAATCGATTAAAATGTATGTATGTCGCATGTATTTTATCTGTTCAAAATACACTTTAAAAGGAGATTTGTATATAAGTAAGTATAAGTATTTATTTAATACTCTTATCAACATGGGAGTGGGCAAATATGCTGCTTTACGCAAATGTATGTATATATTTATTATTGGAAATCAATTAACAACACAAAAAAATTACAAATATTTTCCAGAAACCCTCACAGGTGCTGCATTTAGCATAAAAATATGCTCAAATTATAACATGGCAAACTGCAGCCCAACAGGCAACAACAGCTGTCAGTGTGTCAGTGTGCTGACTTCACTATGACTTGTTCCAAACTGCATGTGATTATCATGAAGTGGGCATGTTTGTAAAGGAGAGACTCGTGGGTACCCATAGAACCCATTTTCATTCACATATCTGGAGGTCAGAGGTCAAGGGACCCCTTTGGAAATGGACATGCCAGTTTTTTCCTCATCAAAACTTAGCGCAAGTTTGGAGTGTTATTTAACCTCTTAGTAGTATTTGTATCTTCATTCTAGCTTTAAAACTGAGCCTGCTACAATCTAAAAATTGAAACTTGCGTTAATGCGTAAAAGAAATTAACAAATTCGCGCTAACGCGTTAATTATCATGTTAACTTTGACAACCCTATTTCATATGTCTTGTGTCAATGTATTTAGGTCTGAGGACTTATTGAACTTCAAATGACGATGATGATCATTAGTATTTTTTTTATTTTATTTTTATTTAATTAATTAATTAATTATTTTTTTGTATATATATATATGCATACTCCACTATATACATATATATATACACACATTGCACTCCATACATATATATGCATATTACACTATATACATATATACACATTACACTATACATATATATATGCATATTACACTATATACATATATACACATTACACTATACATATATATATGCATATTACACTATATACATATATACACATTACACTATACATATATATATGCATATTACACTATATACATATATACACATTACACTATACATATATATATGCTTATTACACTATATACATATATACACATTACACTATACATATATATATGCATATTACACTATATACATATATACACATTACACTATACATATATGTATGCATATTACACTATATACATATATACACATTACACTATACATATATATATGCATATTACACTATATACATATATACACATTACACTATACATATATATATGCATACTCCACTATATACATATATACACACATTGCACTCCATACATATATATGCATATTACACTATATACATATATACACATTACACTATACATATATATATGCATATTACACTATATACATATATACACATTACACTATACATATATATATGCATATTACACTATATACATATATACACATTACACTATACATATATATATGCATATTACACTATATACATATATACACATTACACTATACATATATATATGCATATTACACTATATACATATATACACATTACACTATATATATATATGCATATTACACTATATACATATATACACATTACACTATACATATATATATATATGCTTATTACACTATATACATATATACACATTACACTATACATATATATATGCATATTACACTATATACATATATACACATTACACTATACATATATGTATGCATATTACACTATATACATATATACACATTACACTATACATATATATATGCATATTACACTATATACATATATACACATTACACTATACATATATATATGCATACTCCACTATATACATATATATATACACACATTGCACTCCATACATATATATGCATATTACACTATATACATATATACACATTACACTATACATATATATATATGCATATTACACTATATACATATATACACATTACACTATATATATATGCATATTACACTATATACATATACACACATTACACTATACATATATATATGCTTATTACACTATATACATATATACACATTACACTATACATATATATATGCATATTACACTATATACATATATACACATTACACTATACATATATATATGCATATTACACTATATACATATATACACATTACACTATACATATATATATGCATATTACACTATATACATATATACACATTACACTATACATATATATATGCATATTACACTATATACATATATACACATTACACTATACATATATATATGCTTATTACACTATATACATATATACACATTACACTATACATATATATATGCATACTCCACTATATACATATATATATAAACACATTGCACTCCATACATATATATGCATATTACACTATATACATATATACACATTACACTATACATATATATATGCATATTACACTATATACATATATACACATTACACTATACATATATATATGCATATTACACTATATACATATATACACATTACACTATACATATATATATGCATATTACACTATATACATATATACACATTACACTATATATATATATGCATATTACACTATATACATATATACACATTACACTATACATATATATATATGCTTATTACACTATATACATATATACACATTACACTATACATATATATATGCATATTACACTATATACATATATACACATTACACTATACATATATATGCATATTACACTATATACATATATACACATTACACTATACATATATATATGCTTATTACACTATATACATATATACACATTACACTATACATATATATATGCATACTCCACTATATACATATATATATAAACACATTGCACTCCATACATATATATGCATATTACACTATATACATATATACACATTACACTATACATATATATATGCATATTACACTATATACATATATACACATTACACTATACATATATATATGCATATTACACTATATCTCCTGCAAGGTGCGGATTGCCTCCTGCAGGGTGCTTTTCATTTCCTCCTGAACAAGTGCAGTTTTCTTGATTTGTTTCTGGATGAACCCCGTTTTAACAAGCACATCATCCTTCAGAGTGCGGTTTTTCTCCTGCAGGGTGCTATTTTCCTCCTGCAGGGTGCTATTTTCCTCCTGTAGGGTGCTGTCTTTCTCCTCCAGGAGTTTATTCAAGTTGTCCACTTGTTTCTGGAGCGGCTCGGCTTGGATCTTACTTTCCTCCAGCTTGATGGTAAGGATCTTCAGCTCCACAGCGTGAAAGTCGCGGACGACCTTGAGTTCAGTTCGGAGAGTCTGATTGACCGCCTGCTCAGCTTGGAGCTCTTTTAGGCTGTTTTTGTGAGCCACTTTGAGATCCCTCACTTCATGTTGCAGGTGGCTGTCTTTCTTCTGAAGGCTGCGGTATTTGTCCGCAAAGAAGAGGTTTTTCTCCCGCAGGGTGTTATTTTCCTCTTGCAGGTCGCTGTCTTTCTTCTGAAGGATGCAGTATTTCTCCACAAGGAAGCGGTTTTCCTCTTTCAGGGTGCTATTTTCCTTCTGAAGCAGCGTAGTTTTCTCCACTTGTCTCTGGAGGGACCCCGTTTGGACGAGCACTTCATCCTGCAGTTTGCGGTTTTCTTCCCGCAGGGTGCTATTTTCCTCCTGCAGGGTGCTGTCTTTCTCCTCCAGGGGCTTATTCAAGTGGTCCACTTGTTTCTGGAGAGACTCGGTTTGGATCTTGCCTTTCTCCAGCTCGGTGGTAAGCTTCTTCAGCTCCACGTCCTGAAAGTCGCTGAGGTCCTCCTGCTCAGCTTGGAGCTTTTCTTGGCTGGTTTTGTGAACCACTTTGAGAGCCGTCACCTCATCCTGCAGGACGTGTTTTTTCCCCTGCAGGGTGCTCTCTTTCTCGTCCAGGAGCTTATTCAAGTTGTCATTTTGTTTCTGGAGGGACCCGTTTTGGAAGATCTTGCTGACCACTTCATTGATAAGGTGCTTCACCTTCTCCTCCTGACAGCTCAGGTCGATCTCATGTGAAGCTTTCAGCTTCTCTAGTTGCAGCTGAAGAGAATAATGTGTATCTTTTTCAGCCTGGAGCTCTGCAGAGAGCTGTTGACAGCTGATCACTGTGAGGTCCTCGTAGATTTGTTGCTGGGACATTGTTCTTGTGTAGATGCAGTCTGTCACTGATGAACAGTTCCGTCTCTATCTGTGGTTTGCCTCAATTGAAAATTCTCTCTCTCTATCACAAAGGTGTGATCTTGAGTTCGAGTCTGAGTTCAATGGTTTGTTCTGTCTTGAGGGACACATGTAAACTTCCACAACTTGGCTTTACGACATCACAAAGCACTTGTAGCATTCGATGATGTCATGAAGCCAAGTTGGGGAAGCATTGTACTTGTAGCAATTGATGATGTCATCAAACGATTGGAACATTCGATGATGTCATCAAAGCACTCTGAACATTTTATATACACTTTCTTTACTGTACACATGTTCATATACATTAGTATTAACATACATAAACAATAAGAAAAAAGATAAAAAATAATAATAACATACCAGTTACATGCATCATATTTCATTTAATCACTTAAAGGTCTTACTGGCTTTTTTGTTTTTAACATTAGGTTAGATGGTGCTATGCTGTTTGAATTAATTAATAAAGTGCAGGAAAGTTGGTTCATCACCAGTTTTTTTTTTATGAATATTCTTTTTTTTTTATATACAGCATGATATTTTCAATCTTATATTGACTAAAATATGACATCAAACATAAACATTGTGGAAACAGTTCCATTTTATCTGACTCATGCAGAGTTCCACAGTGACCGCTGTTCTTTAAATGTTTACATTCTATTTAATTGAACAGTTAGTTTCAGGCGATCTCCACACAATAAGACAGGATTTCATTTAGGGTTAAATACAGATGTTTTTAGGATTCGCCACCATTGGTTATTTGTGCATACTCTTAAAATACGTCCATGTATGTGATTTTAGGAGAGCAAGAATTTTCCCACCTAACCCCCTACTTTTGCCGCTGACAGGCTCAGATTGTTTTTTATTGTTTGCCCTTGTTTAAATGTGTTGCATATTTTTTTTATTGTGAAGCAGTTTGAGCTACATCTCTTGTAAAGTGCTCTATAAATAAAGTTTCTTATTATTATTATTATTTCCAGTTGTGGTTGTTTATACTGTATGTATTATTATAATTATGGATTTAAATGCACAGAAGCCATTAAATGTTCTTATGACTGGTATTAACACGCCTTTCTAAATTAATTAGCATTTTTCTAATTTCCATTCTTATTGGTTTCACTCAGTATGACCACATGTGCTTTATCAGTGAGGGACGTTCTTAATTGGTATAAACAAGGTTCAAATAAAGCAGAAATGCTGATGATTGTTTGGGCAGCAGGCAGCTTGATGAAAAAAGCCTCAGAAAGTACAAGAATCAATGAGAACAACAGCTGTCAGTGTGTCAGTGTGCTGACTTGACTATGACTTGCCCCAAACCGCATGTGATTATAATAAAGTGAGCATGTCTGTAAAGGGGAGACTCGTGGGTACCCATAGAACCCATTTTCATTCACATATCTGGAGGTCAAAGGTCAAGGGACCCACTAACAAAGATGTTGGCGAGCTTCAAAACAAACCTCCAGGCTTGAAAACACTCCTGTGTGTGGTGCAACAGACATGTAAACACACACAGTGATGCATTCAGACTGGTTTTCCCTGCAGCTCAGATATGTGAGAGTCGTTCCAGCAGCAGCTGAAGAATCAGGTCAGATATTCTTCTCTGAAACACCGACAGACATCTGTACGACAAAAACCTGTCAGGAAACATTCTCTGCATCAGTCGCCGTTAGTGTGTCACCTACAATCTGCTTCACAGTTTCATCCAGAGAGCTGATGTTTGCAGGATGAGATCACTTCCTCCTACATATGAAATGCAAGCTGACGAAAAACCCTGCAACACACAACCTGTGTTCAGAGAAAGTATTATGTATCCTTCTAGAAATACTCCACCCCAAAAACTTTTCTAAAAGTTTTTATACATGTTAAATATTTTTCCATGTTTAATTCATTCAGCAGTTTTTGTTTACATGATGGTCTAAAAACTATTTTCTCTGTTAACTCTACTGGTAAAAATAGTTTGAATCATTGTATTTTATTCTTTTATGTATTTCTTCTTTTGTCGACCTTTACTTTTACTACTGTTTTACAACTACTTACACCTCTGTGTATATACATATATACTGTATATACATATATGTTCTCATTCCAACTGGTCATATACTGAAGCTTTGTCAGACCCCTCGGCGTCACTTTTCAGTTGCCGTAAATTGCAATTCAAACACAACCACTTTTTTTTTTACATGTATGTAAAACTGATAAAATAGAGGCTCTTTCAACTGTTTGTTCATGTAAACACCAGAGAAGAAGACAGACAGGATGTTATAGATAAACTGGACACACTCACTTTTGTTGTGACTTCACATTTCTGCCAAATCATCATCATTCTGCATGGCCCTGTTCTTTTATTTGGCAGAAACGTGAAGTCAAAACAAAAAAACAGAACCAGGCAGAATGATGAGTTCTCAAACATCTAAACAGTTCACTGGTTCTCTTATTTAAGCTCACACACGATCAGTACAAACAGGATCACTGATGGATTTACTCAGAAGATTAGATCTGCGGCAAAAATGTTTTGTTCTCTGTTTTTGGTATATTTGTTTACAGTCCTGCAGAAAGTCGTGATTTTAGCTTGTCATGAAGGAGGTTAAATAACGCTCCAAACTCACGTTTCATTTTGGCGAGCAAAAACTGTCATGGCCATTTTCAAAGGGGTCCCTTGACCTCTGACCTCAAGATATGTGAATGAAAATGGGTTCTATGGGTACCGACGAGTCTCCCCTTTACAGACATGCCCACTTTATGATAATCACATGCAGTTTGGGGCAAGTCATAGTCAAGTCAGCACACTGACACACTGACAGCTGTTGTTGTCTGCTGGGCTGCAGTTTGCCCTGTTATGAATTGAGCATATTTGCCCACTCTCATGTTGATAAGAGTATTAAATACTTGACAAAACTCCCTTTAAGTTACATTTGAAACAGATAAAAAATATGTGATTAATCATGATTAAATATTTTAATCAATCGACAGCCCTAATTATTAGACATTCAGTTAAGTTTCTTTCATTTCTTTTTACTGTTTCCAAGGTCAAGCATGTTTTGCTAACAATAGTATCGATGTGCTACCATGCTAGTGCTTTTGTTTGTCATAAGTACCATTAGCTAAATGCTAATATGTTAACATGATACCTGCAAGCATGCTGACATGCTAAGTTAGCCAAGGATCTAAAGGTAGAAAAGCAAGCTTTTACATTTTAAATTCCCCTGAAAGTGCCTATGTAATGTATTAAATTGGACGCCCTCTTGCATGATCAACTAAAATCTCAAATCTCTAAAAATCAGAGTTAGTGAGCTCTGACACGTGTGAATGCAAAAACACATCAGACACAGATTCATCTTGTAGTGGTCAAACTGAGTCCTGATATTTATATTTATTTATATGTTTAAAACAGGCAAAAATAACCCGTTAAGTACATATCAGGAATTTGGTGACATTTACAAATGACATTATAAAGAATGTTTTACAGCGAGCAGTAAGAAATCTGGATAACATACAAAGTTTAAACTGAGCAAATATTTGTGTCATCTTGAAGAAAATTGTGCTTTATTTTTTTTTAATCTGATATGAATGTGCACATTAACCTCATAGTTATTTTACATTCAGATGGAACTCAGTGCATTCTGACCAAACATCTAAAAATCCTCGAGTTGATAAGAAACTGTCTGATAAAAAACCTCAGTAACTGTTTGTTTTGAATGTCATGGTAGGAGTTCAAAGTTCATCTGTTTACGTGGCAACAAGGTGAAGACGTCATCATACCAGGAGCCTGAAGTTCAAGTTCGTCCGGCTCTCTAAACAGAGCATAACACCGGTGATCCTGGAGAACTGGGATCATGAAGCTGGTTACCAATCGAGCTACAAGCGCGTACAAGCACTCGATATGACTAGAGATGAGATCATTAGCGAGGCCAATCAGTGGCACACAACTAGAATAAAATAAGAAGCTGTCAAAGGATTAATATCCAAATAAAGTTTAATAGTAAATATATCAATATCAGTTTAAGTGTACGCTTTATTTAGAATATTTTCACCTTTTTACCTCGCTGTCCCCTTTCTGACGCGGAACTGAAGCTGTTATCTATGCTCTCTTCAAAGCCACGATGCCTTGATCGGTTAGTTTGGATGTGTTAATGTGTGACTTTGGTGAATCCGAAACACCAAAGTGGCTTTGAAGAGAGCATCAATAAAGGCTAAGGGATAACGTTTTGCTGCTGCCTATGGAGGACGGAACCTGCCAAAATAAAAATTTAATGAGTAAATAAATAACTGACTCGATAAATAAATAAATACGTCATTAAATGCAGCAAAAATAATATAAAAAATAAATACAGCCATTAATTGATAAAAATGTGACATAAATTGATATTTATTCACTCGTCTGTTTAATTTTCCCTTTGATTCATTTATGTAATTATTTTTATTAATTTTTTATTTATTTATTTGTTTTTGCGTCACATTTGATCAATTAATAAATTACTTCATTTATTTTTAATATTATTTTTGCAACATTTAATGACATATTTATTTATTTATCGAGTAATTTATTAATTTATTTTTGATTTTGCCAGGTTCCATCCTACATAGATGCCCCCGTCTACATCAGTACATTGCTTTGCTCCCGTGCTGGTACTCCTGTCTGTTTCTCCAAACTCCATCTACTGTGGGTAATACACTGACTATGGAGAAATACAACACTGTTGTATGAGGTTCCTGTGGGAATAATGATGGTGATTAACCAGCTTTGTGATACCAGAAACACCTGAGTTAAGCTTAAAGATAGCTGGACAACACACTAAATCTCGCTTTGTGATCCAGGCCCCTGGTTTCAAAGTTTCAATGGCAACAAGATGAAAAGCTCATCCTACCTGGAGCTGGGATTGAGACGTGCAGATTCCCGATAAAGCTTTGACCTCTTTTCTTTCATCATCAGATTAAAAAGCCTCGGCTGTAAACAAAAAAATGAGAGCGGACCAGCTGCCAGATACAGTTTGATGTCAGCAGAGTGACAAAGGATGTAACAAACGTGCACTTCCTTCTCATTTCAGCGAGATTGTCGTTGGAAATTTTGACAAAATTAGAAGATTAAATTAAGCAGAGGAACACTGCGTTTCAGTTGTTTCTATTTGTCCAATAGCAGAGCGTCATCACTCTACGTCCTCCTGACAGCTACGACCTCCCCGAGCCGGACGGAGACCAGATATCATCCTGAGAGTCCGAGTCGAAACCGGATTTCCCAATCCTCCTGGAGTCAGCTCCGTTGATATCGGTCAGCGGGACGGAGGAGTAGTCTCTGCGGTCAAGGAAGCGAGCTGCCACTGAGCCGCGACATGCCCGTACGAGGTGAAGCAGCAGGCTGGCTGACAGCAGAGAGGCCAGGGTGACGGTGATCAGCAACCAGGTACGCCTGAGGAGAGACAGACAAGGTTAGACTGATTCCATTAAAAACATGGAGGACGTCAAATAAAGCAAAGAGTTTTACGTCAGGTGTATCAGTACTGAAACTCAGATAATGTTAAGGGAAAAATATCAAGTTATTAAGTATGCAGGTTATTGTACATCTAACTGTAATGGCAGTAAGCTGATTTTCCTTACAGTGTGAATATGTCTCAACTTAGTGCTGCAATTAAAAATGTATTTAATCATAATTTAATTAAATTAATTCATCTTAATCATTAGTATCAAATGTCAGAATATAGTGAAATATATTCATCATATGTGGCAAAGAAAAGCATTGGTAAAACTTTATAATAACCATAATTTATAAATGGTAGTTAATTAAACTTAATTAATAGTTATTCTACTGTAACAAATAATGAAACGATAATTAATAATGTTTACTAATTATTAGTAATGCTATAATTTGTTAATTTAACAGTTTATTCTTGCACGCATTATATAATTTGATATACTATATTAAGTATTTGTTAATGATTATGAAATAATTTGTAAACCTTAAAGAAATAATTTGTAAACCTTAAAGAAATTGTTTGTAAACCATCTTTAAACATTATTTAGATCGATAGTTAACACTTTGTCAATGGTTAATAATTGCTTTCTGGCCTCTATCTATATGATGTTTATAGATGTTTTAACAATTATTTCTTAAAGGTTTACAAATCATTTAGTATTCATTAACAAATACTTAATATAAAATATTATTAATATAAAATGTTATTATGTGTGCAATAATAAACTTTTTATAGATAGTTTAGTCAAAACGAATTTGCGTTGACGTGTTATTAACTAACTTAATGTTAACACTAACTCTGACAGCCCTAAAAGCAACCCAAACAAAGGAAGATGGTCTTATCAAAAAGAGAGTTGTACAATATCGACGGAGCATTTCAGAGCTGGAGAGAAAATGTTACTAATAGTTTAGCCTTGGCTCCCGGCTATGGCTATGCAGCTGGCTAGACCCACAAGTTTGCAAAGAAAACAGGACGGTAATTCTCATAGAACTGCCGCTTTATAACAGCATCGGGATCACAATCACGATCGGTATGATGTTTGAAATTAATCACTAGTACTCGTACAGGTTACTGTATGAAGTGTGTGCATATGCCCGTGCTCAAATGGACCCTGCCTTAGGACCAAGTGGCACCCTTTGGGTCTGAAAAATGAAGCCAAATAGGCTCATTTCTGGTTCCAAAAAACCATGATGGCGACGGCCAAAATGCCAAACTCATGGCTTCAAAACCGTAGTCCACAAACCAATGGGTGACGTCACAGTGACTACGTCCACTTCTTATATACAGTCTATGCTTCAGACAGAGAGGAGAGCTGCAGGAGGAGGGCTGTATTTTCAGATTTCTTGTGTCCCTCCCCTTCCAGAAAACTGCCTACCCCAACTTTAACCCTCTGTTGTCTCATCTCTAAGACTGCCAGGGACTGGTTTAAATTAAAATGTTTCCCTCTTTTGGTCAAATAAGGGTTTAAAAAAAAAAAAAAACAGTCCATCTGTGACCAGAGTACCCCTTTCACAAAGCACTTCCCAGAAACCATAGCAACAGCTAACAATTCCTAACTTGCATGTGAAAGCTAAGGAGGCTAATGAATGCGCCCCGTCCTCAGAGCGTCGGCCTTGTTTACATGTAGAGGAGAGACAAGAAGCCATTATTTAGCTGGACTCATTGATCAGAGCAGAAGACAGAACTGTTGTGTTTATAGACGTGATTATTCCTCGTTGAATATCTCACGTCAAACTGTGAAATGTAGCACTGCTGTTTGTGATTTCTCATCATCTTGTAAAAACATCTGTTTAAAATTAGCCTCAAAGCATTTGACATATTTTTCAACGTGTTTTTATAAATGAATTGGTGGGTTTAACTTGAAGCCACACTGACAGAAAACAGACTAACAGTGTGTGTGTCAGAGGCTGGAAGATAAACTGACCAACATTTGGCTGCCAGATGGGACGATTTCACACCTCAGCTCACAGACTCTGTGTATCTGCCAACTACCAAGAAAATACTAAAGACACAAGAAATAAACCTTTATACTCTTTCTTGTCAGCTCTGTTTTCCTTTTCTCGCTCAGGAATACGTGTCTAAGAGCTAAAACATGCTAACATAGCAAAACTGTAACCTGTTTCTTGAGGTGAACAGACATGAAAGATGGACAGCAGAGGTGAAAGGGTGAGAGGTCACGTGACTCGATCTTTGACACTTACTCTGTCAGATGAGGCTGCTCTTTGTGAGCTTCTTCATCACGTCTCCACAATGTAAACATCTGTTTGGCAAGACAATGTCCAGCTGTGGAGAGAAGAAGAAGAGGGAGGAGGAGAAGAAGAGAGCTGGGTAAATAAGTCACTGTTATCAAGTTATCAAGAGTTAAATCTTAGTCTATATTTTCCTCTTACACTTAAAGTGGCAATAGACAGTTTTTTGCTTTAAAAGTTTAATATGTAACAGTTGTCGCTTGCGGTTTGTAAACACAACACGTGTAAATATGGGCTACTAGGGCTGTCGAGGTGAAAGGACTTCCCCTGCGGTGATAATGATTGGCTCAACAGTGCGATATGCGATATTATTGCCTTTGTTTCGCAAATTACTTTATTTATTCTGAATTTTTGTGCTATATAAATAATCTTTATTGTTAGGGTATTATTAGGTATATTGTTGCTTTTTAAATGACAAAAAACCTAAGGAGATTTCTGAGAGAAAGCAAACTTCTCCCATGTGCCAGCTAAATTTTACTTCCTTCCTGCTCTGCCCTTTCTGAGTTCCATTGCTAAGACTGAAAGCATGACACATGCAATACATGAAAACAACACCACCTCATTTGGATAATGAAGCAGAAATGATAAAGAAATGTGAGAACAGTTGTATGAATAAATGTATAAAGAAAAGAATGCAGAGATAAATAAGTTTGGGGAAATCAATAGGCGGTGAAAAGCAAAGGAAAAATCATGCAGAAATAAATTAATAAATGCTTGAGCACATAAATAAATACGTACATTTAAACAATAAATAAATGCATAAATAAATAAATACAAATAAATAAATAATAAATGTAAACATAGTACATCAATAATAACATATAAATGCAGAAATAGATTAAAAATTTCATAAAAATAAATACATAAATAAATAAAAGTGGACATTAAACAGAAGAGTAAATAAACAAGGGAATTAATACAATGATAGATAATTAATAAAGCTAATTAAACAGAAATAGAAATTTATTTAGATTTATTTATCGAGTCATTTATTAATTTATTTTTTAATTTTGTCAGGTTCTGTCCTCCATAATCCCCTGCAGTTGGCTTGTCAAAAGCGCAGTATAGCAATATTGCGGTTATTGTGACAGCCCTAGCTGTAATAGGTTTTGTGAATGGGACCTTGACATGGGGCAGATAGCGGTTGCATGGGTAAGTGAGGATGAGGAAGCAGTTGAGATGCTGCAGGATGAAGCACTTCTGTGTGTGTGTGTGTGTGTGTGTGTGTGTGTGTGTGTGTGTGTGTGTGTGTGTACCTCTGTGTAAAGTGTAGTTGGTCTCTTCTCGCAGCGTGGCGTTACAGTTTCCTGTCTGCGGGTCACATGGACACTGGTTGTCACACTGACACTCGTGAACACAAGATGGACCGAAGAAACCCAGAGGACACACTAACACAGAGACACATATTTAACATTTGAAAAGGAAGTGAAGCAACGTTTTTTTTATAATTAAATATAAACAAAAAAACCTTCCCTATTCAGAGGATGAATTATTAAATTTTTCAACGGGCTAATTTAAATTTAAACTTGTTTGACTAAAGAGACGAGGTGTAACTGGTCATGCTATAGTAAAACGTAGATCTACCCAGTTCACAAGTGTTGCCGTAGAAACCAGAGAGACAGGCACAGCGTCCGTGAACGGCGTCGCAGGAACCGCCGTTAACACAGACGCAGGTTTGATTGCAGCCGTCACCATAGAAACCCGGGAGGCACTCTGTAAATAAGAGGAGAAATCAACGGTGGCAGGCGCACTAGTATCCTGGTTATGATCAGGTCTTTGGAGTATCTTATGTGTTCCATGTAAACATCACATCCCAAATAAAAACCAGGATACAAATGTAAACAAACTCACAATGACAGTGACAATGCTAACATGTTGATGTTTAGCAGGCATAATGTTTACCGTGTTATCATTCAGTATGTTAGCATGTGTGGACAAATACATCTTCTAGCAAAAGAGGCAACACAAAATAAAACAAAAGAACAAAAATATGGTATTTTGACACCGCTGATGAAAATCCAGCTTTTCAAACATGCCTAATTTTTAATATGAATAATGATACGTTCATTCTAGGGCTGTCCAAGTTAACGCGATAATAACGCGTTAACGCAAATTCGTTTTCTTTTTTTTACTAATTTCTTTAACGCATTAACGCAACTTCTGATTTTTAGGTTGTAGCGGGCTCAGTTTTAAAGCTAGAGTGAAGATACTGGTGTCATATCCTAGAATATCATATATCACATGTCTTCAAGTCAGAGATCAAGGGACCCTTTTGAAAATGGCCAAGACATTTTCCTCACCAAAATGTAGCGTAAGTTTGGAGCGTTATTTAACCTCGTTCTTGACGCGCTACGATGGCATGGTTCTAGAGTATCTCCACTCTAGCTTTAAAACTGAGCCCGCTACAACTTAAAAATCACTAGTTGCGTTAATGCGTTAGAGAAATTATTGTCGTTAAAACAAATTTACGTTATTGCGCTATTATCGCGCTAACTTTGACAGCCCTAAAATAAAATAAAACATATTACAACGATGTAATCCACCAAATCACACTTCAGGACATTCTCTATTCTCTAAAAAAATATTTATTAAATGCAAAAAATGCAGAAGTAGCCGACTAGGCTGCTGCAAATGTAAAGAAGATATCGACCGATTTCCTGCTCCATACTACCGTTATTATATCAGCCTTAAAAAAATGCTAATGGTCAACCTCTACTCCGTTCCCTCGGGTTTAAAACAACTAGCTACTAGTCGACGGTGCAAATTTGTGCGCCAAAGTTGAACTCGTGTTAAATTTCTGCAGATTTCAGTGATTCTATATAAATTAATTGATTTTGCAGCAAAATGTTGCTGTTTTAAATGCTTGTGTGACCCTTTAGGTTTAGGGGCTAGTGTGTGTGTGTGTGTGTGTGTGTGTGTGTGTGTGTGTGTGTGTGTGTGTGCGTGTGTGTGCGTGTGTTATTACCTTGGCTGCAGTTCTTTCCTCTCCACCCAGCATCACAGACACAACCATCTGCAACAGAGAGGACACGGCGATGACATGAAACAGTGCAGATTCACATTGAGACAACAACCAGCGGGTGAAGTACTCAGATCTTTTACTTAAGTAAAATAAAATAAAAATGAATCCTGGTTCTCCTCCACCTGCTGCAGCTGAGCTCCACCTTCACACTTACTGGCGGTGCAGACACCATGAGGGCCGCAGGCTGGCGGCTGACACACCAGTGAGTCACAGGCGGCGCCCTGCCAGCCCCGCTGACACCGACAGCGTCCGTCCACACAGTCTCCGTGTCCGCTGCAGTCTGCTGGCTGGCAGCGCCGCTGGTGAACGCACAAGACGGTGGAGATGGCCCGAGCACAGCGCCACCTGCTGTCTGGAATGCTGTGAGGGGAGGATGAATGTTGGAGAGCATCAGATGAAAGATCCAGATTAGGTATACATGGTAGAGAATAAATTGTTCCTCATGTATGAAGGGTTAATTAGCTCACCAGTGATCAGAAGGGTAGCTGGCCAATGAGCCATCAGCCACATAGGTGGAAGACCCGCCTCCATCCAAGTTGATGGCGTTGATGACTCCGTAGCTCTTCAGAGACTCAGCCAGCTCCCACAGATTCATACTGTACAGAGACACAATATAACAAGAGTTGTTTGCTGTTGTACAGATGTTTGACACAGTTTGCCAGCAACATGTAAAACATCGAAATAATAAAATCTGGAGATTAGACCAGACTGTATAGAGTCAAAGGAGTGCCATATATACATAAAGAAATTAATGAAAAATAAGTGGGAAAATAAATGAAAATATTTTTCTTTATATTTCCACATTTTTAATTTAATTATTTATTCATCTATTTACTTCTCTTCATATTTCCATTTTTTTTATTTACGTAACTATTCATTTATTTATTTCTCTTTATATTTCCAGATTTATTTTCGTATTCTTAATGTTTCATTACAGAAACATGTTTAGCATTTTTAGGACAGTAGTCTGTTATTCATTGGATATAGAGAGTCAGTCTGTGAGCGGGAGTTCGTTGTTTGGGCCGAGCTGACTTCTACATGTTTTATTGAGCGGGTGGAGGCCTGATATTGAGTGGAGATGTACAGAGCGCAGTGGACAAGTTCAGACAGCTTGTTGTGCTTTTCAAGGCCAGATCATTAACAGCAACACATTAATCTCCAGGGTTGAGAGAGAGTCAGATCAATACAATCGATCGGTGGGGAGATCTTAGTGGGTTGAGGCAACTGTCCTGTTAGTTCATCTCACAAATGAACCCCGTCAGACGTTAAAACGCCTTTTACTGCACCCCCATTTATCACTTTTACCATCCGGTTGTTTTTTATTCTCTACCCTCCATCTTTGGCTTTTTCTCCTTCACCTCCACCAGCATCTCTGTCCCACACTTGTTATGTATTAAAGATATTTACAACACCGTTACTATCGCTGGCTGTTTCTTGGAAGCTGTTGTGTTTTGTACGTAGGAAAATATTTTGTCTGCGGTAATTAACCTCTTTTACCCGACAGACCCGGTACCGGGTTCGGCTGAGCTGTGTGTTAAAACACTGCCTTTAAAAACCTCATAAAATGCTGTGGTGGTCTTTTTTTCTGAATTGTTTCTAAAAGACGAGGCCTTAACGCGACTAAAACAACACTCCAAGTGTATTTTGTCCAAACAATGTTTGTTTGGCAATGATTTCAATATTTTAGTTACAAAATCAACGCACGAGAAATTGTATTTTTACTTTATAATATTTTTGACCATTTTTATATTGAATGTACATACATGACTTTGGATTCTTTTTTGATATTTTATTTACATTGTTATTGATCTTATTTGTTATTATCTAAGTTTGACTTGATCATATTTCATCATTATAATAAAACTACTCCATTTGGAGTCAAAATTACACAATTGAGTTGCTTTTTATTGATTTCATACTGTTGCACAATGGTAGAATGTGATGATGCACAGGGTAAATGTCATGGCCAAAGGATCCATCGTGTGCACATAGCCTCCTGTAGTGGATATCAGTAGTATTTTATAGCCAGATTCCCTTTCAAGAGGTAGAAAACCAAAGTGGCCAAATGGAGAGTCTGCCTGGTCCTATCCTGACTTAAACCTTTGTAGTATCTATGTGCTTTGTATTATTTATATCTGTTTTTGCACATTTGTAGTCAAGGAGTTGCTGAATGAATTCAGTGGCATCTCTGTGCATGGCATCATTGCTGTAATGGTGTTATCCACTGTCTAATCTAGAAAACATTTTAGGCATGGATAAAAATGTAAATTTTTCCTTTGGTTCATCAGAGTTTACTCAGGCATAGTAACAGTCTCAATGTTACAATGTTACTGACACTGTGGATGAATTCTCTGAGGTCTTACCTATCCACAGAGACCAAGATCATGCATATAGACCTGGTAGTTGTGGAGCTATTCCTGATTTATTTTGGGTATGTCTGTCTAGGAGAACCACACCTTCCAGGGCTAAAGAGGTTAAATGTCTTTGTGGACACATTTCACTCATCTCACAGACAGTTTTACTGTTATTACTGCTGCTGCGATAAAAGAAAATCTAAAGTGCATACAGCTTGTTTTTTGTCTCTACGTTTGGCTCGGAAACCCTGTATATTTAATTCCCACTTCGGGGCACTTTATATTGACTCAAAGGCCTTGAGTCACTTTATGTTAATGGAATATATCATTGTATGTTTTCTCTCATCTACATTCGTGTCTGCTCTCTTACCTCCACATACTGGGGGCGGTAAATGACAAATATTACTTCCATTTCATTCATGTAGCTGAGTAGATGTTTAGAAGAGAACTTTTCTTACCCCCTTACTTTGGTCTGCCCATCGATCTGAAACAGGATCAGTTTGCCCTCGGCGTCGTGGCCCACCGCCGTCCTGGCTGACACCACGTCGACAAAATTGCGGATATTCCCTGAAAGTACAAGAAACAAGCTGGAATTAACAGCTGCAACGTGCGGCTTTAGTAAAGCTCTTTCTTCATACTTCACAATAGAAACAGAAGGTTAGTCTAGGGTTAGCACTACTGGAATATCAACTGAACATAATCCCAGTTTAAACCTCTAGTCTAGGGTTAGCACAGAAAATAAAGGTAAACATTGTAATCTTCATTTAGACTTGGATACAATGTTGTTTGTTGACTGACTGTCAGAAGTGGGTGGATGTCTCTACACAGTTTTATAATGCGGCCATGAGCTGAAAAAAAAGAGGTCAAGTTTCATCATTATGTAAACAATGGCAGATCAGATCTGGCAAAACTCATCCTTGTTTATTTGACAACATGATTTGTGTAACAATAAAGGGCGTGTGCAGTTAAGTAACTTAATGTGAACTTTGGTTTCACTCTGGTTCCTGTAAGTGTTGTGTTTTGGTGGCGTGATGGAGTCACGCCAGGTCACAGACGAGTTTCTGTGTTATGCAAACACGGAAAGGTGGCGCTCTGAGATAAAGTTACACTTAACCACTGCCGAAGTGAAGCTGATCTGGTTGCTGGACTGAGGTCAGGTGAACTGATCCTGAACGAAGGGGAGGGGGGTCTAGATTGAGTTATTGTAAATCAGTCTTAGTTGAACTGAAACTCAGGTGAAACCGTCATCATCTCTGGAAAGCTGCTGTTCCATAAACCAGGTTTATGGGATGGCAGCTTATGCCCTGAAACAAACCTCTTAAACAGTAGGTCAACTTGATTTAAAAGGGATAGTTTGGATGTTTTGAAGTGTGGTTGTATGAGGTATTTATCCATAGTGAGTGTATTACCTACAGTAGATGGCTGTCGGCACGCCTCCAGTTTGAAGAAACTTCAAAGCCACCAGACTCCTTTGACAAAGACAGGAATTTTACCTCGCAGAACACAAGAGTTGCTGGTCTACTGCTGCCTCGATCGGTTAGTTATTTAGTGTTATTGTGTGACTTTGGTGAATCTTAACTAACCTTTTAAAATACCAAAGTCACACAATACCACAAACAAACTAACCGATCGACACAGCGGTACACCAGCAACTCCCGTGTTCCGAGAGGTAAAATTACTGTTTTTGTCAAAGGAGTCTGGTGGCTGAGGTTGTCAAAATTAGATTTGCTCACTAAAATCACAATAACACACTTACTGGATAATTTATACAAAAGTGTGTATCTAAAACTATTTAAAAATATATATATATTTTGTTACTAATGTAATATTCTGCTTCAAAACATATTTGTTGCCTTTTAGCCATTCAAAAACAACATTTTCACTGCGGTCAAAAAACTGTTTGCCTGCTTTAACCCCATCTTTCATTTTTCTGATTAATTTTTCCCTCTCTTTGTTAAAGATGATCGGCTCTTGTAGTGTTCAATTGGCCAGAAAACTTGTCAACTCTTCCAGACTAAAAACCCTGCAGGCTGACAGAAAGCTGTTTTATTGTTTACCCTGCAAATGTGAAAGTACAGTACGTACCCGTCTCCTGTGTCTTGTCACACTCGGCCTTCAGGCTCTGGTCGATGTAGATCTCGCCGTTCCTTATCAGCCACCCCACACCGCTGACCAGCTGGACGAACGGGTTGGACTGGTCCTTGACGTCTTCCTGTGACAGATACCTGGAGGGATGGAGGGGGGGAAATCAGGTCGTCACAGTTTCTGATTGCTTATCAGCATTTTATGTTTCTACAACTACTAACGGTGCAATTCAGTAATGAGCTAGCACTGTGGCTCTATGGACAGAAATATTAGTCCACCACTTAAAGAGAGCAGCTAACTGAATGAACAGTAATACCCGTTACTCAGCAGACAATCACCTTCAAATTCTAATAAAAAAACACAGTAATAAAAACTGTATTCCTTCAGTCAGTTTAAATACAACTTTGTGTTTATCATTCTGACAACTTTAACCTAAATCCAGCTGTTTAAACTGACAGCTGGCGTGATGCCACAGGTGCAGTTTCACAACGCTGACCTCTGTAACCTCTCTGGTTATTTTTACTACTATAATGTTACCTCAACTCAGGGTGACTCAACTCAGCTCACCTTACCTTATATTACCTAACCTTAAATTACCAGCTGGATCACACAGCCAAACATGTTTCTATTTCAAAACAACTACAGTATATATCTGGTGAAATAGTGAAACTAGCTGGTAAACTGGTATTGATGGTATTTTATCCTGGCCAGTTTCATTAGTTTGTTTTTTAAAATGATTCTGTTGAACCACAATTCAAAAACAATATCTGATTTTCATTAGTTCATTTTCAGTAAATTTTTATTTATTATTACTTTTGTCAGTTTCAAGTTATTTCAGTGACCATTGTGGGTTTTTCTCTCTTTAACGGAAGAGTACCAACAACTTTGCCTACGTCTGTATCTGGTGAAATAGTGAAACTAGCTGGTAAACTGGTATTGATGGTATTTTATGTATATGTTTTATCAATGACATGTTTACAACCTGAAGTGAGTTAAAATGAGTGTCCTGGCCTGACATATACGTAGACCTTTGCTCAACAACTTTGGGTTGTTCCAGAAAGCTCAGTTTTTATCTCGCTATCACCCGAACTGACACTAAACTTAAGGTAACCAGCTTTCTCACAGCAGCCATTATGAATCATCGTACCAGGAATAGCGCAGGTGGAGCCAATAACACTAACGGCGCTTTTTGCTCCACTGTAGTGTCCATGTAAGTCGTGTCAGCGAGCCAACATGGAGAGTTTCAGCAAAGAACGTATATTGCTAAGAAGTGTCAATTGTTCGTTCCATTGCAACATCAGCGCCCAGCAGCAGAGCTTTTGTCATACTTAATGTCTCTACTGAAATGTCCCGTGTTGAACAATAACAATATTATAAATATGCATACTATTATAACTATTTACTTACTTACTTATTTATTTATTAAACTTTTAGCCCGGCTGCTTCCCAGAGGAACATAAAGTGAGCGATGGACACAAATGGAAGTTTAAAGAATCCAGCACACGGGAATTTGAGAGAAATCTCAAACTTTTTCATGTCAAGGATCCAAAATGGAGTCCAATAGACCACAGACCATGGATGTAGAAGAGGGTCCAATAGACCACAGACCATGGATGTAGAAGAGGGTCCAATAGACCACAGACCATGGATGTAGAAGAGGGTCCAATAGACCACAGACCATGGATGTAGAAGAGGGTCCAATAGACCACAGACCATGGATGTAGAGGAGGGTCCAATAGACCAAAGACCATGGATGTAGAGGAGGGTCCAATAGACCACAGACCATGGATGTAGAAGAGGGTCCAATAGACCACAGACCATGGATGTAGAAGAGGGTCCAATAGACCACAGACCATGGATGTAGAAGAGGGTCCAATAGACCACAGACCATGGATGTAGAAGAGGGTCCAATAGACCACAGACCATGGATGTAGAGGAGGGTCCAATAGACCAAAGACCATGGATGTAGAGGAGGGTCCAATAGACCACAGACCATGGATGTAGAGGAGGGTCCAATAGACCAAAGACCATGGATGTAGAGGAGGGTCCAATAGACCACAGACCATGGATGTAGAAGAGGTTGTGTCCTGTGCTTTTACCCTGCGTGTTAGTAAATAGCCTACAACTCCATTAAATTCTGTTGATGTCATGCTACTAGCACCACTAGCTACTGGCCGATAGCCGGTTGTTTGGGAACAGAGACGTTAATACATCCACCACGGTACAGGCTTACAGCATACAGCCCATGGGTGTATTAGAAGATAATAAAAGTGATGAATTACAGCCAATAGCAGGAAGCTGGCAGAACCGGATATGTCATATGAGCGTGCAGCGCGGTGCAGTCCCGTGGGTCTGATGCACGTTCATTATGGCGAGGAAAATAACTCTGGATTCAGATGTTGGTTCATTTTACAACTTTTAGGACATGATAATTTAAATGAGGGATATGTAAGTGTTCCTTCTGGGAAGTTGATTTACCTAAAAAAAAAGTATCCTCTGGTTTAGACGTCTCCGTATACATCCATGGACACAGACTCATTGGTCGTTTTCAATACAAAATGGCGGCAGCACTACCGCAGCGCCATCTAGGGGCTAAAAAAGCACCAGAGTTTTGTGTCTTTGCTTCTATACTCTTTGGTTTCAGGGTCCTGACACTGACACACCTAAATGGAGCGCAGCTATTAATCATGTTATTATATTATAATATTATTTATTACATGTGTTTTCTATCAAATTCAATGTCAATTAGAGTCTCTTCAATTTGTAACAAACACATGTCAGTAGCTAAAATTTACTCAGAGATGTTTGCGCGTCTGAAGAAGTCTGTCACCAAAATTATTCTTATTTTTGTCTTATTTTCTATTTTTATTATCATATTTTTTTCTTTCTTTATTAAATTGAAATGATATGACTGTATATACATTCTCATAACTACTTAATAATAAAAAACATCACCTTATTTATGTTTTGCAGCGGACCGTGCTCTTTGATAAAGCCCATAAAAACACACTCAGATATTGATGCAGTAGCTAACTGCTAACTGTTTGTATGGTGAAAACTCAACTGATTGTTTGCCTGCTGAGTAGATTTTCTGACTCTGGACAGGATTCATCTCAGCAGATCAAAGCTGCAGCGGGTTGTGCCGTTTATTTGTGACGAGCTCTACGTAAAAGGACATTAACGAACACATTTTTTCCACAAAGAGACACTGCTGCTGAGTTAAAGTCAAGCTGTGGGTTTAGATAACAATATCATATCTGACCTGCGCCACATGTGAATGGCTCACTGTTACCAGGAGGTGTAAATAAGCTGTTGCATTACACATTGGCATTATGTGGATGAAGCAATATTATCTATTTTAAATGAGAGGTTTAGGTTTGTTATTAGCCTGACTGACAGGTTCAGGACAACAAATGACTGGTTGTGTCAAGTTTTTGGTTTGCTGTGTGAGGTGTATAAATGTTTATTTTATCTTATTTGAGCTTCAGACTGTTGCATCATGCAAGAAATCTGGAGATTACTGACCTCAGGTATCAAACAAACAAGTTAAATTTACTTTTTCATGGTTTATAGATAAATGTGAGTGCATGTGTGTTTGTTTGCGTGGTGGGTAAGTGTTGACCTTGCAGTGGCATTAGAAACATCCAGTTCTATCCTTGGGAAGGATTCGAGGAATTACTTGTGTTTCATCAGTCAATATGCAAGCGGGTAAATATCTTTGGACTGGTGCAAAAGTCATGTTGCCACGAACACACATATCGTTATCTGTGGATTGTTTTTCATTGTACTGAACCACACGTTATAAGTCAAAGGGCCATGACAAACAGGAAGTCACTAAATTGCAAATTTGGTTGAACGAGAGGAGAGATGATATTTGAGAAACTTGAGATCAGGTGCAGAGAAGCAGAGAGACAGGAAGGAAAGTAGTTTGAGTTTATGCAAAACGTAGTTTCTGAAGGTTTAACAGACGCGTTCCAACACTCTCATGAAGAATGGCGGCCTGTGCCTTATCAAAATAAAAGCTATTGGTATGCCGAATGTTGTTATCTGGCAGTTTCTGTGCAAAACTCCTTGCATTCCTGGGAATTATTTGTGCCTAATATTTGTAAACTAACTTTGTGAAATGATCTTTTAGAAAAAATGATCTGTCAGCATCTTAGACCAAACTGTATCAGTCTACTGTCACCATGAAAACACTGAATATTACTGATCTAATGAATTAAAGCTGCAGTGGGTTTAATTGGAGCAAATATGATTAAAAAAATAAATTTTTATAAAACGGTCACTATATCCTGACAGTAGTGCATGAGACAGGTAATCGGGAAAAAAATCATGTTCCTCTGTGTCCTCCGGTGCTCCTAATGGCATCTGCAGGATTTTACAGAACGGAGGAAAACAACCAATCAGAGCCGAGCTGGAGCCTTGCCGTCTCTGAGCAGCTGTCAATCACTCACGAACTCCGATCAAACGGTCAAACTAGGCAGCGCTCAAATGTTTCTCAGAAACATCTTGTAGTGTACTGTTTAGCTGTAAAATGAGAAAGTTTGTGACCCTGCAGCCATGTTGAGATCACTTGAGGAAATACCAAGCACCGCCCACCAGCCGGAGCACAGCCAATAGGAACGCTCTCTCTGAAATGACCTGTGATTGGTCAAAGTCTAGATTCTTTAAAGCCTAAAAACAGAGCCATGAGGAGGTGGAGAAGTCTAGTTATCTCTCAGAACGCTTGAATTACAATATGTTGAAAGGTTATCGATGCCAAAAATATTCTGCCTACTGAAGCTTTAACATATTTTCTTACTTACCTCTAGTGGTATTGAATCATGCAGATAGTTTTTGGTAATTTAGGGGCTGTGTCTGCCAAAGCATTTTTATCCTGAGGCCAGCATATTTTTTTTTTATTCTTTGCAATGGGAGTGCTGTGTATTTATGTTATGCTACAAACAGCAGCAGCGTGACGAGGTGCTGAGCGTCTATTCTGCGCTGAGCGCTACACGTTTGGCGTTTTTCTTCTGGTCGCCGAGTTATAAAATGTTCAACTTTGGGTAAAACGCTGCGCTCATCAGTTTCACTTGTTACCCAGCCGTCCAATCACAGTGCAGGAGGGGCGGGACAAATACCACAAAGACCAACGGTCACATCCTACATGTAGCTACAAGTGCTGAAGAACAATGGAGGGTAAATTGAAAATTAAATTTAATCTCATGAACCCACATAGACTGGCAGGTCCGTCCTCTCTCCTCTCCTTCAGCCGACAGTTTTACTTCTGCAGATATTCCGTATCATAGCAACTAGACGCAACCAAGAGATCTCAGCTGAAAAAACGCTGAACCTCCAAAGTGCTCTCAAGCTGGGCGTTTACAGAAGGGAGTCTGGCGTTTTCAGCTGGGGAAAAAACACTATGGTGCATACGGCCCCTAAGACAACATGTTTTCTATAATCTGGGTGAACTGACCCTTTGGGACTAACTTTGGGACCATGGCTGGAGTTGGAGCTGGGGTCCAATTATTTGAGCTTCAAAAATCCCTGTCAGAGATTTGTCAGTGTCATAGCTGGATCTCTTACCCGAACACCAGGGTGCCGTCCCTCCTGATGCCAAACTGTGCGTTCTGCAACCCGCCGCTGTCCTGCACCGCCCTGCCGTCGCTCACCACGTTGCCCAGACACTGGCCTGATGTCGTGTTGAAGAAGCCGGCGTTCTGGGCGTACAGACACCCGGCGGCCTTGGCTGTTTCCTCCACTGAGGCCCTCTGATTCATCTCGCAGCCGCCCGGCCCACCCGGCTCCAGTACCGACACCGTCCTCAGCGGGTCGTGGACCACCGTCATGTGACCTGGAGACAACGAGATGAGATGAAATAGATTCTACTACTGTATCAGCATCTTCTGAGTTACTGTTGTGCATTGTCACTTAATGACATGACTTCTCCTCTGCTACTTTCAACCCAGACGATGCACCATCGTTTCTTGTAAACACTTTTTCTGTCAGTTTGGTTAAATGGATAAAAGGTCAGGGAGTAAATAAATAAATAGAGAGATCAATAAACCAGAGGTTCATCAAACAAAGATCCAGATTCAGCACAGAGATCAAATCAGTTTAAACTCCCTGCACTTGGCCAATAAAGTTATTTTATGTCCCTGTAACTTGTGACTCCATCACTGACCGTAAACCCATCTGGAGCCTCCCGGCACATCCGAAACAAACAGCGTGGACTCTGCCACCGGCAGCCCGCTGTGGTTGCTGGCAGGCCGGCTCTCGTAGGTGATGTTGCCATGAATGACGGGCTGACAGTCTCTGACATGCCGGTGAGAGTGGGAGGGGCCGTGGCCGTGGGCGTACGGCAGCAGGAGGTCATCGTCCATAGAGACTCTACGAGGAGAGAAAATGAAGTAAAACATGTTCAAGAGATAAACTAAAACTGAAAATGCATGTCGGTTGGTTTGTCCTCAGTTCTGAGTTGCACCCGGTAACTTGTGACACCAGTATACTTGTGAAAGTCCACTCCACTTATTGCTTTGACAGTCTGGGATAAGACGACAGAGAGAGTCTGGCTACAATTAAAAGACCAGTGTGTAACATTTAGGGGGGTCTATTGGCAGAAATATAATATAATATCATAACTGTGTTTTCATTAGTGTATAATCATTTGAAAATAAGAATCGTTGTGTTTTTGTTAGCTTAGAATGAGCCCTTCATATCTTCATAAGGAGCGGGTCCTCTTCATGGAGTCCTCCATGTTGCTCCTCCATGTTTCTACAGTAGCCCAGAACGGACAAACTAAACACTGGCACTAGATAGGAACATTCACGTTTTTTACATTACCTGAATGCCACCATAGTTCACCTACACACTTGGCACACAACAGGGCAGAAACGTTATCGTGTCCGACCGGGTGCCGGTGTCTCCCTGCGGGCGCAGTCGAGAGACGATAACGTTTCTCTTCCTGCTTCAGCCCCGGCACCGACCAGCTTTTGCTGAAGCAGGAAAAGCCAACACTAGGATCAGCATTGATTCATGGAGAGACCTTGGTCTGGTCAGCTAACATTACTGCTAAGCAGGTGAAATATAGAGTGATATTGTGGTTTTAGCTGACGTGTGTCGCCTCACTGTTTTGAGTGATGCTCGTTCAGGTATATTTAGAGCGAGCAAGCGCGAGCCCGACGCTGACTTTCGTTGACTTAACGGCCACATGTGTCGCTGTTAACAAGCATTTCTGAAAGTTACAAACAGTCCCTTTAAAAGGGACTGTTTGTAACTTTTTAAGCGTATAAATGTAGCGGGTCGCCACACATGCGCGTTCGCATATGCGCGCTAGCGTTTGGCCGGAGCCTCGTCTCCGCTGCCTGCTTACCTTCACTCAGACAGAGCGCGCGTTCTCGCGTACTCGCTACACCTCTACTAGACGTGAACGCTCGCTCACTCCACACTGCAGAAGAGTTAGTTTAGCTCTGAGAATATCTAGTGAATGCACAGGGGACGTTTGTGCAGAAATAAATGCTGCAGCTCCTCCAGACCAACAGAGGTTTTCCATGTCTTGTGAAGTGACGGAGCTCCTCCACGTGTTAAGTTGTCGTCTCGTTACCGACCGGGTGCCGGTGTCTCCCTGCGGCTGCCGGCTGCGGTCGGGAGGCGATAACGTAACTCGTTGAGGATCCCCGCTGCCTGAGCCTGCGCTGAGGCAGGAAAAGCCAACACTAGGATCAGCAGTGATTCATGGAGAGACCTTCGTCTGGTCAGCTAACATTACTGCCAAGCAGCTGAAATATAGAGTGATATTGTGGTTTTAGCTGACGTGTGTCGCCTCACTGTTTTGAGCGAGGCTCGTTCATGTCTATTTAGGGCGAGCAAGCACGAGCTCGACGCTGACTTTCGTTGATTTCAAGGCCACAGGTATCGCTGTTAACAAGCATTTCTGATAGTTACAAATAGTCCCTTTAAGGCTGATCAGTCTTTGAAAATCAGGGCTTTCAAATTTAACATGATAATAACGGGTTAAAGCAAATTTGTTTTAACACAACTAATTTCTGTAACACATTAACGCAATTTACGATGTTTAGGTTGTCGTGGGCTCAGTGTTAAAGCTAGAGGGAAGATACTGGCATCATATGATATTAGAAAAAAACTAATTAATCCATCGGTACCAACCATGTCATACTAGCTTGTAGAGAATGAAGCTAAATAACGCTCCAAATTTACACTAAATTTTGGCGAGGAAAAACTGTCATGGCCATTTTCAAAGGGGTCCCTTGACCTCCAGATATGTGAATGAAAATGGGTTCTCTGGGTACCCACGAGTCTCCCCTTTACAGACATGCACACTTTGTGATAATCACATGCAGTTTGAGGCAAGTCATAGTCAAGTCAGCACACTGACACACTGACACACTGACAGCTGTTGTTGCCTGTTGGGCTGCAGTTTGCCATGTTATGATTTGAGGATATTTTTTATGCTAAATGCAGTACCTGTGAGAATTTTATCTCATCTTAGAATAAAATTTCCCATCTTTGATTTTTTTTCCTGTTTTTAATGAATTGTTGTCTATTGATTGGTTACTTTTTCTGCTTAATTTGTGTGCTTTTATTGTCTTTTTTGTATTTGCTTTTAATTAGGTTATTAAGCTTAATTTTCTTTTCTTTTTTGTTTTTCTCCTTATGCTGAGTGGAGGTGTGTTGTATTGTATTTACCTCTCCTGTTACATTTCTTATTTTTATCTGGATTTTATGAAGTTTTATGTGTGTGCAAATAAATATACATAAACATTATTTGGGCTTTCAGGCTTTGTTAGAGTAACTCTGATCCAACAGCGTCATCTTGTGGCCAAAGTGTCCAACTGCAGCCACATTTTCACAGTTTCCTTTTTTTAAACTGTCAGTTTCCTTGAGAAATGAAACTAAAAGGTGATGACAGGTCTTGTGACTAAAAGCTGTTATCTGCTGTGGCGTTAAAATCCTCATGACACAGATCAAATTTTACTGAAAGCTAGAATAGAATAGAATAGAAACCTTTATTGTCATTGTATTAAATACAACGAGATTTACAATTGCCACTTCTGGTCAGTGCTTTAAAACAAACACTTGACAAGACTAAACGAGGCAGATAAAACTTATAACAGGTAAAACACACACACAGTTATAAAGCAAATAAAACAGGTAAAGTAGATGTAATAAATAAATGTAAACAGAAGTGTTACACTAAAATATAAAAATAGATGTAATGTAAACAGAGGAAATTGCACTTGTAAAATAGGTATAGATGTAATAAATAAAATGTAAACAAAGGTAGTTGCACTTGAGGTGTATATATTGCACAGATCAATGTGACAGATGTAATAAAACCAGTCACAGTTGTTATATTTATATAATTTAAATACATTTAAATTAGGCCTACTTCTCTGTGTGTTTAGTGAAAAGAGGGGACTAAAGGCCTCGTCGTGTTTGAAGTCAGTCTGACAAATGTGTGAACTTTGTACTCAACAACTGATAAGAACTTAAAAGTGAAATACTAAATACTGGATGCTGTTGCACAACAGTTGGGTTAGCATGAATGTGTCTACTTGGTGTGTTAGCGTATAAGTTCATTAATGTTACCAAAATATATCCTTTTTATCCAGCTGACTCCACTGTCACTTAAAAGGAAATGAACCAAGTTGTGACAGGCTGTATCAGTCTGCAGGCTAGGCTAACAGCGAGCAGGCTAACAGCTATCAGGCTAACATTAGCGGCTAGCTAGAAGAGGAACCGGCGGTTCTTACCGGGTGTTGTTGGTCTCGGACAGCCGGACGCAGAGCCACAACAGCAGCCACACAGAGGGATATTTGAGCCACGCTGCTGCCATATGAGGTGGGAGACTATCCTGCTGAACTTTCCTCTCCTCCTCCTGCTGGTCCCACCATCCTCCAGCTAGCACTCAGCACCAACGTAAACAAATAACACACAGCTTCCACTTCCTCTACAAAATAAAAGCCCACCAGTCTGAGCCAAATCAACAATTTGATTTTTATACTTTATTTTTTATGTTTTTCCATTACATTTCCAAAAACAACATACACATAGAACAATAAAACAAAACAAAAAACATGAAAGGATATGTAGATTGCCCTGCCTCTACAAAGTTTTCTTATTGATATGACATATTCACTGGTTCATTTCCTCATCTTGTCGTTGACATGTAAACATTGTCCATTTCTCCCACTTCACTCGACATTGCTCCTCTTGTGTTCTTATCCTATGGGTTAACAGTTCCATATCATATATTTCATTCACAATTTTCAGCCATCCATCTTGTGTAGGTGGTTCTGCCTTACACCATCTCTTCGTAATGGCCTTCTGACAGGCCGCCAACAACACTTTCAGCAGGTATCTGTCTTCTCTTAACACAGTATTTCCAGTCATATTACCGAAATATAGTACTATACATGACTTGGGTATATCATAGCCCAGAATTTTGCAAATAACCTTATGAACATTTCCCCAAAACTGTGCAACATCAGGGCAAAGCCAAAATATATTTGAATGGTCTACATTTATGGCCCCACATCTTCTCCGCCATGGTTGTGCTACAGACAAGTATTTGTTTGTAATTTGGGGTGTTATAAAAAATCTAATTACTTTCTTCCAACAGTCTTCTCTCCATGTACGTGAAGATGTTGTAGACTGTTGTGTTCTCCAGATATGCAACCATTCATCTTCTGTAATAGGGACACCTAGTTCTTTTTCCCATTTCAGCTTTACATACGATGTTGTATTTCCCCTCCTCTCCATTATGCACTGATATAATGTAGATATTATCCTATATTTTTTTGAATTATAAACTCTAATTTCTTTTTCAAAGCCTTTAAATGAGCCCATTTCGGCCAGGTTATGAAAAGATATTGGTTAGTCATTATGAAAATACAAATACTGGTAACACTTTACAATAACCATCTTAATAACTTAATAGTTATTTTACTGTTAAACAATGCAATGATAATTTCATATTTTTTTCCATAATTTTTCTAAAGGGGTGAAATGCAATGGGGAAAATCGTGCATGAATAAATAAATGAATACACAAATTTAAAAAATAAATATGAAATATTTAAATAAATAAATACAAAAATAAATAAATACATTTTAAAATTCATAAAAATAAATACATAAATAAATAAAAGAAAATTAAACAGAAGGTAAACAAATAAGACAAATACAAACAAATACACAAATTTAAAAATAAATATAAAATACATTTAAATAGATAAATAAATATATATATAAAAAATACATTTTAAAATTCATAAAAATAAAAACATAAATAAATAGAAGGTAAATAAATAAGGGAATAAATAGAAAGATAAATAAATAAAGAAGAAAATTAAAACAGAAATATCAATCTATGTCACATTTTATCAATTAATTAATGGCTACATTTATTTTTTATATGATTTTTGCTATATTTAATGACATATTTATTTATTTATCAATTTATTTATTTATTCATTTATTTTTAATTTTGGCACTTTCCTTCCTGTTCAGCTCTGTTTAAGGTTAAAAGAAATACATGTGAATTCATTCAATATATAACAACTGAAAGGGCATTCTACAGTGAAATCAGAGATGAAACATAGATATTAGATTTTTTTTCAATCATAGATTTTTCTTTCAACGTTTTACTTTTATTTTGAAAGAAATATAAGCATCTTCCGGTATTTTTGTCCTGATATAGTAACTTGACACAGTGAGGTCACATGACTGTCATCAACTCCTGACTGTTGTGTGGCTGTGTGTTGTAACCTCTGTATATACTGTAAGTCTATCTGACTTGTGAATAAACAGTATCAGGAAAGAACACATTTCCACTAAACTTTGGTTTTACTCTTTTATTTTATACAAAGTATAAATGCAAAATAATACATACAGTTATAATCAAACACATGTACTAATACCACACCATAAAAATACTCCATTACAAGTCATGCATTTCAAATCTTACTAAAAGAAAAGTATTGCAGTAAAATATCCCCTATTACTCATGCTTTAATGTAAAAGCAGGACTTTACCGTTGTGGTTGGTTGAGCTCATTTCTCACTATTAATTAATGATTATTTTTGGATTAATCTGCTAATTATTTTCTCCATTTATCGATTGATTGTTTGGTTTATAAAAACAGTGAAAATAGTGAGAAATGGCGTCACAATGACCCAGAGCCCTAGGTGACACCTTCACAATGTTTGTTTAGTGCAAATCTCAACATTATTACCATTAAATTATTATCACATTACATCATTAACATTATTACTAATACATTAATATTATTAACATTATTAAATCTGGAACCATATACCAAATTGGTTCACATTCATTTTTATGGAGGACAGAACCTGCCATCAATCATAAATAACTCAATGAATAAATAAATATGTCATCAAATGTCGCAAAATATTAAAAATAAATGCAGCCATTAATCAATTGATAAAATGTGACATAAATTGATATTTCTGTTTTAATTTGCTTCTTTATTTATCTATCTTTCTATTAATCCCCTTACTAATTTTCTCTTTTATTTATTTCTGTATTTATTTTATTAATTTTAAATGTATTTATTTATCTTTGCATTTCTTTTTATTTATTCGTTTATTTTTGATTTGTACTATTTTTTTTGCATTTATTTTGATTTATTTAATATTTATATTTAAATTTATATATGTATTTATTTATTTATTTATGCACCAATAAAAATCATTTATATTATAATTAATACAAATATAAATACATAAAGAAGCAAATTAAAACAGAAATATCAATTTATGTCACATTTTATCAGTTAATTAAGGGCTACATTTATTTTTAACATTATTTTTGCTACATTTAATGACATTTATTTATCGAGTCATTTATTTATTTATTTCTGATTTTGGCAGGCTCTCTCCTCCATACATGGAGTTAAATTTATAACAAAGCATCATTTTTTTATAATCTGTAATATGATTTTATGAATCTGTAAAGTAACTAAGGTGTCAGATAAATGTAGTGAAGTAAAAAGTATAATATTTCCCTCTGAATTGTAGTATAAAGACATTAAAACATTAAAAAGTGATTGTATTTAAATACTTGAGTAAATGTACTATAGTTAGATTCCTCCACATAGCAACAAGATGAAAATCCTACCAGTGTGGTACTGGTGGTGACACTGGGATGAAGACAGATTTCCTTTCATCACTAGATTCAAAGTAAAGGCTGTAAACACAGACGACTGTCGCGTTAAAGTTATAATCTGTGAAATTATTTTACTATTGAAACATCTTTGTATAATCCTGCCCACTATCTCCAACTTCTGACTGCAATTTCCCCAAAAGATCTGATCCAAAAAATATTTAAAAATATCTGTTAAATATCAGAGCTCGGTTAAAAAGAGGGATATCCTGATCATAGTTATTTTGTAATAATACTAATCAGTCTTTTAATATGTCAGCACTAAACTCTCTTTTCGCTGCTTCTCTCTATATGCCCTGCTTGTTTGCAATCTCATGTTATATGTATAAATGTCACTACTGCTTCTAGTGCTTTTAACCACCGTCATTTTCCAACATTTAAACTGCATGCCCTGTGTTTGTTTTGATGTATTTCAGGGAGCGTTTTGTAACACCTTGGCCAAATAAACTAAACAAATATTGCGCATCTGCTAACCAAACATTACAGCTTGATGAGACATTTCATTAGAATACAGTAACATTAGTACACAATTTAAATACGTTTGATAGCAGCTTTGCTTTAAAGGCCTCATGCGCCATTATGCACGTAGAAGATCGACGCCGAGGCACTTCTGCAAGGAAATATTACCTGCATATCAGACTTTCTTTGATGGTGTCCTATAATATTTCAGCCCAGTTGAACAACAGTTTGTGAAATATTGTCACATAACTTCTGTACTTAAGTTACAGCACTTCCAGAGTTATTTAAACCCAAACCGCGATCTTTTCCTAAAGCTAACTAGGTAGTTTTTGTCTCGTAATTTCCACGCTTAAGTTACGTCACATCCTGAATTATTTTAACCCAAACTGCGATCCTTTCCTAAAGCTAACTAAGTAGTTTTTGTCTGGTAACTTATGTAATTAAGTTACGGCACTTCCAGAGTTATTTTAACCCAAATCGAGATCTTTTCCGAAAGCTAACTAAGTCGTTTTTATCACGTAACTTCCGTACTTAAGTTACAGCACTTCCGGTGTTATTTAAACCCAAACCGCAATCTTTTCCTAAAGCTAACTAAGTAGTTTGTTGCCTAAGCCTAACCAACTCGATATTTTCCTAAGCCCAACTACGTATTTTTGTTTTGAAAAGACTGGAGTGGAAATTAACACGTGCGTCACATGTTGCTGGACATAGGAGGAAGTGGGATAAAGCACAAAAATATGTTGTTGAAATTCATGCTGAGCGTCACAAAAAAAATGGGAAATTTGTGTCTATGTACACGGATCAAATAGATAAAATTTCGGGACTATTTCACGAACTGCCCTGAGACTGTGTTGAGTATTTTGTAGTGTTGCTGTAGTATTCAGTATAATATCTCTTGATCTGCAGCCTCTCTTCATGTCCAGTGTCAACAAAATACTGAAGTTCAAGTGCAGTTTTTGCTGTTGTGTCTTGTTCAGTCCGTCTTGATCCCGTACAGGATGTCTCATGATCTGTCAATGCTCTAAAGTCATCGCATTCAAATCCTGAATCCCAGTCATGTGCTTCCAGTCCACATCTTTGCTCCTACCGGTTTTTCCACTCAAAAGTTTTGTCACTCAGCATTTCATCTAATGCATGAGCACATAAAACATTCAATTCCCCCTTTTCATTTGTTGGGTACTCCTCCCAGATATTTTTGTATATTTGTGTTTCCTATTTAGCATAGAAGGAGGACATCCTTTTATGGTATCAGTCAAGTTGAATCAAGGTGCCGTTGAGCTGCTTGTATGGAGAAAATTGAAGAAACAAAAGAAGCCGTCTCCGACTCGCCCGCATGAGGTGATGCAGCTGCCGGATCAACAGCAGAGTGGCCAGAGTGATGGTGATTGTCAGCCATGTTCGTCTGTGGAGAGAGGGGGAAGTTTAATATTTTTTGCTTTTTATTTATGACAAATTTCACTTTACAAGAACAGTGGGAAAAAAGCAAATATGAAACAAAAAACAAAACAAACAGGGGGTCATGGGATGATCAGTAAATCAAGGCAAATTTAAAAATAATTTTTTTTTAAATAAAATATTGCACACAGTACATACAATAATTATAAAAGATCTGTCTCATTGGCTAAATAAACACACAATTTTTCTCATATGGAGTAGGTCATCTGTTCTAGAAGATGCAGGTGTTTAACAATATTGACAAAGACAAAAAACATGATTCTGACATACAGTATATACTGTATATAAACTACAACATGGTTGCTATAAATAATCAGACCGAGGGAATACTGTAGTTTGATTTGCTTTGGCTAATTACTAAACATAATTAAGTAATCAAGGTTGAAATTGGATTATTATCCAAAAGAAAAGAAAGAAGTTACAATAATCTCAATTTTGCCTTAATGTGTCAGTCATAAGTCATTAAAAACATTGTAACAGTGCTTTGCTATAAAAAAAAAAATTTGGATCCACATTTTGGACTAATTTACTAATTTATTACTGGTTATTATGTTGATGAACTAACGTCACCCATTGGTTTGTGGACTGCCATTTTGAAGCCTTGAATTTGGTATTTTGGCCAGAGCAGGCGTTAGCTAGCTAGTTTGTCAGTCTGCAGACAAGCTAGCTGGCTAACTAGCCAGTTCCAGAGACAGACAATTTAGCTAGCTACCTAACGTTAGCCAGCCATTATTTGAAACTAACACAAACAACTAGAAATGTCAAAAGGTTATGAGGTGTGGCAGTCAGTCAGTCAGTGTTGCTGTTCTGTGTGTAGAATAGCGAGTGGAGTGTTGTGTGGTAAAAGGAGAAGACAAGGATGGGGAGCGTGGAGTGTAGGGAGCAGATGTTCCCCTTACTCTCTCCCACATGGAACAGGTGAGGTGGGCCCAATAGGGCTGGGAACACCGGACCCAAGTGTTCCCAATAGCCTAAACGACGACCCGACCACACCTACTGGCATCTGCAACACAAAAGACAAAAAGACAAGCAGCCAGCACAGCAGCCAAAAGAGCCGGCACACCCTCCGTCACAGTATAAATGAGGTCCTGCACGCAGAAAACATATACTCTGCCAGCAGGACTGTCTCATTTTTGTACAAACTAAAACTTGTGCCAGCATTTCAATGATGTTATCATATTAAAATAGTAACTCTGATCAGTCAGTATTGTCTGCCCCATGATACAAGCTCTGTGATATATTTACAAGGATCTATTGATCCGTAATATACCATGGTCTAGGTGAATACTCCATTCTGATTGGCTGCAGGGTGTCCATTAATTCCTGATAATGGACACCTACAAACTGTCTGTTCGCCGTTCTAAATAAATGCACTGGCTAGACTACATCCAAATTACAAAATCTCCAAAATAATCTACATCAAAATTTTAAAATCTCCAAAATAATCCACATCCAAATTACAAAATCTCCCCGAAAATCGACATCCAAATTACAAAATCTACAATCAAAATATCTAAATCTCCCAAAAATCAACATCCAAATTACAAAATCTCCCAAAAATCTACATCCAAATTTCAAAATCTCCAAAAGAATGTGCATCCAAACACAAAAAAATACAAAATCTACATCCACATTTCAATATCTCCCAAAATAATCTAAATCTGAATTTCAAATTCTCAAAAAAAAAACCTACCTAAATGCCTAAGTGTTGGGGGCAGACATGGTGGACTGAAGACATTTGATTCATCAAATAGAGCGACAAGCATATGAATTTGACGGGACCTTTGACACTTACTCTGTTAGATATGGTTCGTCTCTGTACACCTCCTCAGGTCGCCATGATTTAAACATCCGTTTAGCCAAACATAGACCCGCTGTGGAGGAAAGAAGAATGGCACCATAAATAAAATAATCTCAAAAGTACCTATAGACGTGGCGTAGTAAAAAGTTCAGTACCGCTGTTTAATATGCCGTTGCTGACAGAGGCACAGCTTCCTGTCACTGGGTCACATGGACACTGCTCTTCACTCAACACAGGACTGACCGTAAAAACCTGGAGGACACACTGATGGAGACACAAAGATTTTTTTAAATGCAAAAACTCTTTCATAAAAAAAGCCCTGATAATGAAACAGTAAATAACTATATTGCTCTAGATCACTTCGTTAAGAAAGAAATCAAAATATTTGTATTATTTCCTGCCTGGTGTCGGGCTTTCCTACCTTGTTCACAGAAGTTGCCGTAGAAACCCGGGGGACACGAGCAGCGTCCGTTGATGTGGTTACAGGAAGCTCCATTAAAGCATATGCAGGTGTGTCTGCAGCTGTCGCCATAGTAACCTGGCAAGCATGCTTTATCAAGGAGAAACAACAACTGAACAATGTTGGATTAGACATAATTAGATGTATGCTTGGTGTCTTCGCCATTAAAATGGGATATTATTATGGAGATTTAACAGATTATCAGATAAATCCTTTCAGAGTTGGCTAAAAGTAGTGACAAGAAATTACAATTGTAAAATGGTAATTGTAATACTGATTAAAGATGATTTAAGGCATGGTCGAATGCTCGTATGCAGGCGAGTGACCATCGCCTGCCGAGGTGATATTGGCAAAAAATATATATATTCCTCTAAATTTCAACATCTCCCAAAAAATCTACATCCAAATTTCAAAATCTATCTCCCAAAACAAATCGACATCCAAATTACAAAAATCTACAACATAAACTACATCCAAATTTCAAATTCTCCCCCCCAAAAAAATCTACATCAAAATGACAAAATCTCCAAAATAATCTACCTTCAATTACAAAATCTCCCAAAAATTCTACATCCAAATTAGAAAGTCTACATCCAAAATACAAAATCTCCAAAATAATCTACATCAATATTTCAAAATTCCAAAAATCTACATCCAAATTACAAAATTTCCCAAAGAGTTCTAAATCCAAATTTCAAAATGGATATGACATGAAGATTTGATCAGTTTATTTATGATGTGGAAACCACACTGGCCACAATAGTAAAATTGTGTGTGTGTGTGTGTGTGTGTGTGTGTGTGTGTGTGTGTGTGATTGACCAGATGATGCTCCTGATTACCTTTATTGCAATACTTTCCTCTCCATCCAGCAACACAGAGACAGCCATCTGCAACCAGAGGACATGCATTTTATGTCGTAGAACAAAACGTTGCTTGTGTTAACAGACCTTATTTCAGGCATCTAACTAAAAACCCATTGACTTCCAGACAAGGGAACAGGAAGTCCTAAAATGCTCAACTCATTTCCAGGTTTTCAGACTCATTCCTGTAGCACTCTATTGCAATAATTATATTGACTTTTATTATGGAGTAGTCACATGAAATGCAATGTGTTTGCAGTGAGCTTGACACTGACCGCTGTCGTTCACCAATAATGCATCTACAAAACAAGACAACGGTCATTTTGGTCATTTTCTAGCAGCGTATCAGTTTGAAATATGTCAGGGAAGAAGAAGGAGCAGCCACAGTGAGCTGTTAGATGAAGACTTTAGATGTTACATGGGACTTTTCTCTGTTTTTTCTCTTGGGTTGAAAGTTGTGCTCCCCGTCGTCCGGACCTGTTAGAGGCCCACAAACCTCCGGTATCGGCTTTCCGTTAATTTAATCAGGAGGAGGAGACAGTCAAGAAGAGAGCGAGAGAGAGAGACAATCACTGTGTTGTGTTAATTCTGATGGTGGGATTTTGTCTAATTCACTGTGTTGATTTCACCGTACACACAAATGCCATGGTGAAAATAAACAACACACTAAACTAAGGTGGAGGAAACTAAAAAATTAAATGAAAACCCTCAGTTAGCTAATGCAACAAGTTGGGCTAGTTAACTACACCTAACTAGCTAACTAACTAGAACAGCTAAACAGATTTATCAGTTTTCTGTTCAGACTCAAACGAGTGCACCTGCAGCTTGGAGGATGACCTTTGACCGCAGCTTCTATAATAGTAAGACGTCATATTCCCATTTTAAAAAGAACCTTCTTTTCTTTTTTTACTTTGAGCACAAAATTAAGTGGCTAATCAACTTAGTCAGGAAATGACTCAAATAAATATGAAATATCATAAACATGCCAAAATACATGGGAGGGGTCTTTAAAAAGACAATAATTCAGATTTTGGTTGATGTATTTTCAGGAGACTGAACTAACTTGTGCCAGGTGCTGACACTGCTGACTTTCCATTTTTGCCTTTACAAGATTCAAGTCATTCCCATCCTTGAGGGAACAAAGCACTTGACATAGAGATACTTGTTTTAACCTGCTGCAGCTGAGCTCCACCTTCACACTTACTGGCGGTGCAGACACCATGAGGGGCGCAGGCTGGCGGCTGACACACCAGAGAGTCACAGGCGGCGCCCTGCCAGCCCTCCTGACACCGACAGCGTCCGTTCTCACAGTCTCCGTGTCCGTTGCAGTCTGCTGGCTGGCAGCGCCGCTGGTGAACACACAAGATGGTGGAGACGGCCCGAGCACAGCGCCACCTGCTGTCTGATGAACTGGGACCAGAGAACGAGGGCCGGAGAGTATGTGGAGACAAAATGAAGATATTACTATAAACGTTAGCCTATTTACTAGCCTGCAATTTTTTTTTTTTATTTATTTCAATGTACAAGTTTGTACAAGTTTACAAAATACTCTCCAGGATAATAAACTTTATTCAATAGCATCTGAATGGAGATTTAAAGAGGACCCATTATGCTTTTGTGCTTTTTCTCTTTCCTTTAGTGTGTTATATCTTTTTTTGTGTAGGTAAAAGGTCTGCAAAGCCCAAAGTCCAGGGCAAAGGGAGTTACTCTCCCCAACAGAAACACTGCACCTGAAACGCCTCAATTGAAATCCTGTCTTTTCTGAGGGTTTCCTGTCAAAACAATACAATTCAACTTTAATTAGCTCACCATATGTCAGGTGGGTAGCTGGCCAATGTGCCGTTGATCAAGAAGGTGGAAGATCTGCCTCCGTCCAGATTGATAGCATTGATCACCCCGTTATTCTTCAGGAACTCTGCCACCTCCCAAAGATTCATACTGCTCAAATATGAACAAACACACAAGTGCCATGAATTTCATTCTGGGCTGTAATGCTTCTGCTGAGTGCAATGAAGCGAACAAAGTTGTCACTCATCTGGCGATAGCACTGTGCTTTCCTACACTGTGACAAGAGTGTGTGGATGAAGCAATAAGTTGTTGAATTTGACTCATTTAATGACTGGCTAGTTAGCTAGCTACCATAATTCCACAATGCTCCAGAAAATGAGCCCAACAGCGCACAGTGCTGGGTCACGGTCCCTCTGCCTCACTCCTCGCCGCCAGGAGACTACTTCACCGGGTGGAGACCAGGCGTTAGCTAGCTAGCTCTTCAGTCTCCGGACAAGCAAGCTAGCTAACTAGCCAGTTCCAGAGACAGACAATCTAGCTAGTTAACTAACGTTAGCCAGCCGTCTACTCCTCCTGAAGGAGTCTCCAGCGGTGTAGGGGTCGGCTAATCTGGTCTCATTGGTTAATGTTAACGTTCTTAACTAACACTTGTGATCCTGGAGAGTGAGTGACAGAACATATTGAGAGAAACTACTATTTTCTTCAGTTAGTGTTAAAAAAAACAAGCCAACAATACATGCTAGCCAGCGTTAACTAACGTGTTCAGAGAATTATTACCACTAAACACCTCATCATGGTTACTAACAGGAAAGGGAGTTATTCACTTGTCAACACCAAGCATGTTTTACATGCTGCTCCAGTGTAGTAAAATAACTACTAGTCTACAGTCATGCTAGCAGCCCCGTGAGGCTCATTATAAATAAATGTTACCCTCTTTTAAGGGTCTGTCCGTCCACATGAAACAGGACCACGTTGCCACTGGCGTCGTGACCCACTACCGTCCTTGCTGCCAGCACGTCCACAAAATCGCGGAACACCTCTGTCAGAATATAAAAGAAATGTTTTTATCAACACTAAAACAAAGGAAAGACAAATATTCAAAAAATGATCCTCAAAAATCTTCACATTCAATTTCTTTCTAATTATAGTAGGGTTATACGGAGACCCTTAAGAGACACAGCAATAATTTTTTTGAGGACTACTTTTGCATTCTCTGGCAATAAATATTGTGTTCCCCGCAAAACTTTTCTTCTTCCATTCCTTCTGAGCGATACAGTCTAATCGGCTGCCTACATGTTGCCCACTTTTTAACATGAGACTTTACACACAAACTACAAAAACCTTTTTGGACCATGCACATTTTGTCGGCTGCTTTACCCGTGTCGACTGTCTTATCGCACTCGGCCTTCAGGCTCTGATTGATGTAGTTCTCGCCATTCCTCAACAGCCACACCGCACCACTGACCAGCTGGACGAATGGGTTGGACTGGTCCAAGACGTCTTCCTGTCACAGATACCTGGAGGGACGGTAAAAGGATAGTTTTGAAGTGCCGACCAGCATCGACTGTAGGTACACTGACTTTGGATAAGTAAGGTTTTATTATGTTAACCTCTTAAGCCCTAGGGTGCTGGAAGGTGTGGTTTGCCTAGACAAACATACCCAAAATAAATCAAGAATAGATCCACAACTACCAGGTCTATATGCATGATCTTGGTCTCTATGGATAGGTAAGACCTCAGAGAATTCATCCCCAGTGTCAGTAACATTGTGACTGTTACTATGCCTGAGTAAATTGTGATGAACTAAAGCAAAAATGTACATTTTATCCTCGCCAAAATGTTTCCTAGATTAGACTGTGGATAACACCATTATAGCAATGATGCCATGCACAGAGATGCCACTGAATTCATTCAGCAACTCCTTGACTACGAATATGCAAAAGCAGATATAAATAATACAAAGCACATAGATTCTACAAAGGTTTAAGTCAGGATAGGACCAGGCTGACTCTCCATTTGGCCACTTTGGTTTTCTACCTTTTGAAAGGGAATCTGGCTATAAAATACTACTGATATCCACTACAGGAGGCCATGTGCACACGATGGAGACTTTGGCCATGACATTTACCCTGTGCATCATCACATTCTACCATTGTGCACAGTATAAAATCAATAAAAAACAACTAAATTGTATAATTTTGACTCCAAATGGAGTAGTTTTATTATGATAATGAAATATGATCAAGTTAAACCTAGATAATAACAAATAAGATCAATAACAATGTAAATAAGATAAAAAATCAAAAATCCAAAGTCATGTATGTACATTCAATATAAAAAAGGTAAAAAATATTATACAGTAAAAATACAATTTCTTGTGCGTTGATTTTGTAACTAAAATATTGAAATCTTTGCCAAACAAACATTGTTTGGACCAAATACACTTGGAGTGTTACTTTAGTCGCGTTAAGGCCTCTTTTTTTAGAAACTATTCAGAAAAAAGTTTTTGTGCAGCTTTTTTGTCAATACTTCCCTTACCCAAACACCAGGCTGCCATCCTTCCTGATGCCAAACTGGGCGTTTTGCACTCCATTGCTGTCCTGCACCATCCTGCCGTCGCTCACCAAGTTGCCTAGACACCGATCCGAGGTGGTGTTGAAGAAGCCGGCGTTCTGGGCGTACAGACACCCGGCAGGCATGGCCGTCTCCTCCACTGTCACCCTGGGTCTCTTCTCACAGCCGCCTGGGCCGCCCGGCTCCAACACCGACAACGTCCTCAGCGGGTCGTGAACCACCGTCAGGTGACCTAGAGACAATGATGCTTCAAGATGAGATGGCACTCAAACACTTGATCCACTTATACCAGCGGGGAAAACACACCATTACTGCTGACACCATCACTGACCGTAGAGCCAGCGGGACGCGCCCACGCTGCCTGGCGTCTCTGATATGAAGACGGTCGACTCGGCCACTGGGAGTGCGTCGTGGCTACTGGAAGGCCAGATCTCATACGTGGTGCTGCCGTGGGTTTCAGACTGGTAGTCCCTAACTTGGCGATGAGAGTGGGATGGACCGTGTTCTTTGGTGTACGGCTGCAGAATGTCGTCTTCCATAGAGATACTGTGAAGGAGATAAATTTATATCAAATGTAAATGCAAACAGGTCTCTGGACTGATTCAGCACACAACAACTTATTTGGATAATAATTAGATTTTTACAAAAATGCAAATATATTCTGGTTCCAGCTTTTCCAATGTGAATATTTGCTGCTTTTCTAGTTTTTAGAGCTGTCAAAGATAACGTGATAATAACGCGTTTACGCAAATTTGTTTTAACGCCACTAATTTCTTTAACAGAGGTTTAACAGAGGTTGTAGAGGGCTCAGTTTTAAAGTTAAATGATGATACTGGTATTGTATGAAACTAGAAAACCTAGAGGATCCATTGGTACCAACCATGTCATACTGGCTTGTCATGAAGGAGGTCAAATAACGCTCCAAACTAATGCTACATTTTTGACGAGGAAAAACTGGCATGGCCATTTTCAAAGGGGTCCCTTGACCTCTGACCTCCAGATATGTGAATGTAAATGGGTTCTATGGGTACCCACGAGTCTCCCCTTTACAGAAATGCCCACTTTATGATAATCACATGCAGTTTGGGGCAAATCATAGTCAAGTCAGCACACTGACACACTGACAGCTGGTGTTGCCTGTTGGGCTGCAGTTTGCCATGTTATGATTTGAGCATATGTTTTATGCTAAATGCAGTACCTGTGAGGGTTTCTGGACAATAGCTGTCATTGTTTTGTGTTTTTAATTGATTTCCAATAATAAATATATACATACATTTGCATAAAACAGCATATTTGTCCACTCCCATGTTAATAAGAGTATTAAATATTGGACAAATCTCCCTTTAAGGTACATTTTGATCAGATAAAAAATGTGAGATTAATTTGCGATTAAATATTTTGATCAATTGACAGCCCTAATAATAATTTACGTTTACATCACAATCTTAAGCAAAAATGCTAATATTTTCTGGTTCCAGCTCCTCCAATGTGAATATTTGCTGCTTTAGTTCTTTGCAAACCCAATCTCTGTGGAGTTTTGGACTGTTGGTCGGACAAAACATTGGAAGACACCACCTTAGACGAGGAAATTGTCATTTTTCATTATTGCCTGACATAAGAAACAATAATATATTTATCCAGAGGAAGAATATATCTTTAGTAGGGCTGTCAATCCATTGAAATAGTTAATTGCGATTAATCACACATTTCTTATCTGTTCAAATTGTACCTTAAAGGGAGACTTGTCAAGTATTTAATACTGTATCAACATGGTAGTGGACAAATATGCTGCTTTATGCAAATATATGTATATATTAAAGGGACTGTTTGTAACTTTTTACAGGTATAAATCTACCGGGTCGGTTTCCCATGCGCGCTCGCATATGCGCGCTATGCGCGCTATGCGCGCTCGCGTGTGGCTACGCTGTTCAGACTCTCTGTGGACACGTACCATTAGACTCCAACACAAACTACACGTAAGCACCAAAACCTCAAAGTTATATCTAGTGAAGCCCGTCTTGCAAAACAGTGTTGGCGGCGGTCGTAGTACGCGGGGAAGACCGTAGCTTTGGTCTCCAGGGCCGGAGTCTCTGCTGTACTCTGCTCCCTCCGCTGCTTCGCTGCTTGCCTTTAGTCACACACCGCGCTCGTTCTCGCTCCACCTCTAAATGTTCATGCGCGCACACTACACACTGCAGAAGAGTTAGTTTAGCTCTGACAATATCTAGTGAATATACAGTGGACGTTTGTGCAGAAATAAATGCTGCAGCTCCTCCAGATCAACAGAGGTTTTCCGTATCATGTGAAGTGACTGGGCTCCGCAGCAAGAAGCTTTATCCTCTCCGACCGGGTGCCGGTGTCTCCCTGCGGGCGCAGTCGGAGACGATAACGTTTTTCTAGGATCAGCAGTGATTCATGGAGAGACCTTAAGTGGTGGACACACTGCCCGCCTGAGACACGCGTCTGACGCGCGTCTATTTTATAGAATAGAAGGCTCGCCTATTTTACACGCGAGCCTCTCGCGTCTCAGCTGCGTGTCCCAGCAGCAACAGACAGTGAAGGTGATCTATTGACAGTATATGGACATCATATCAGCTACATAATACAGTTTACATGTCTAGACATCTGTAGAATATGTCACAGACAGTGAAAGGGATCTAGTGACTGTATATTAACATCATACCAGCAAGACTTTACTGCAGTTTACATGTCTGGACATCTGTAGAATATGTCACAGACAGTGAAAGTGATCTATTGACTGTATATGAACATCATACCAGCAAGACTTTACTACAGTTTCCATGTCTAGACATCTGTAGAATATGTCACAGACAGTGAAAGTGATCTAGTGACTGTATATTAACTTCATACCAGCAAGACTTTACTACAGTTTCGAGGTTTATCTGTAGAATATGTTACGGAGATGAAAAAAAAGTAAAGTTAAGTAAACTTGTTTTTAAATCAACACTTCTTGCTTTCATTTCAAAATAAAAGCCCTCAGGCGTTTTTTCTATAGTCAGAATCCCTTCATTTGTTAACACGAGGCTTTTATTCTGAAATATGAGCAGTCAGTGCTGTGGAACACAGTCACTTTGAGACCTCCAAGAATTGATAAAGTTTGGGGTTTAAATCAACACTTCCTGCTTTCATTTCGAAATAAAAGCCCTAAAGCGGGTTTTCTTTGCACAGAATTCCTTCATTTGTTAACACGAGGCTTTTATTCTGAAATATGTGCCGGACAGTGATGTGGAACAAGCAGTGACTTGGAAAGCATCATAAATGAATACAGTACTGAGTTTTAATTGTGGATTATTACTATTATTTACTAATTACCACACGTTTCTGAACCTTTCTCTGTCTAAAATAAATATAAATTATATTTATCATGAAGTTAAATGGCCATTAAAAGGCAAACTCTATGTAGAAAGAAAGGGCTGTCAGCAGCAGCAAAAACACAGCTGACAGGTAGCAGACACGCCTAGGTATGTATCACTCAGCCACGACGCCACGCTGCCACGACGCCACGCTGCCGTCACGCGAGCCTCATGCGGGCAGTGTGCCCACGGCTTTAGTCTGGTCAGCTAGTATTACTGCCAAGCAGCTGAAATATAGAGTGATATTGTGGTTTTAGCTGACGTGTGTCGCCTCATTGTTTTGAGCGATGCTCGTTCATGTCTATGTAGAGCGAGCAAGTGCGAGCCCAACGCTGACTTTCGTAGACTTAACGGCCACAGGTGTTAACAAGCATTCCTGATTCTTACAAACAGTCCCTTTAAGTATTGGAAATTAATTAACAACACAAAACAATGAACAAATATTGTCCAGAAACCCTCACAGGTACTGCATTTAGCATAAAAACATGCTCAAATCATAACATGGCAAACTGCAGCCCAACAGGCAACAACAGCTGTCAGTGTGTCAGTGTGCTGACTTGACTCTGACTTTCCCCAAACTGCATGTGATTATCATAAAGTGGGCATGTCTGTAAAATAAAAAAAAATGATGACGGAACAGTTTACTCATTATTCTACAAAAAGAATGTGAACATTGTTTTGATAAATTACAGCCTCCAGATTCTTACTTGCATGCGATTTATGAGGTGTGGCGCAAAAACGCTGGCACTGCCTGTTATAGCTGCTGCTTCTCCAAAAATCTGGTCATTGTCTCTCGGAATCCTTTCATTTTCTGGTTCTCTTACCCTGGCTTTTATTTTGTTGAGGCCCCAATCAGGGCTTTCCACAAGGATATGGAGTATCCAGCCAGGGGGAAACAGTAGCCAGCCACAGGGAAACAGTAGCCATCCCGGGGGTCCGGGGGCATGAGGCCCCCACGGAGATTTTTTTTTTATAAAAGCCCAAATTTGGTGACCTCTGGTACATTCTAATGCTACTATTCCATCATATACACTTATCTTAATTATTATGTATTTTAATGAGTTTGCCTGCCTGATTGTAAACATGTAGTGAATTATTGTAAAGGAGAATCAGGCTTCTAGTGTGTTATAGCCCAGTCTGTAAATAGTTATTAATATTTAAAACCACGCCTATTCCTGACAGATCAGAACTTTTCTAATTTAGAGTCATAGACCGTATTTATTATTTAATTATTGACACCTTCACTGTGTTTATCAAGACATGCCACAATGATGGTTAATGTATAAATTCTCTCTTATTCAATGGAAATAAACACGGTTACTTTAAGGATCCCAGGTCTTATTTAGCCCGTGTATTGATTTGATCGCCCGGTGTGGAAGGATCCCGGTCGGACCCGGTTGGATACTCTGCTGGTGCCTTGGTCCCCCTGGCCGTGGGCCCGGGGACAGCTGTACCCCTCGCCCCCGTACAGCCTCTCGGCCCACTTGGAGCACTTTTACGCACTATCACCCCTCTATTCTCCGTCTACCTCTCTAGGTAACTTAATTAAACCTGCTGACGTCTCACCTCGCTGCCTCGCTCTCCAACAGCCAGATCCTGAGACACATCACCACGAGCCCCACACACTGGATGCTTGTTGCCATGGATATTGGGGTCGGTGTGCTGGACGGTGTGTCCTTGTGTCCTCTCCGTGTAGACAGGTACATGAATGAAGCTGCACCAGTGGATTCTCGTTGATCCGGTTCCCTTCCACATTCCTCAACCATGACTGAAGACATACGCAAATCATCCCACAGCTATCACATTTACTGTCTAATCTTGCCTGAGGCAGGTTATTAATCAACGTTTTAATATGTATTAAAGCAGCAGTGGGCAGAAATGGAGGATTTTTTTTTATAAAATGGTCACTATGTCCTGACAGTAATGCATGAGACAGGTAATCTGGAAAAAAAATCATGAGGTGCTCCTAATGGCATCTGCAAGTGTTAAATCACAAGTCTCCACCCACCTGCAAGCATGGTATAGAACAGGGGTGGGCAATTCATTTTTACAAGGGGCCACATGAGAAACCTGAGTTGTGTTGGAGGGCCGAACCAACAATAACTTGAACTTAATTCTGCTCAGTATTAATTTTCCCCATTGTAAAAAGCATTAAATTATATATTTTTGATTAGTTGCTACTGGTAATCAGAAGAATAAGGATATTCTGTAAATATTTATATAAATATATGAAATTGTGGTGTAGGTCATATAGGAAAATACTCCTATAGAAGTAACAAACAGTAAAAACAATAATTGCATCAGTGTTTCATTTTATTTTTAACATGTTAATCTTCCCAAATACTGAATAGGTGTTTTACAGTATGTTAAAGATAGGCAATTGTCAACTTGATGCAAAAAGCAATAAATGCTTTTAATGTTTTACAGTTCATTTTACTTGTTCAGTGGGAAAAATCCAGCCTGCTCTGGGCTTGAACAAGTGCATTGAAATCTGTCTGAATGTCTGAGGTGGATATGCGAAGGACACACTGAAAAAAGTCAATCACCTGTGTCATTCATTTAAAGTGCATTTCTATATTGGTCTGATTGAAAATCATGCTTTCTGGTTTAAACCAGTTTTTTTCACTTTGCTTTAAAGCAAATAATACTCCCCCTGGAGTAAAGTAAAGCAATAATTTAACTCAAATAGTATTTTCACTTCAAACCAGAGATTTTCATGTCACGTGACCACATGACGTCACATCAGCTCGCTCCTTCGTGAAGTTTGCTGTCTGCCATTACCTCGCTTCAACAGAGAGGACGACTGCTGTTCAAGAAGACTCTTTTAAACAAGGTAAGAATAAGAAATTGTGTTGTTTTTAGGGGCACATGTGTTTTCCGTGTACATTTATGGTTAGTGGCAGGATGGACAACTATTTTACACTGTCTCTTGTATTTTGCGCGGTTGTTAGCTAACACTAGCTAAACCAGGTTATCTGCTTTAATGTGTCATGTAGAGAGAAACCTTTCTTTACCAACGTTTCACACGTGCAAAGTCAATACTGGAGCTAATGTTGTTAGCTACAGTTATTTTCTCCACATGAGAAAAGTGCTCGGGAGAGGCATGGCTGTTATACCGGGAGACCGGGAGAAGGGTAGAGGGCCGGCGGGTCTGGACATGTTTCTACCAGGGCGGGGCTGGGCTCCTCCGCCGCTCTCACACAGAGACACACAGAGACACAGAGAGCTGCAGCAGCAGCAGAGCCAGGTGAGGAGGACTAGGTGAAACTCCGCGGACACTTTAACGTTACTGAATTGACGACCATAATGAACGTTACTGTAAGTGTCATAAACCTTTGGAGTAAAAACGAAATCAATTTATTAAAACTTGTGTTTAACAAACAAAACGTAATTTGACAGAGGTGACGCACGTTCACCGGCCGTCTCTCATCCACAGCCGGTCTGTTTACAGCCTCAGCTCTCTCTCTGGTTACTGCATGGAACCTCGTTTATTTTAAAAGTTAGGTATCCCATGTCTGAAAAGGCCAGAAAAACCATGCAGCTCCCCCAGACCCCCACCTCCCTCTATCAGGGTACCCTCCAGACCCCCACCTCCCTCTATCAGGGTACCCTCCAGACCCCCACCTCCCTCTATCAGGGTACCCTCCAGACCCCCACCTCCCTCCATCAGGGTACCCTCCAAGCAGTGAATCTGCTCAGATAAGCAACACAGGGAGGGATTGATAGTACGACAGGTGATTGACAATTTTCTGTGCCCTACACATTTTTTAATCCAGAGTTACCGTTTTGCTAAGAGGAATACGTTAGTTTATATGGTGACTTTGCTCTTTTTGCTCTTGAAACAACATGTTGTAATATAAATATTGTGAACTCGTATGAATATTACTTTTCCTCTTTTTAAGCATAATCAAAAATGATGAGAATGGATTGAGTACTAGACAATGAGTATCGATTAAAGAGGAAGAATTCATATCACATGCTCTCATCTGTCAGTATAATGCAGTATACTGTAATACCACCAGTATGTCTAAGGCCTAATTAATAAATTAGAGTCTGTAGTGACAATTATGGACAATGCTAACTATCCCAACAAAAAATTAAATGTGAAATCTCACCTATTGCTTTGTGTTTACAGGTTTGCTGTTGTTTCCTGAAAAGGTCACAGTTTAGCCACATTGCTGAATTTGGTAAGTCCCAAAATGAACAACAGTGAACATCATTTTCATGTATGTTTAAATAGGAATGACAAACCCAAAATAGAAATGCAGCACTTTAGTGAATAGCTTTGTACTTACCACAGATGTATAGGCCTACTTACTAATGCAGAATGTAAATGTAATTTTAATAATTTCAGTTGAATTAGTAATGTAGTGGAAATTACATGTCAGTATGAACATTTATTTGCAGGTTCACTTCATATCAGTATTTTTACATGTTTTATCTATTATTATATTTCAAGAATTATAAACACAAATAACCTAAAATCAAAACAAATATCAAGAAGTTACCCACCCAATGTAATATAAGTTAATTTTACCATGTAGAAATTTTCAAAAATGTTTTTATTTTATTTTATCAGTGTCTATTTAATTGTCAGACAATGCACCCTCTTTTTAACCTATAATCAAAATAGACAGATTTGTTATAGTGTGTGATACAACTGTGCAATAGACTAACAACTTATATATTTCTTAGCTTAATAGCTTTGCATTTAGAAAATGTATTGTGCATCAGAGATTTCCTAAAATAGTTCCCGGTAAAATTATGTATACATTATATAGTATCCTGTGTATAATATTGTGAAAAGGAAGAATTGTGAATCAGTGAATTTGTGAATATGAATGAGATGTAAGTTAATGTCCGATTTTGCACTCCAACTAACACTACTGTTTTTATTCTTACTTTTACTAGATCCTTTTGGATGGGCTGCCATGGCCGTGAAAAGGCCAGCCAAGTTGCGCGTTATTCTGAATCCTGATGACACCAGGAAGCTAATTCTGCCTAATGGAATTCCAGAGACGATGGAGCAGCTTATGGATGAAGTCAGGAAAGTGTGTGGGTTAAATGCGAATTTTAGACTGCAGTACCAAGACAGAGACTTTGGAGATGCACTAGTGAACTTGACATCTACTGCGGAACTTGAGGATTTTGCAACTGTCAAGGTCGTCCCCATAACTGATGATTGCAGCCAAGAATTAATTCTCAATGTCTGTGAGGATTTAGTGTCAACTCAATCAGATGACACAGAGCTCCTGTCCACACCCTCCAGCACTGTCTCTACAAGAACTGAGATGTGGCCAAGAGAATTTCCAATACCAACATTCTCCTTTGACACTGAACTGCAGTTAGAAAAGGGAAATGCCGTATATAGGTCAAACAAGACAAGGTTGACACTGAGTTCAAAAATAAAGTCAGATATTCTGGAAAAGGTAGCTGAAGAGATATTCAAGTACAAAGCCTACCCAACAGATTCTGACTTCAGTGACGTTGCCAAAGCACTAATCAAGAAGCATCCATGCCTCTCTGAACCTGGTTCATACAGCGGTTGCTACGGGTGGAAGCAGCGGCTGAAGACAAAAATGGGCAACTACCGAACTCAGCTCAAGGGCATCGGGTGTTCTGAATTACTTGCAAATTCATTGAAGTCCAAAGCTCCAGAGGATGCATTGCCAGCAAAAAAAGTAAAGAGACCTAGGAGAGGAGAGGCCAACCACATACCTGACATTCCAACTGGAGAGACCCCTGAAAAATTAGAAAATGAGAGACTGACACTTTTAAGCGAAGTGAAGAAGCGAAACAACCGTGCAGTGATAAAGGACAAAATGAACAAGACCTTTTCACTGCGAAGACAGGACATTGTGGGAAAAGAATCAGGAGTGGAAGAGTTGAAAGTTAGATGGCCTGCATTGTTCACAATGGATGAGGTAAGTAACTTCAGTGGTGGCCTGTAAAGTAAATGATATTATCCCCTATCATAAGAAACCTACTTGATGTCAAAAATAAGATTTCACACACCACACCGCTGTAATGTAACGTGTAATGTAAGAACATTTGCATGTGCTATTTTGTTTTTTAAAGATTAATGCTGAATTCATGAGGATCACAACTGTTCCACTTCAACCGCGATTCCTGGCGTCCTTGGACAAGCACCACAGCAAGCTGATTGACATCATCAGAAACAAGGGAGGAGTTGTCAGGGAGAAGACCCGGAACATACTGAAAGTTCTTGATCAAGTATGTACTGGTACATACAATACACAAAAATGTGCCTTATATCACATAAATAGTAACATTGTAAATAGAAGCAATAGTGCTCATCTTGTCAACACATTTGATTGTGGAGTTAGATTACACGTTGGAAGATGTACTACGTTTATCTTCTCAGTTTGACGGGCCTTTTAACTGGTTTGCTAAAAGCATTTGTAAATCACAATCGCTGTAACTCCCATATGTGCATTATGTAGTGTTTGAATCTTCAGGTTACACCGATAAGTTGCAAAATTGGACAGCATAGTTTTGCATTATATGTGTGTGTTTGTGCTCTCACCTAAAGCCTCGAGGTGAATCAAAAAAGAGTGTCTGCTGAAGTGCCTTATTCTGTACCTTGGGGAAGACGTGGACAAACTTATCAAGGAGTATCTGGTAAGTAGTTTTGCATGAATCACTTAAGCTTTAGACAAGATAAAACATTGAATATTCAAACTTTAAAGCTCATATACATGGTGTCAGTTCCTATAAAAATAGTCAAGCGTATCATACATTCATGTACCGTACATTTGACTATGCCTATAATTATTGTGGAGTTCTCTGCCCCCCCAGTGTTCATTAATCCTCATGTTTTTTTAGAATTTAATATGTCTAACACAACGACTAAAGTGTATGTGCTAGTTTATATGTAATATTTTGTAAAACGCTATAGTGTGGCTATATTTGGCTGGAACGTATTAAGATATTTTAAGTGCAGTGTGAAATAATTGTCACTTCAGAGCAGCAGCAGTGCAGATGGAGCAGCAAAAGCCTGAACATAAAATCAATATTATATCCAAATATTGGATTGTGGAAAGTGTCAGTCTGTGGCCAGATTGAAATTAATGAAAATATGAAGACACAAGGCAGTTGTATCTTTTAACATTATAGTGAATCTTATAGTAGTATGTATGCTACTGTATTGTAATATTTAAGATGTTATAACTTTTTGGATATAGGTTTTATTAATACGTGTACCAATGCTTTATTTGCGATAAAGTCAAATGTTTGCTATGAGGAAAATATTTGGAGGAGCTGCCATTAATCTGCTGGACTTTGCAAGTCATTAACATTTTCGCATCACTAGAACCCCAATTTAAGTTTTTTATTGAGATTTGATTGAGAGATTTGTTTGTATAGATATTTTCTTGTATTGGTACATCAGTCAGTGGTTTCATCAGAATCGTTTTCTCATAAATGTCTTGTTTTTTATCAGGTTGTGCAGAAGGATGAAGCTGAAACCGAGCTTGAGAGGTGTACAATGGCAGTGTTTGTCATCAGGGAGGAGGAGGATCCTCTCCAGCCACCACATGACATTGGGATTGTTCTTGAAGGTGTGGAAGTCCTTAATGAGTTGCCATCGGTCGCACATGCATGTGCCATGTTATTTGGCTTCATTATGCTCTAAACTTGAGCTATCCAGGTGAGCTCAAATACACTTTTGATGCACTACAGAAAATGTTCATGGAGATAGAGCCAAAGAAAATGACACGCAAAGTGTGCAGTCTGAGTGTCAAGCTCTAAATACTGGATCAATCAAGAAAGACATTTGGATACAGCATGTTTTTTGTTCTGTTTTATAGCTTGTATTCAAATACATTCCAAGATGATGGAAGAGTTTCATTGTTAATTGTAAATAAGAGAGAGAAACAGACTTTAATTCAAAACTGGCTCCAGAGGATGCATTGCCAGCAAAAAAAAAGTGGAAAGGCCAACGACATACCTAACAGAGACTGTCACTTTTAAGTGATGTGAAGAAGCGAAACAACTGTGCAGTGATAAAGGACAAAATGGACAAGACTTTTTCACTGCAAAGACAGGACATTATGGGAAAGGAATCAGGAGTGGAAGAGTTGAAAGATAGATGGCCTTAATTTCAGATTTTCCCTGTTAACAGAATTATTTCTGTGGTATAAATATTGTGGCACTGTTATTAACACTGAAATGTGAATAATACTAAATTCACAATGACCAGCAATTCAGTACTAGTAATGGTAATGTTCTTAAACTGACTTATGCACAAAAGAGCAAGCTTTGTTCATAGATTGCACCCCCAGCAATTGAACTGCACTTTTCCTTGGTTGTTTTTTTGGGTCTCTTGATCTCACATTTGTAATGGTTCAAAATAATGTGACATTCATACATTCTGGTCATTTTATCAAAGGATAGTCACTGTTAGAATCTATTTTTACATTTCTTAATGGCTATTACATTACATATCTCAGGTTCTAAAGGAGAGATGTACAAACCCGTTTCACATGTTAAGATATCTGTGGTTAAGGTTACAGAAAGATTGCATAAGGTTTAAAAAACATTGAAAAGATCATGATTTATTTGATTTTATAGTTACTATGTATTTTTCCTCAAGTGTTGAGTATACTTGCTAGCTTTATTGGCCGCACAATTCATTGTGGGTTTCCTTTTTTTTTTTTTTTTTTTTTCTTTTTTTTAGTACATAACAGAAAAGGTGATGCATATTTTAAAAAGACATCACAATAAACATTTAGGTATTTGAAGAGAATATTCCTGTCTTTATTAATAGTAAACTAAACTAAACATTGTCTGTAACAAAATGTTTTTTTAATTTGATCTTATGTGAAACTTCTACTAGCTTTTGTTTATGTGAAAATGTAAGTTGTAAAAAAACAAAAAATGCTATTGTATTGACACAGATAAAGTATCATTTTGGCTTGCAACTAAAGAAAATATATTGATTGAGGTAAATTAAAATTTTAGTTTGTTTGTACTGAATCAGAAATTTGACTTGAGAAAACTTAATAAAACTAGATGTAACAAATTAACTTGATTTTTTTAAGTTAATCCAAAGTAAAACTCTAAGTTGTAACAAAGTAATAAATTGCATGTAACAAATTAAAGCATTTTAATTAGTTTATTCCAAAGTAAAACTCTACTTGGATGTAATAGTAAATATTAGTTTTTTCCAAAATGAAAAATTAAGTTGTAACAAAGTAAAAAAATAGTTTATGGTCTTCATAATAAATAATCTTTTTACTTTGTGTGAATGTAAGTTTTTGACTTTGGCCAAACAAATATTTTGATTTATATTAAATCATAATTACGGTTTCAACCAAATCATAAATACAATTTGAGAAAAACTAATAAAATTAGATGTAACAAATTAACTTGATTTTTTTAAGTTAATTCAAAGTAACATTTTTTTCAGTGCAGCTGAGAGGTGGTCATCAGTGATAGAGGATCTGTATCTGGATTTGTTGAACTTCATCACTGAGAATGTCTGTTCACATACGTAGGTAGATCCAAAGAGGACTAGAATCTTCTGAGCATGCCTCCTCATATGTGGAAAGTTCTCCTCTTTGAGGGAAGAGTAGAAGTCAAGTAGTGAGCTGCCAGCTCCTCCGTGATTTTAAAGTCCGTAGATATCCCACGTATGAAAATGAGTAGCTGGGCAGTGTCACGTACATCGCAGCTCTCATCCAAAGCCAGGGAAAAATAGTCGAAGCTGACCGCTCTGTTCTTCAGCTGAAGTTCCAGATTCTCCGCGATGTCAACCCTCCTCGTTACAGTCCGTCGCGAGAGGGGCACGTTCTCAAAAGCTCCCTTTTTCTCCGGGCATATTAGGGCAGCAGAGTCCAGCAAACACTCCTTAATAAACTCCCCGTCAGAAAACGGTTTACTTTTTTTAGCGATTTTGTGGGATATGACATAACTTGTCTTGACAGCTGCATCTCTGGATGTGCAACGTTTAGTAAAAAGTCCTTGTTGGTTTTGCAGCTTGGCTAGCAAAGCATCCGACTCCCTTGCGCGCTCTTGTTCAGACAAGTTCTTGTATTTCTCCTCGTGTTTGGTCACGTAGTGGCGATTCAAATTGTAATCCTTGAACACGGCGACCTGTACACTACAAACTAAGCAGTGTGTTTTCCCCCCGTGTGTTGAAGTGAATATGCTGATACAGTTTTTGAAAAATGTTCCTTAAATTAGCCCGGTTGAAGTCCCCCGCAACAATGAGTGCGGTCTTGAGGTGCGCGGTCTCCTGCACGTTAACTGCTCTGTGTAACTCCCGGAGCGCTCTGTCCGTGTCGGCCTGGGGGGGGATATAAACAACGGCGATGATAACCGATGTAAATTCCCTGGGTAGCCAACAAGGCCGACACTGCAGCATGAGGTACTCCAAGTCAGGGGAGCAGAAGGTGCCGATGGTCTCCGTGTGGCAGATAACATTGCAGTTTCTGATGTCCGGCTGGAAACATATCCGCTCCCGCAGCTCGCTCAGCTTGTTGTCGAGAGACTGCACATTAGCCAGTAACATGGTGGGGAGTGGGGGGCGATGAGTGCGCCGTCTCAGCCAAACCAGGACCCCGGCTTGCCGGCCTCTCCTTCTCTGTTGGGACCCGAACTTCGGTCGGACCCCGGCTCGCCTGTCTGTCCTCCTCAGTTCAGGAAAGAGAGTTAAATCCAGAGTGAGGAAGTCCCGGCTGTGGTGAGTGCTCGTCTTTCTGATGTTCAGAAGTCTCTCTCTGTGTCGTATGGTGAGTTTTCAGATTGAACCCAAACGCAGAGTGACTGGCAGGACAGGTAGTTTTGAAAATAAAGCGAGCTTTAATAAAGCTGAACAAATCCAAAACACAAAAGGCAGGGAGGGGAACCAGGTACAAAACAACAAATAGAAACAAATAACAAAAACCAAACAGAGGACCAAAACCAAAAATCACATACCAGGGAAAACACGAGGAACACCAGGATTAGAGTAGGAGGAAACATGGAACACGGAGGACAAGGTAGACGGGGCTGGAGAGACAAGACGAACCGACAAGGACAGAGGGGAACACACAGGCTTAAATACAGGACATGATACACACAGGTGAAACAAATCAGGGCGGGGCAGACAATCAACAAAAGGCGGGAAAACACACAAAGGAGGGAAGTAAAACCAGACAAGACACAGGAGGAGTGAATCACCAAAATGAAACAGGAAACACCGGAATAATATATAAGAAACCAAATCCAAAATCACAACAGTTCATAATAATAAGCTGGCACAGCCAGAACATGACATAGCCTCCCCCTCAAGGGACGGATCCCAGACGTTCCACAAACAGAACCGGGTGGGCGGAGGGGGGTCCGGAGGAGGGACTCCAGGAACCTTGGGCACCGATTATCTCAGGCGGACGGCCCGAGGGCAAAACCGGGACAGAGTCAGGGAACTCGGGCGGACGGCCTGAGGGCAGGGCAGAGACAGAGCCGGGACACTCCGGTGGATGACCCGGGGGCAGAACCGGGACAGAGTCTGGGAACTCGGGCGGACGGCCCGGGGTCAGGGCAGAGTCAGATCCGGGAAACTCAGGCGGACGGCCCGGGGGCATGGCAGAGACAGAGCCGGGAAACTCCGGTGGATGACCCGGGGGCAGAACCGGGACAGAGTCTGGGAACTCAGGCGGACGACCCGGGGACAGAACCGGGACAGAGTCTGGGAACTCGGGTGGACGGCCCGGAGGCAGGGCAGAGTTCGAGCCGAGACACTCCGGCAGATGACCCGGGGGCAAGGCAGAGTCAGAGCCGGGAAACTCGGGCGGACGGCCCGGGGGCAAGGCAGAGTTAGAGCCGGGGAACTCGGGGTCTTGGAACTGTGGCCCAGCAGTCACAGGAACAAGGTTTTTGGGCTGAAACCCAGGCGAAACAGGAGGTGACGGTTGCGACCCAACCGGCGAACCGGACGGAGCAGGAGGTGGCCGTTGCGACCCAACCGGAACAGCAGGTGACGGTTGCGACCCAACCGGAACAGCAGGTGGCGGTTGCGGCCCAACCGGCACAGGAAGTGACGGCTGCGACCCAACCGGAACAGCAGGTGACGGCTGCGGCCCAAACGAAACGAAGGTCGACCAGACCCCCGACAGGAAACGTGGAGTGGAGGTCGACCAGACCCCCGACAGGAGACGTGGAACAGAGGTCGGCCTGACCCCCGACAGGAGACGTGGAACGGAGGTCGCCCAGACCCCCGACAGGAGACGTGGAGCGGAGGTCGACCAGGCCCCCGACAGGAGACGTGGAACGGAGGTCGCCCAGACCCCCGACAGGAGACGTGGAGCGGAGGTCGACCAGACCCCCGACAGGACACTTGGAACAGTAGTCGGCCGGACCACCGACAGGACCCTTGGAACAGGAGTCGCCCGGATCGCCGACAGACGACATGGAGCGGAGGTCGACCGAACCCCCGACAACACACCTGGAACGGGAGTCGGCCGGACCCCCGACAGGACACTTGGAACAGTAGTCGGCCGGACCACCGACAGGACACTTGGAACAGAAGTCGGCCGGACCACCGACAAGATACTTGGAACAGGAGTCAACCGGACCGCCGACAGAACAGGAGTCGGCCGGACCACCGACAAGATACTTGGAACAGGAGTCAACCGGACCGCCGACAGAACAGGAGTCGGCCGGACCCCCGACAGGACACCTGGAACAGGAGTCGACCGGACCGCCGACAGGACACGTGGAACGGAAGTCGACCGGACCGCCGACAGGACACGTGGAACAGGAGTCGGCCGGACCGCCGACAGGACACGTGGAACAGGAGTCGGCCGGCCCGCCGACAGGACACGTGGAACAGGAGTCGGCCGGACCGCCGACAGGACACGTGGAACAGGAGTCGGCCGGACCGCCGACAGGACACGTGGAACAGGAGTCGGCCGGACCGCCGACAGGACACGTGGAACAGGAGTCGGCCGGATCGCCGACAGGACACGTGGAACAGGAGTCGGCCGGCCCGCCGACAGGACACGTGGAACAGGAGTCGGCCGGATCGCCGACAGGACACGTGGAACAGGAGTCGGCCGGCCCGCCGACAGGACACGTGGAACAGGAGTCGGCCGGACCGCCGACAGGACACGTGGAACAGGAGTCGGCCGGATCGCCGACAGGACACGTGGAACAGGAGTCGGCCGGACCGCCGACAGGACACGTGGAACAGGAGTCGGCCGGACCGCCGACAGGACACGTGGAACAGGAGTCGGCCGGACCGCCGGCAGGACACGTGGAGCAGGAGTCGGCCGGACCTCCGACAGGACGCTTGGAGCAGAGGTTGGCCGGACCTCCGACAGGAAGCTTGGAGCAGAGGTCGGCCGGACCTCCGACAGGAAGCTTGGAGCAGAGGTCGGCCGGACCTCTGACAGGACGCTTGGAGCAGAGGTCGGCCGGACCTCCGACAGGACGTTTGGAGCAGAGGTCGACCGAACCTCCGACAGGACGCTTGGAGCAGAGGTCGGCCGGACCTCCGACATGACGCTTGGAGCAGAGGTCTGCCGGACCTCCGACAGGACGCTTGGAGCAGAGGTCTGCCGGACCTCCGACAGGACGCTTGGAGCAGAGGTCGACCTGACCTCCGACAGGAAACTTGGAGCAGAGGTCGGCCGGACCTCCGACAGGACGCGTGGAGCAGAGGTCGACCTGACCTCCGACAGGAAACTTGGAGCAGAGGTCAGCCGGACCTCCGACACAGGAGTAGGCTTGGATTTGGATGGAACACTGAGCAACTTAGGAGAACGCCGCCTCTGAGGCCCACGCTTCCTTCTGTGAGATCCCACCCCTAGCATGACATCTGGCTCGAAGCTAGTGTCCTGGATGCCAGCATGGCGAGGAGCAGACTGGAAACTCAGTGGGCCTCCCAGGGCAAGGCGGGTTCCCAAGAACCGATCCGGGGCTGATGCTAGCCTAGAGCTAGCTGACTGCTGGGGCATGGGCCGGAAGCTCAGGAAGCCAACATTAACAGCCTGGAGTGGAGAATGGTGACTAGTAGGCAGGAAGAGCTGATGGGTGTGCATGAACTGGTTAAGTCTCTTAAGTACAATGTCTAAGTGGGGCACAAAATGGCTCACCCATGGCTTCTCCTTAAAATATTGCCTCTGTACTGCAAGCTGTTCCAAGATGGAACTCCAAGCCTCAGAATCCGCAGAAACGAGTCCTTCCACAGTCCTTTCAAAATCCAAAACTTTTAACGAAAAAATTCGCAGCTCTGCTGGGTCCATTTTAATTGGTCGGTTCGTTCTGTCGTATGGTGAGTTTTCAGATTGAACCCAAACGCAGAGTGACTGGCAGGACAGGTAGTTTTGAAAATAAAGCGAGCTTTAATAAAGCTGAACAAATCCAAAACACAAAAGGCAGGGAGGGGAACCAGGTACAAAACAACAAATAGAAACAAATAACAAAAACCAAACAGAGGACCAAAACCAAAAATCACATACCAGGGAAAACATGAGGAACACCAGGATTAGAGTAGGAGGAAACATGGAACACGGAGGACAAGGTAGACGGGGCTGGAGAGACAAGACGAACCGACAAGGACAGAGGGGAACACACAGGCTTAAATACAGGACATGATACACACAGGTGAAACAAATCAGGGCGGGGCAGACAATCAACAAAAGGCGGGAAAACACACAAAGGAGGGAAGTAAAACCAGACAAGACACAGGAGGAGTGAATCACCAAAATGAAACAGGAAACACCGGAATAATATATAAGAAACCAAATCCAAAATCACAACAGTTCATAATAATAAGCTGGCACAGCCAGAACATGACACTCTGTTGTAACTGATCCTGGGGGCTTTGTTGTTGTTGTTGTTGTTGTTGTTATTGTCGCCGTCGTCCACTCTTAGACGTTGTTTGACTTAACTAGGTGCTATAGAGCCTGAAACTATCAAGAAACCTAAAACTAGCAAACTTAACAAAATAACATAAAACTGGCAGAATACAAACTAACCTTTAAAAAAAACACTAAAATAACCTAAACAGGTACGGAGCTCCTGGCATGTCGCCCTCTCTCTACGGCGCCATGGTAACCAACTCTGAACCAAGATATGGTTCAGAGCTTCGACTCCAGGAACCATCAGGCCCATTAACTGCAGCCTCATCTTCTCATGTGCCATTGAATTAAGTATTTGCCTCCTATATACTTAGTGTAAGTTTAGCCTTACCAGTTTCAGGGCCTGGCCCCTATATCACTTCTATTACCTCTACCAACACCTCAAATTCCTATCCATGTGCCATAACGACCCTCATGAGTTTGTAATGTTGAAGATGACTTTCACTAACATACTACCAGCAGAGGAACCTGAACTATACAAATTCCATTTCCTACTGGATCAACTACGTCTCCCCTCTGCTCGCCATATTGCACTCTCCTATGCCCATGACCCACAACCTTTCACCATGGCACTGGAAGCGCTAGAGCGACAGTATGGCCAACCACATCACCTGGCATTAAAGGAGATACAGACCATATTAAATCTCCCTAAAATGGCTTGTGGAGATGCTGAGGGGTTTCAAAACTTTGCAGTTAGAGTAAGGTCATTAGTGGGCATGTTACAATCACTAAGATCAGGAGAAGATGCAGCTAGCCTGTGCTTTATATGTTCAGCGATTGTTGAGTAAACTCCCTGTAGAACTAGTTTCTAACTTTGCCAGACACGTCCGTTCAGCCTCTCCCAATGCTCACTACAACCTAGTGGACTTTTCTGCATGGCTTGAAGGAGAGGCGGAATGCCAAGCAGTTGTAGCACAAGCCAACAACCTTCAAATCCGTGCCCCCCAAATTCAAAGGAAGGATACAAATCAAGGATTCAAGTTTCCATCAGCTACCATTCTCCACCGGGCAGATCGGAAGCCTTCACATGGACGCACTGCATCAGGACCTCAGCCACAACCCCAAACGAGGTATCCATGTGTATACTGTCAGTCAACCTCCCATTACCTGATAATCTGTGAAAGCTTAAAGGATTTAAGCACAGATAAAGTGGTAAAATGGTTGAAGGAACAAAATAAGACATTTGATAACCCCCTTTCTGATCTACAAGAGTAGACTGTTTTGGTCCCCTAAACATTAAAGTGGGGCGCCGGGTAGAGAAACGATGGGGAATACTGTTCAAGTGTATGACCACCAGATGTTCCCATATAGAACTGTTAAACAGTCTTGATTCTGACAGTTTTCTTATGTCCCTCAGGCGTTTCATTGCACGTAGAGGATGCCCTAATGAGCTCCTTTCTGACTGTGGCACCAACTTCAAAGGAGGAGACAGAGTGCTGAGAGAAGCGTTCGCAGCCATGAATCCACACCTGAGAGAACAGCTAGGTAAATTCAAAATACGGTTCCACTTTAACCCTCCAAATGCCCCTCACTTTGGGGGAATGTGGGAAAGGGAAATCAGATCCATTAAAGCTGCTCTCAGGGTGACAGTGGGAAGTCAAACAGTTTTTGAGGAAGTCCTAAACACAGTCCTAGTGGAGATAGAAGGAATTCTAAATTCCACACCAATCGGATATGCATCCGCTGACATAGCAGACCCTGACCCCATTACCTCAAATCTCCTTCTCATGGGGCGGCGAGATGCTTCTCTTCCACAGGCTGTCTATGCAGAAACCAACTTGCTTGGACGCAGGTGATGGAGGCACAGTCAAATACTAGCTGATCGTCTTTGGTCGTCCTTCATTAGAAACTACCATCCCAACCTGCAGGTATGGACTAATTGGCAAAAGGACACCCAGAATCTCAAGGAAGGAACAGTAGTATTGATAATGGACCCCCAGCTACCTGGAGGATTATGGCCTGTACGGAAAGTGTCACAAATCCTCCCAGGTCACGATGGAAGGACTCGAAAAGTGGAGGTCACATCGAAAGGGAAAAAGATTTATTAGACCAGTGGCCCGACTGGTCATTCTTTCACCAGTTGAATCTGACTCCAGTGAATAATTTGTGATTCGTTTATCAAATTCAAATGTACCATTTGAAGGGGCGGCTGTTAAATTACAAGTCTCGACCCCACCTGCAAGCATGGTATAGAATGCCATAAGAATACAATAAGTTGTTGGAACGGCTCCCTGGATCCTGTGTTTAAATGTGCACCACATCAGATGTTTTATGAACCAATGCCACCACAAGCAGCATAGCTTCTTCAGCAAGATTTCACAGATCGGAGGAAAGCAAGCAATCATTCTCTAAAGCCTGAAAACAGAGCCATGAGGAGTTGCAGAAGTCTAGTTTTCTCTCAGAACACTTGAATTACAATATGCCAAAGGGTAGTATGGAATTTTAGCCCAATGATGCCAACAAATATACTGCCTACTGAAGCTTTAAATAAAACAAGTTATCAGGAACACAAGCAAATGAGTGGGCCACCAACAGAGATGTGATAAGTTAATTAAGTCTGGACACTTTATTTATTTCACTTTCTATTATTTCTTGGCAAAATAAACAAGGTTCATTTAACATTTTACAGCAAAGGGTTGCACAGTAGCCCCTTTAGGCCTACTACACACACATAGAACATGTAGTAGCATATCATAAAATGAAATAAATTAATATACTACTTATATACAAACCCTTACATATATATATATACATAGAGAGGTTTTAGTTTATAGTGGGACTAAGGGTCGTGCAATGATATGATAAACAGAAAACAATAGAAAAGTTACAAAGAGGGGGGATATTTTGGGTTAAATATTTGCCAGCAGATATTTGATACAAAACAAAAATTAAATCCAAAATATTGTACACAAATAGGCCCACTGTCCCATATTAATACATAGCATTAATACACACAAAACATTACTACATATGTACAGCTATATGCCACTTTGCATACATATGTAGAAAATGGAACCTGCCAAAATCAAAAATAAATTGATTACTCGATAAATAAATAATTAAATGATATTTCTGTTTTAAGTTGCTTCTTTAGGGGGCCAGTGGTTAGCACTGGCACCTCACAGCAAGAGAGACGCAGGTTGGAATCCGGCTTTGGGTCCTTCTGTGTGGAGTTTGCATGTTCTCCCAGTGTTAGCGTGGGTTTTCTCCGGGTACTCCGGCTTCCTCCCACAGTCCAAAGACATGCAGGTTAGGTTCATTGTTGACTCTAAATTGCCCGTAGGTGTGAATGTGAGTGTGAATGGTTGTCTGTCTCTATGTGTCAGCCCTGCAATAGGCTGGCGACCTGTCCAGGGTGTACCCCGCCTTCGCCCAATGTCAGCTGAGATCGGCTCCAGCCCCCCCGCGACCCCTAAAGGGATAAGCAGTTGCAGATGATGGATGATGGATGAATTAGCTTCTTTATTTGTCTTTGTATTCATTTCCTTATTCATTTACTCTTCTGTTTAATTTTCCCTTTTATTTATCTATGTATTTATTTATATATAGAATATATATATTATATATATTTTAATTTTTAGTATTTTTTTAAATGTATATATTTATTTTTGGCAGGTTCCATCTACTAACAAAAGCAAAGATTGTTAGGATTTTGCATTATGCTAAACTTCCTCAACTGGCTTTGTGGGCCAATAGTCCTGATGGTGGCGCAACAGCAAACGCCTAAAGTTTAAGACCTTTAAGTTATTAAATGAATATGATATGATGCATATAACACAAACTCTTGCATTATGAAAAGGAAATTTATTTAAATGTTTATTTTATTTGTTTCACACATATAAAAAGACAGTAAAATACAATTCACATGAAAGGAATGTAAAATACTTATGAGGGTGTGATAGAAACCTATCATGTTTTATATAAAAACCACATCCAAAGAACATACAATAGGTAAAAATATTAGCATCACAAAAATCACCAGTACATTTTAGATGGATTAGTGTTCAAAATATTTCACATATAAAAAAGAGTGTAAAGTGTAGAGGTAAAGAAAAAATAAACACCAAGATTATTTTTATTGATTATAATTATTTGCTGTTTTGCCTTCTTTTTCTTAAATTTCTATGTATCTGTTTGTACCTCTGTAAATGAGTATATGTCTGCAATAAAAGAAAGTATAAAAAATGCACCAATTCAGATCCGTGTGAGTTGCCAGTAGATTATTTGCTGCTCTTATTTTGGCGGCAGCGTCCTTCAATTTCCGGTTACGTCACGTCCAACGACCATGTCCCGGAACTGATGTTTTTTGTGCGATTATAACATCATATCTAACAAATATACGGTTGTTGTCATTTTGTATGATAGTTTTCGGGCATATTTATGACAATTGATGATTTAAAATTCATCGGCAGATATTTCAGCAGCTCTTTTAATAATAATAATAATATAAAAAGCAGAATTTAAACCCCGCCGGTGTCGGCTGGCTGGCCGGGGGAATGTTTTAAATGTGACACAAGGTTGAGAGTTGAAGGGGAACATGGCAGCAGGCATCAGTGCTAAACATGCTAAACATGGACTATTAAGCAGTAAAACGTCGCTGTATCACGCTCTTCACAGACAGGTTTCACCCAGCAGTGTTAGTATCCAGAGAGCGGCGACCAGCGCGACAGGAGACTCACAACTCAATGAGAAGTACTGTCTGGATCTGGTCAGGTGGGTCTGACTGCACTCACTGCAACAACACCAGGCAGCTAAATACAAGTTACTCTACATTTACACAGCACATATGGGAGATTAAATCACAAATATGTCCCGTAATTACCTAGTTCAAGGTATAAATGTATACAACACAAAAATTCATGACACTAAAAATATATATTTGAAAACTAAGTATACTATTAAGATATTTTGCCCTCAGTGTTCATTTTGGCACAATCCAGTTAACTAAAAAGCATATATATTTATGTATATATGTGTATATACATGTATGTATGTATATATATGTATACACGTGTGTATATATATATGTGTATATATGTGTATATATGTGTATATATGTGAATATATATATATATATATATATATATATATATATATATATATATATATATATATATAAACTGGAAAAACAAAGTTCGGAATTTGTGTTTGGTCGATTATTTCTCTGTTGTTACAATGCTAATGGTCATTGTATTTTACATCGTTGGAAAGCCTGTTTATTTACCTTCACAATGATGTCCAACTTGTAAGGATCATGCATTTGTGGGATGAGCAGCACAGCTGATTATGTGGGGAGCGCCCAAGAAAAATTTGCCAAAATGCTCCGTCAATAGTAAACAGTGTATTCTCCTGTTGGTATTGACTCTTGTTGTGAGTTGTTTGGTGGATTGGATGATTGATCTCTCTATCAGTAACAAGGAACAAACAAGACATATTGGCTATTTTACACTTTATTCATTTAATACACTGTCAGGAGCCTCAGTAGCGGGTGGAAGATCCATACGCAGCCACAACAGCCTGGCACCTCCTCCTCATGCTGGTCACCAACCTGGTCACACGTTGCTGTGGGATGGCGTTCCATTCCTCAACCAGGATTCACTGCAGGTCAGCCAACGAGGTTGTGTTGGTCACTCTAACACGTACAGCACTCCCAAGCTGATCCCACAAGTGTTGAATTGGGTTGAGGTGTGAACTCTTGGCAGGCCGTTCCATTCTCTCTACTCCCACATTGTGGAGGTAGTCTGTGATAACCCTGGCTCTGTGGGGGCGAGCGTTGTCATCTTGGAGGATGAAGTTAGGTCCCAGATTGTGGAGATATGGGTTCGCCACTGGCTGCAGAATCTCATCCTGATATCTCACTGCATTGAGATGGCCTTCAATGATGACAAGCCTTGTTTTGCCAGTGAGGGAGATGTCGCCCCACACCATGACACTGCCCCCACCAAAAGCTCTTACTCCATCGGTGCAACAATCAGCATAGTGTTCTCCACGTCGTCTCCATACTTTGACCCTGCCATCCAACTTTCACAGACAGAACCTGGTCTCATCACTGAACATGACATTCCCCCACATGTTCAGGTTCCATTGTCTGTGTTGTCGACACCAGCGCAAACGGGCCTGACGGTGAAGGGCATTGCAGGCTTCCTGGTAGCCTTATGAGAATACACTGTTTACCATTGGCAGAGCATTTTGGCAAATTGTTCTTGGGCTCTACCCACATAATCAGCTGTGCTGCTCATCCCACAAATGCATGATCCTTAAAAGTTGGACATCATTGCGAAGGTAAATAAACAGGCTTTCCAACAATGTAAAATACAATGACCATTAGCATTGTAACAACAGAGAAATAATCGACCAAACACAAGTTTCTGAACTTTTTTTTCCCAGTATATATACATATATATATATATATATATATATATATATATACATATATATATATATATATATGTATATATAGCAATTCTTTATTGCAAATATAGTGTGCATACAAACAAAACACATACAACAAATGAGCCATTAATACAGACAAACAATGTCAGAGCCAGGGGGAATATTTTAAATAAAAATATTAAGCAAAGAGTACAAATAAATTGTTTTCACAGCTTTCTTATTTGTTTTAGTTGAAATGATTCTAATGTACTGTTTGGTTTATTTTTAAAATCTTATAAATAACAGTTTAGAGTGGCTTAATTTGGATTAATGAATATACAATTTTGTTAAAATTATCAGATTTATTATATATAATTCTTTACATTAGTTTTTAATCATTATTATTGTAGAAACCAAACAGTACATTATGCCAGTACAACAAAAAATCAGAGTCAATATTAACAGTAGCATAATAAGACACATCTTTCCAAAATTTGTTGGTGTCTGGACGTTTCGAGAGACATTTCACAAAAAGAGCAGTCAACACAAATGTCTTTTTTTAAATTTAAGAAGATAATGACTTGTAAGATAATATCTATGTAACATTTTAAAAGAAACTTCCCTTATTTTATTGGTAAGAAGATATTTGTATGAAAGATTCCAAATATTTCCCCAGTTTAAGTTATCAACAAAATTAGACCAATAGGATACAGCAGAGGGGAACTAGAAATGTATTTGTAGTCTAACGTTACCTCCCACTTTTCAGTCATTATTCAATAGACAAATATATTCACCTCGCTTCGCAAGTTGGTGAATTCTTAAAAATCCATTATGAAATTTGTTTTCCAGCTCTTGAAATATGTTTTAGTTTATTTAGTTTATTAACTTATATGTGTAAAACCTATATATAGGTTTGATTTATGACCGCTGTTCTGCAAAAACTGCTGCAAGTATGGAGGATGGAACCTGCCAAAATAAAAATATAAATAAATAAATAATTAAATGACTCAATAAATAAATGAATATGTCATCAAATAAAGCAAAAATAATATTAAAAATAAATGTAGCCATTAATTAATTGATCAAATATGACATAAATTGATATTTCTGTTTTAATTTGCTTTTTTATTTATTTATCTCTGTCTTATCTCCCTTATTTATTTACTCTTCTATTTAATTTTCCCTTTTATTTCTTTGTGTATTTCTTTTTATTATTTTTTAAATTTATTTATTTGTTTTATTTTACATTTATTTTTAAATGTATGTATTTATTTATTTATGCACAATTTTCCCTTTTCATTTCACCCCTTATTTAATAAATGAATAAATAAAATAATAATACATGTACATAAATATAAATAAATAAATGTAAAAATAAATAAATAAATAGAAAAATTTACAAAATTGAAAATTACACAGAAGAGTAAATAAATAAGGGAATTAATACAAAGATAAATAAATAAAGAACAACTCAAATTAAAACAGAAATATCAATTTATATTTCTTTTTAATATTACTTTTGCTGCAATTAATGACATATATATTTATTTATTGAGTAATTTATTTATTCATTTATTTTTAATTTTGGAAGATTCTGTCCTCCATATGCAAGAATCAAACAAATGTAAATTTGTCTCTACCTTTTTTTTGTTTGAAAAATATTGTACTTGCCCACTAACTTACACTCACTGCCTCTGAAGTAATAGCAAAACTGGCAAAGTAATGACGATGATATGAAGTTATGGAAAAGGCTTTAAAATAAAGAATTAAGTTGAACTTTAGAAGAATGTTATCAACTGCATCTCCTCAGTGTGACCTCCGTGTCCTCTTCCTCAGGTCCAGAGACTATGACGGCTTTGTGTCCTCCCTCCTCCTCCCAGAGGAGGCGCGACGCTCTTCTTTGGCTCTGAGAGCCTTTAATGTGGAGCTGGCACAGGCAGGTAGTCCTACAGCCAGGCTGGATGACGAATGATTACTGATAATACTGCTGTTATTACTGTACTACTACTACTACTGTTACTGCTGCTACTATTACTACGGTTACTGCTATAAGAAAAGTCTGGGATTAAAAACATATAGATATAGTGTTTAATTTCTGTCCTATATTTGTTCCTTCAAAAGGTGAAGGACTCCGTTTCCCAGAAGACCATTGGTTTGATGCGAATGCAGTTCTGGAAGACGGCCATAGAGGAAATCTACAAAGACGACCCGCCTAACCAGCCAATCAGCGCCGAACTGTGGAGGGTAAATATCAAATATCAATATCAGTCATTCTGCAAACAGCAGAACATTCAATCAAATCAAATTTAATTAAATATTTACTTTCAAAGGTAATCTGGCGGAACTGACAAAAACCTACTTATGGAGGACGGAACCTGCCAAAATAAGAAATAAATTAGTAAATAAATAAATGACTCAATGAGTAAAACAATATGCCATTAAATGTAGCAAAAATAAATGTAGCCATTAATTAATTGATAAAATTTGACATAAATTGATATTTCTGTTTTAATTTGCTTCTTTATTTGTCTTTGTATTAATTCCCTTATTTATTTAATCTTGTTTAATCTTCCCTTTTATTTATTTATGTAATTGTTATATATATAATACATATTATATATATTTTTTTTTATAAATTTGTATATGTATTTATTTATTTTTTCATTTATTTATTTAATATTTATTTTTATATGTATTTATTTATGTATTTATGCATTTATTTATTTCTGTATGATTTTCCCTTTTTCATTTCACCTCTTATTTAATGAATAAATACATAAATAAATAACAATCAAAATAATACAAATAAAATAATAATTTAATAACTACAAATAATAAAATAGATAAATACATTTTAAAATAAATATATAAATAAATAAAGGAAAGGGAAAAATAAACAGAAAAGTAAATAAATAAGGAAAATTAATTCAAAGAAATTAATAAAGAAGCAAATTAATACAGAAATATCAATTTATGTCACATTTGATCAATTGATTAATGGCTACATTTATTTTTAATACTATTTTTGCTACATTTAATGACAATTGTATTTATATATTGAGTCATTTATTTATTTATTTATTTATTCATTCATTTTTTGATTAAGGCAGGTTCTATCCTCTATATCTACTAACACAAGCAAAGATTGTTAGGATGTTGTCATTACTGAGTAGTATTTTAAGCAGCTAACTAATAGTGTGGATGATGTTTTTCAGGTGGTGAGGAAACATTACCTGACAAAGAGATGGCTGCTGAGGATCATAACAGAGAGAGTAAGACAGAAATCATCACATTTAGATGATCAGCTTCTTGCTGCTACATTTAGTAATCCTGATAAGAGCTGACACATGTTTGTAAAAATCAGCACCTTTGCTTGCATATATTTTACATTATTTATTTCTTTTCATTGCTGGGTTACTGATGACTGTGCTCCTAAAATATTTTCTCATGAAATACTGGATTGTTTCACTGGACGTCTTCCCCCATTAGTTTATGGAAGACGGAACCTGCCAAAATAAAAAAATAAATGAATAAATAAATAAATTACTCGATAAATAAATGTCAGTAAATGTAGCAAAGATAATATAAAAAATAAATATTGCCATTAATCAATTGATATAATTTGACATAAATTGATGTTAATTTGCTTCTTTATTTATTTATCTTTGTATTAATTCCTTTATTTATTTACTCTTCTGTTTAATTTTCCCTGTTATTTATTTATGTATTCATTTTATTATGTTTTTTGCATTTATTTATTTATTTTATTTGTATTTTTAATTTATTTATTTCTGCATGATTTTCCCTTTGCATTTCACCCCTTATTTGATTAATAAATCAATCAATAAATACATAAAAAATAAATAAATATGTCATTAAATGTAGCAAAAATGATATTACAAATAAAAGTAGCCATTAATTAATTAATAAAATTTGACATAAATTGATATTTCTGTTTAATTAGATTTTTTATTTCTTGGTCTTAGTATTAATTCCCTTGTTTATTTACTATTCTGTTTATTTTTCCCTTTTATTTATTTAGGTATTGATTTTTATTATTGTTTAAATTTATTTATTTATTTTTGCATTTATTTTGTATTTATTCTATATTTATTTTTAAATGTATGTGTATTTATTTATTTATGCAAGATTTTCACTTTGCATTTCACCCCTTATTTATTACATAAATAGATAAATTAAATATATAATTAAAATACAAAACTAAAATAATGATAAATACAGATAAATAAATTCAAAAATAAATAAATACATTTTAAAAATAAATAAATAAAAGGGAAAATTAACCCGATGAGTAAATAAATAAGGGAAATAATACAAAGATAAATAAATAAAGAACAACTCAAATTAAAACAGAAATATCAATTTATGTCGCAATTGATCAATTAATTAATGGCTACATTTATCTTTAATATAATTTTTGCTACATTTAATGACATTTATTTATTTATTGAGTGATTTATTTTTTTTTATTCATTTATTTTTAATTTCGTCTTCCATGTTAGTCGAGCTGTTCACAGTTCATAGACACATGCAACCTGTGGCGATCACAAGTAGGCAGTGTCTCGTTTAAAGTGGACAATGCCTTTCTTTCTATGAAGACTAGCTCTGTAAACTAACAAGTTACCATTTTTTAGCGTAACAATCGTCAAAACTGTGTGTTTCACCAGGAAAAGGATCTGGATGACCGAGCCTATAGAAACCTGCAGGAGCTGGAGAAGTATTCAGAGAACACACAGTCTTCCTTACTGTACCTGCTGCTGGAGTGTTTAGGTAAGGTCAGGTGAGGCTGCTGCTAGCAGGAACCTCTCCGTGGTTAGGTTGGCCATTTACTGCACCCTTAATATTGATAGTTGGTTAGTAGGTTAGGATAAAGTTCAGGGTTTGGTCTTCAGTCTTCAGAGACTTAATGAGAAAGTGTTATTATTTTATAACCAGGTTCCATCAGAATAATTCAGTCAGTTAAAATAAGTCTTTAAAAATGTTTTTTTTGTTTGCAGGGTTGAAAAACGTCCATGCCGACCACGCAGCGAGTCACATCGGTAAAGCTCAGGGAATCGTGACGTGTTTGAGAGCGACTCCTTATCACAGCAGCAGACGGAAAGTCTACCTACCCATGGACATCTGCATGCTGGTGAGTCAACGCTTCATAGTGATGTCAATTATTCTTTGAAACTGTTCAGTATGGAGGATGGAACCTGCCAAAATCAGAGGCAGCGGTACACCAGCAACTCCTGTGTTCTGAGAGTTAAAATTACTGTTTTTGTCAATGGAGTCTGGTGGCTTTGAAGAGAGCATAGATGACAGCTTCAGTTCCCCGTCAGAAAGGGCTGTCTGACAGCGAAGTAAAGCGGTGAAAATATTCTAAATATAGCGTACACTTAAACTGATATAGATATTTTTAGGTGTCTAAACCTGCCAAAAATAAATAAATGACTCGATAAATAAATAAATATCTCATTAAATGTAGCAAAAACAATATTAAGAAATAAATGTAGCCATTAATGAATTTGATAAATAAATAAAATAAAATAGAATTGTTAATTTAGCTTTGTATTAATCCCCTTATTTCTTTAATCTTCTGTTTCAATTTCCCTTTTATTTATTTATTTTGCATTTATTTATTTTATTTACTATTATTATTTTATTAATTAAATAAAGGGTGAAATGCAACGGGTAAATCATGCAAAAATAAATACCTGAATAAATAAATACATTTTAAAAATAAGAAAAATAAATAAAAGGGAAAATTAAACAGAAGCTAATTAAAACAGAAATATCAATTTATGTCACATTTTATCATTTAATTAATGGCTACATTTCATTTTGATATTATTTTAGCTACATTTAATGACAATTATGTATTTAGTCTGTATTTATTCATTAATTTTTTTATTTGGCATGTTCCGTCCTCCACACTACTCCATCTACTGTGGTAATACACTGACTATGGAGAAGTACCTCATACAACCACACTTAAAAACATCTGAACTATTCCTCTGACTCCACTCAGCTGGTTTAAAGCCTGAATTTGGTTCCCAAAGATGCCATAAAGCTTCCCACACACTCATGCCTCCACACGTTGGGCTGACTCATGTTTCGGCTTTGGCATGATGCCCGATGATATTCTTGTCGGAGCGGTAATGAAAACAAACCAAGGGATTGTTACACAACAACCATATGGAGAAACGCAGCGAGCCTCAGATTTAAACCCTCCTGCGTGCAGATGCATACATGATGCAGATAAACAAATAATGCCGCTAACAATTTGCAACCTTTGTGTGGACCATCTGTCCCACATAGAGAACCACAAACTGCTGCTGCTGGAGGACCTGAGGGGTAGGAAGGGTGTGTATTTTGGTTGAAGCACGCAGGTTCTGCCCTTAAAATCTTCAGCCGGAGGATGACGCTTTTGACCCGAGGTCTGCTGAGCACACTCACCTCACATCACCTTCACTCTGCGGCCTGAAGAGGGCGCTGTTGATACACATGAAATACCCTGCTGTCATCCATATGAACCATTTAGCTCAAGTTCTCTAGGCAGGGTGACTTACTCATTGCTGAAGAAGTAAATCAAGATTAAATGTAATGTTTCCTTGATTAACCCTCTGAGACCCACAATATACCCGTTTTTATCTTTTTTAGGGGGGTGCAGGGGGTCTTTAGGGGGAGATAGCAGGTCAACAGTAGATGTCACATAGAAGTGGTGTACATCATCTGAAAGCTGGGAACCTGAACATTAATTTGAGATGCTGCTCAGCACTGTGTGTCAAGTTGTTCTAGTCATAAATCAGAAATAAACATGAATTAATAAATTAATTATTTAAAATAAACAGTGAAAGTGTATAAGGGTTTAGAAAATGATGATAGAAGTATATGATGGTCATCCCCATGCTCTATTATGTCTCATAAGTTGCTGCAGCAATTTTTGGGTTGATACCATTTGTTACACAGATTTGGTGCTAAATTTAAAAAAAATTGATAAAAATGATCAATAATCCCTCTAGAATACCACATTAAGACACCAAGACCTTGAGGAACACCATAGAAAAAGCCATGCTGTGATTTGATATCAAAAACCTTTGACATTTGGAGATTTCTGCAAGACTTGCATTTTTCAGCAATTGGATGGCGTGAAAAAACCCTTATTGTCAATCTAGCTAGGAAAGCCATCCATCCTCTGAATGCTCTGGGTCTCTAGTTTGTGACTGTAAAGTTTCATGAGGCTGTGATTATCCTAGAGGTCACCACAGGTCATTTTATACAGTGAGGAAGTTTCAAAAAATGGTCTCACTACAATGAAATGGCTACTATGGGGACATCATCACACATGAATACAGTTGGGCTCATTGGATCCACAAGAGTCTCAGCTTTACAGTGATACCCAATCTATGTAATTCAAGACTGTTTAAGGACCCCAGCATGCAGAAATATTCGAATACACCATTTTAGAATAGGAAAAAATAACACATTTATTGACTTCACTATGACTTGCCCCAAACTACATGTGATTATCATAAAGTGGGCATGTCTGTAAAGGGGAGACTCGTGGGTACCCATAGAACCCATTTTCATTCATATATCTGGAGGTCAGAGGTCAAGGGACCCCTTTGAAAATGGACATGACAGTTTTTCCTCGCCAAAATTAAATGCAGGTTTGGAGTGTTATTTAACCTCTTAGTAATATTTGTATCTTCATTCTGGCTTTAAAACTGAGCCTACTTCAACTTAAAAATATAAACTTGTGTTAATGTGTAAAAGAAATTAACGAATTTGCACTAACGCGTTAATTATCATGTTAACTTTGTCAACCCTGTTTCATATGTCTTGTGTCAATGTATTTAGGTCCGAGGACTTATTGAACTTCAAATGACGATGATGATTAGTATTTTTTAATTTTTTAATTTAATTAATTAATTAATTAATTATTTGTATATATATATATGCATACTCCACTATATACATATATATATATACACACATTGCACTCCATACCTATATATGCATATTACACTACATACATATATATATGCAGATGAAACCACATTTTGACTAATGCTATATATATATATATTTTAAATATATATAGCATTAGTCAAAATGTGGTTTCATTTAGGGATGGCGTCCTGTTCCCTTCTGCTTTCTTCTCTTATTTGGCCGGTTGCTACTTTTTTTTTTTTCTGAAGGACTTCATCCAAGTTTTCCAATTTGTTCTGGGGAGACTCTGTTGGGTCTTGCTTTTCTGCTGCTCGGCCGTAAGCATCTTCACGTTCACGTCGTGAAACTCGCTGTGGTCCTCCAGTTCAGTTTGGAGGCCCTGATTGACCTCTTCCTCAGCTTGGACCTTTTTTAGGCTGGTTTTGTGAGCCACTTTGAGATCCGTCACTTCATCCTGCAGGGTGCGGTTTTCCTTCTGAAGGATGCGGTTTTCGTCCTGCAGGGTGTTATTTTGCTCCTGAAGCAGCGCAGTTTTCTCCACTTGTTTCTGGAGGGTCCCCGATTGGACGAGCATATCATCCTGCAGGGTGCGGTTTTTCTCCTGCAAGGTGCGGATTGCCTCCTGCAGGGTGCTTTTCATTTCCTCTTGAACAAGTGCAGTTTTCTTCATTTGTTTCTGGATGAACCCCGTTTTAACAAGCACATCATCCTTCAGGGTGCGGTTTTCGTCCTGCAGGGTCTTATTTTCATCCTGAAGCAGCGTAGTTTTCTCCACTTCTTTTTGGAAGGACCCCGTTTGGACGAGCACATCATCCTGCAGGGTGCGGTTTTTCTCCTGCAAGGTGCGGATTGCCTCCTGCAGGGTGCTTTTCATTTCCTCCTGAACAAGTGCAGTTTTCTTCATTTGTTTCTGGATGAACCCCGTTTTAACGAGCACATCATCCTTCAGGGTGCGGTTTTTCTCCTGCAGGGTGCTATTTTCCTCCTGTAGGGTGCAATTTTTCTCCTGCAGGGTGCTATTTTCCTCCTGTAGGGTGCAATTTTTCTCCTGCAGGGTGCTATTTTCCTCCTGTAGGGTGCTATTTTCCTCCTGTAGGGTGCTGTCTTTCTCCTGCAGGGTGCTGTCTTTCTCCTGCAGGGTGCTATTTTCCTCCTGTAGGGTGCTATATTCCTCCTGCAGGGTGCTGTCTTTCTCCTGCAGGAGTTTATTCAAGTTGTCCACTTGTTTCTGGAGCGGCTCGGCTTGGATCTTACTTTCCTCAAGCTCGGTGGTAAGCTTCTTCATCTCCACAGCGTGAAAGTCGCGGCTGACCTCGAGTTCAGTTCGGAGGCCGTGATTGACCGCCTGCTCAGTTTGGAGCTCTTTTAGGCTGTTTTTGTGAGCCACTTTGAGATCCCTCACTTCCTCTTGCAGGTCGCTGTCTTTCTTCTGAAGGATGCGGTATTTGTCCGCAAAGAAGAGGTTTTCCCCCTGCAGGGTGCTATTTTTCTCCTGAAGCAGCGTAGTTTTCTCCACTTGTCTCTGGAGGGACCCCGTTTGGACGAGCAGTTCATCCTGCAGGGTGCGGTTTTTCTCCTTCAGGGTGCTATTTTCCTCTTGCAGGTTGCTGTCTTTCTCCTCCAGGAGCTTATTCAAGTGGTCCACTTGTTTCTGGAGAGACTTGCCTTTCTCCAGCTCGGTGGTAAGCATCTTCAGCTTCACATCCTGAAAGTCGCTGAGGTCCTCGAGGAGGCCCGGATTGACCTCCTGCTCAGCTTGGAGCTTTTCTTGGCTGGTTTTGTGAGCCACTTTGAGAGCCGTCACCTCATCCTGCAGGGCGCGTTTTTTCTCCTGCGGGGTGCTGTATTTTTTTTTAAAATACATAATACAACATCATAAATAAAATCGCATATTACAACATCGTCACATTACAATCAATTTACATATGTCACATGTTACATATGTTATTATAGCCCAAGTGTCTGACAGCATTATGGAAAGGACCCTTCAGAGAAATACAGCGTCTTTCATTACCTTTTGCTTGATCCGATCTGTTTGTTATTGTGTTTGAGTCCTGCTCAAGGAGCTCAAGCCTCGTTGGGAAATCGGAATATCCGTATACTCAAATAAATACGGGCGGCCATCGAATTCAAAGTTAGCTGACAAAGTTGATCCCTGTAGCCCTTTTAGTAACTTTATTTATCCCTTAGAAATAGTATAGTAAAAAGTGTGTAGACACCCTGCAGCACCACGTCACACTTGGGAACACTGCTGCACTGGAGAGATCGGCGTTGTTGTTGAAGTATTTCTGTTTCTGTGTTTCTGCAGCATGGAGCGTCTCAAGAGGACTTCATTCGCGGAAGCCGGGAGCAGAACGTCCGGGATGTCACGTACGACATCGCCAGTCAGGCTCACGTACATCTACAACACGTGCGTACCACACTTGCATGACACGACTAAACACATGAGTGATTGTTGAAGCTCCAGATTTCCATCAGACCAAAACCAACAATGTGTTTCTGACTTCCTGTCTGTGGCTCTCAGCTCCCAGCTCAGTGGTTCCTACTGTAGATATAAAAACAGCTCGCAAAGATATCCTTTCTCTTTTTAAGGCTCAGTAATCTCCTAAAACAGCTGCTCACTGTTGTTTTTATCAAACAAACAGGAGGAATTAGTGACTTTGTTGGGGACTATTTTCAGCGGTGGATTAATCCACTAGTGAGTATTAGTGGCAGCAGGACGGTGTATGTAGAATTGAGTCAACATAAACTGCAGTGTGTATGTGTGTGTTCATGTTGATGATGATGGTGTCACCCAGTGACGCAGTGAGGCTCATTGATGAGTTTTTAATGGAGCACAGAGGAAGAAGAGTTTGAGTTTTTCACAAAAACTGGAAAACCTGGAGTTCTTTAATGCATACCAGTGCAGCGCCCGTTCGATACTGATACCAGTATCGGAAATGCGTCCGATACTGCCCAAAATTCGGGATCTTGATTTGCCGGAAATCAACTCTTCTTCGCCGCTCCAACAGTAGCCTTCATTGTGCTTAATGAACGTGCATCAGACCTACGGGACTGCAGCGCGCTGCACGCTCATATGACATTTCTTCTTCGGTTCTGCTAGCTTCCTGCTAGCTGTATGCGGCTGTAATAATGGATCTATTGGCTGTAAATCATCACTTTTATTATCTTCTAATACACCCATGGGCTGTATGCTGTAAGCCTGTACCGTGGTGGATGTATTAACGTCTCTGTGCCCAAACAACCGTCTATCGGCCAGTAACTAGTAGTGCTAGTAGCATGACATCAACAGAATTTAATGGAGTTGTAGGCTATTTACTAACACGCAGGGCAAAAGCACAGGACACAACCTCTTCTACATCCATGGTCTGTGGTCTATTGGACCCTCTTCTACATCCATGGTCTGTGGTCTATTGGACTCTATTTTGGATCCTTGACATGAAAAAGTTTGAGATTGATCTCAAAATCTGTGAGCTGGATTTTTCTAACTTTCATTTATGTCCATCGCTCACTTTATGTTCCTCTGGGAAGCAAAAAAGTTTAATAAATAAGTAGGTAAATAGTTATAATAGTATGAATATTTATTATATTTTTATTGTTCAACACAGGACGTTTCAGTAGAGACATTAAATATGACAATAGAATAGAAATAATTTAGTTTTACTTTTGTACGGCACTTTGCAGGCGGACGTTTTACTGGCGTCTGGTAGTCGCATTCAGTCCAAAATGGCGGTGGAGTAGCTCTGCTGCTGGGCGCTGATGTTGCAATGGAACGAACAATTGACTTTCACTTTGTATCAATATACGTTCTTTCTCATCATCCTGGAAACATTTTTACTATACAACAGGAAGCTAACACGTATATTTCTGTCTGAATCCTCCGCAGCCGCTACGCTCAGAGACGAGGAAACGTTAAATTCACATCCGCGGTGTTGTAACAACGCTAGCGAGAGTTCAAAGAGTGGGAACAAAACAGCATGCTATCTGTGAAAGTCAGCTTCGGTTGATGCTTTGACATGCAGTGTTTTTCAGCACCTACAGTGTGGTGGGTAATTAAGCGTGTCTTACGTTACTCATGCAGCTCTGATGAGGTTGGAGCTAATTGGTTTGAGATTTATTCGCCTCCACTAATACGCCTCATTGATTCTTGTACTTTCTGAGGCTTTTTTCATTAAGCTGCCTGCTTCCCAAACAATCATCAGCCGTTCTGCTTTATTTGAACCTTGTTTATACCAATTAAGAACGTCCCTCACTGATAAAGCGCATGTGGTCATACTGAGTGAAACCAATAAGAATGGAAATGCTTTTATTGTGGTGACTGTCTTTTATGTCTTCCTCCTGACTGAGTCTATTAGAAAAATGCTAATTAATTTAGAAAGGCTTATTAATACCAGTCATAAGAACATTTAATGGCTTCTGTACATTTAAATCCATAATGATAATAATACATACAGTATAAACAAACACAACTGGAAATAATAATAATAAAAATAATAATAAACTTTATTTATAGAGCACTTTACCGGTGGCCGGTGAGTGTATATATGTATATGGTGTAATATGCATATATATGTATAGAGTGCAATGTGTGTGTATATATATATATATATATATATATATACACACAAAAACATTTTTATTAAATAAATAAATACTGACCATCATCGTCATTTGAAGTTCAATAAATCCTCGGAGCTAAATACATCGACACAAGACGTATGAAATAGGTTTGTCAAAGTTAACATGATAACTAACGCCTTAGCGCAAATTCTTTAATTTCTTTTACGCATTAACGCAAGTTTTGATTTTTAGGTTGAGGCAGCCTCAGTTTTAAAGTTAGAATGAAGATACAAATACTACTAAGAGGTTAAGTAACGCTCCAAACTTGCGCTACATTTTGATGAGAAAAAACTGTCATGGCCATTTTCAAAGGGGTCCCTTGACCTCTGACCTCCAGATATGTGAATGTAAATGGGTTCTATGGGTACCCACGAGTCTCCCCTTTACAGACATGCCCACTTTGCACTTTGCCATGTTATGATTTGAGCATATTGTTTATGCTAAATGCAGTAACTGTGAGGATTTCTGGACAATATCTGTCATTGTTTTGTGTTGTTAATTGATTTCCAATAATAAATATATACATACATTTGCATAAAGCAGCATATTTGTCCACTCTCATGTTGATAAGAGTATTAAATACTTGACAAATCTCCCTTTAAGGTATATTTTGAACTGATAAAAAAATGTGTGATTAATTTGCGATTAATTGCGATTAAATATTTGAATCGATTGACAGCCCTAGATCAGACTTAAAAAAAATGGATCACCAGAATTTTTTTTCTCACTTGCCTCTCAGATCTTCCGTGCATTCATGAGCTGCAATCATATCAAAATGTTTTAGTTGTTCTGTTGTGTGACCAAAAACAAAACAGACAAATATGAAAATTATGTTTCTGAGAGGAGAGGACAGAACAAAGGTTTAACCAGCTGGAAAAAACAGCCTGAAAATGCACCCACGTCGGTCATTTTCACACATAAATGGTGTTATAGAAATTTGCCAGCTCAGTGTGGACGTAGTCAGTCTGTTCCCTGTTTGTTTGATTTGTGTTTGTTCTGCTCTCTTTCTCTTTCAGGCACGATCATTTAGCAGCAACGTCCCAGCGGCCGCCAATCTGGCCTTCCTGCAGACGGTGAGTCTTAAAACATCAAATAAGATAAGTGGTAAGACAAAGTGAGGGACATTTCTCTATGCGGCTTAAATTCGTTTATTAAAATAAAGGTCTTTGTAAGTAGCACACACACATCACAAGTTAAAGTTACTTCGAGGAACTTTTATTTTATGTTGATTTTGGCAGTCCCGCACCAGACTCCCTTTAGAAAACCTCATTTTACTGCAGCAGGGTCCGACAGTCTGCCCTGCTCAGTCCTGGTTCTGGTTCTCCTGTGCCTCCCATCCCTCCAGACTATAGGACTATGTGTGAAAACACATAATGTACCTGGTGTGGACTAGTCATTACTTTTCTCTCTTTAGATGCCAGAATCTGGGTAAGGTCTCATTCAGAGGTTTAAAATGTGTTTGCAGTGTTGCATGTTAACTAAACGTTAATGCACGTCAGGTACGGAGGACGGAACCTGCCAAAATCAAAGAGTAAATAAATAAATAAATGACTCAATAAATAAATATGTCGTTAAATGTAGAAAAAATTATATTAAAAATAAATGTAGCCATTAATTAATTGATAAAATGTGATGTTTTAATTGGCGTTGTTCTTTATTTATCTTTGTATTAATTTCCTTATTTATGTACTCTTCTGTTTAATTTTCCCTTTTATATATATTTATGTATTTATTTTTATTAATTTTTAAATGTATTTATTAATTTGTTGTTCTTTTATCTTTTTATTTATTTTTATTTTTTATTATTTCATTGTTATCTATTTTATTTATTAAATAGGGGGTGAAAGGCAAAGGGAAAACTGTGCAGAAATAAATAAATACATAAATACATACATTTAAAAATAACTATAAAACAAATGCAAAAATAAACAAAAGGGACAAGTAAACAGAGGAGTAAATAAATAAGGGAATTGATACAAAGTTGAATAAATAATAATAATAAATCATTTATTTTTGCACTTATTTTTTATTTTTTCAATATTTATTTTTAAATATATGTATTTCTTTATTTATCTATGAACGATTTTCCCTTTGCATTTCAACCTTTATTTATCTCCCCAAACTTATTTATTTATATCTTCTTTTCTTTATACATTTCTTTTTTCAATTTTCAAAGATGAATAAATAAAGAAGCAAATTAAAACAAATATAAAGTTAAGTCACATTTTATCAATTAATTAATGGCTACATTTATTTTTAATAATATATTTGCTTAATTTAATGACATATTTATATATTTATTGAGTCATACATTTATTATTCATTTATTTTTTATTTTGTCAGTTTCCGTCCTCCATAGTCAGGCTTGTTTTCTAGCAGCAGGAGTTTCGTGCTACTGGGAGAGCTGATTATTCTGTGCAGTGATGATGTAAGTTGAAGGCAATCATTAAAAACAGTGGTGGCAGAAAACCAAATTTAGATTTGGATGTTTGTGTTTACATCTAGTTTCCCCTCCGGGATCAGTTCATCCATCTGTCACATGAAACATCTCAGAAAACACGGCTTTATTTTGGCAGAAAATATAAAACTCACGGAATGATTTTTTACTGTGTTCTGGGATTTTTAGATAAGAAGCACCTCAGGGAACTGGCTTTAGAAAAACCCACACACTCTGCTTGATGTAGACATTTTAATGTGGCCTCCTACAGGCAACAAAATTGTGATTTGATGTGATTTCAATACTGTTTGTCTGTGTAAACATTTAAGTAACACTTACACCAATGAAATTATCATACGAAGCACAAACTGGATGCATCATTCAGATAGAAGCAGTAGCTGAGATGTTCCAAATCAGGGAGCAAATGTAATTAAAGCGCTGTTTTTCTGGAAAGTTGGGAGTTGAGTTGGTGCTGCTACTTAGGAGGACGGAACCTGCCAAAATAAATTAATGAATAAATAAATGACTCAATAAATAAATAAATGAATAAATATGTCATTAAATGAAGCAAAAATAATATTAAAAATAAATGTATCCATTAATTATTTGATAAAATATGACATAACTTAATAAACATAATAAAAGTTTTGGGAGATAAATAAAGGGTGAAATGCAAAGGGAAAATCATAAATAAATAAATAAATACATACATATATTTCAAAATAAATATGAAATAAATAAAAAATAAGTGCAAAAATAAATTATTTATTTATCTTTGTATTAATTCCCTTATTTATTTACTCTACTGTTTAATTTTCCCTTTTATTTATTTATGCATGTATTTATCTTTTATTATTTTAAAACGTATGTATTTATTTTTTGCATTTATTTATTTGTTTTATAATTATTATTAATCGTCTGTATTTATGTATGTATTCATGCATTTATTTATTTATACACAATTTTCCCTTTGCATTTCACCCCCTATTTGATAAATAAATAGATACAAATTAAATGCAAAAGTAAAATCGTACATAAATAAATAATAATAAAAAAATATATATATATACATTTAAAAATAAATGAATAAATAAAAAATTAATGCAAAAAATATTAATGAATTTGGATGGCTATTATAAAGTTGCAACTGATGATTATAATAACTTGTTAAATGGTTAATAAATACTTTGTAAAGTGTTTATAAACATTATTTAGATCGACAGTTAATACTTTGTCAATGGTTAATAATTGGTTTCTGGTCCATCTATCTATGTAATGTTTATAGATGTTTTACAATAAATTTCTTAAAGGTTTACAAATCGTTTGGTAATCATTAACAAATACTTAATATAGTATGAAAAATGTTATATGTGTAACAATAAACTGATAATAAATACTTAAATAACAGATAATAAATACTACTAATGTAATCAGAGTGTAATTGTTATCGTCTCTTATCAGCTATGATACAATATATAATAAACAATTATTTCATATAACTAATAATAGAATAACAGAAATTACAGTATTACTAATAATTACATTATAAGTTATAATTTCATTGTTTAACAGTTATAATTATATATTAATATAATTAAGTGTAATTAACTATCAATTTACCAATTATGCAGTAAATGAGTTTCCTTTCAGTAAATGTTCATAAACGTGATGCTGAGAAACACTATAGGTCTCCTGCAGTCTGCACACAGCAAAAACCAGTCTGCCCTCGTGAATGATTTTCACGCTGCAGTGGACGTTTAGCGCTGCAGCTGTGTGCACATGTGATGCTCTTCCAGCTCAGTGTGCTCCTCCACGTGAAACCGTCGACGCTGCCTCTCGTGCTTTCTCACCGCGCTGAAAATTTAATTCAGATGAATTGCAGGTCGAGTGTCGTGTGAAACAGCAGGAAACGCAGAGCGGAGCTGGTGAAGCCAGAGGGACATTAAACACACCATTGTTAGCTCTCTGACTTTAACACATGGATCTTTATTTAAACCTTACTGAGCCAGTAGAGTAGTGGACAAACATTAAGGGTCACTTCGATGTAATTTAAAAAAAAAAAATACAGTTTTAAGTGGTAACATGCTCAAAGACAAACTGAGGGACGTTTCTTTATAAAACCCCTGATATCTATTTAAGAAAAAAATATCTGAAAGTCATTTTTAAATATTAAAAAAACACAGATGATCTGAAAAATAGTGTCTCATGATGACTGAAAGCGTTCATGAAAAGCTTTACGTAAATGATAAATACATTTATTCAAATAAATGTCTCTTTGTTTGTCAGTAGCACACACACATCATCGATTGATCACTTCTTATCACAAGTTAAAGCTACTATGAGGAATTAAATTTTTTTTGTTGATTTTGGTGGTCGCTGTGGACAAAGGGCGGTTGTGTTTCTGAGCACCAGAGTCCATTTAAGCCCCGTTTCCACCGCAGGAACTTTCCCCCGGAACTAAGAACCTTTTGAGAACCTCATTGCGTTTCCACTGCAGGGACCAGGGTCTAATTTAAGTTTTGGGGAAATTGTGTGGAGCCTTTTCACCCCCCAAAAAGGCCCTGGTAGTGTGGTAGTACCTTCTGAAAGTACAGGAACTTGGGGCGCTGCTGTAGCTTTCCTCGTAAAGCATGCGCCCCATGTACTAAGGCTCAGTCCTTACTGCAGCAGCCCAGGGTTCAAATCCGACCTGTGGCCCTTTGCTGCATGTCATCCCCTCTCTCACCCCCTTTCATAACTTACTCTCTCTCTATCAATAAAGGCATTAAAAAGCCCCAAAAAATTATCTTTTAAAAAAAAAAGCACAGGAACTTTTGGGGTGGAGATCGCAGGGATGACCATCACTGATTGGTCAAACACACACGGCGCTGCTGCTTCAACTCGTGTACTGCTTCATTCATAATCAAGGAAGTACTCTTGTATCTATTTAGGACCATTTTAGGACGAGCGGAGAACATTTCTATTTGTGTGATAACATTGAAAGTAAAGTTAGGCTCTGCTGTCGGCTTCCTGATTAATAAGAAAAAAAAGACAGATAGAAAGAGAGACACATTGCGACAGCGAGCGGTAATGTTAGAAGAGAGAGACGTAGCGCTGTGGTTCTGTGAGTGAGAGAAAGAAAAGTTATTTTCTGATTGTTTCACGGCGGTTACGTTCTAAAACGCCATTAAATAACCACCAAACACTCAACAGATGATTCACTGTGGAGACAGACGCTCTTCGTTTCATTTTCCTAAAGTAAATCGTCGTAAATACGTTTTCTAATGTGTTTTTATAGAGTAAACAGGCGGGCACACTGAACTGCAGGCTGCACTGTTTTCCTAGTTTCATATGATACCAGTATCTTCACTCTAGCTTTAAAACTGAGCCGCTACAACCTAAAAATCACAATTTGCGTTAAAGAAATTAGTGACGTTAAAATTCATTTGCGTAAACGCGTTATTCATTTTATTCAATTTAACATTTTATTCTGCCGACTGGGTCGAGCGGTGTCGCTGTTTGGATCTCTGGGAGGTGAGATCCACAAACACACCAACAAGAAGTTCGCCAACATGAACAAGACGTTCAGTCTGATTATCTGGTTATTCTTAATCGTCTGGGACTTCATCAGAGTTCTTTCACACAACTCTTCTGTGGTGTTGTGTGCTGCAGGTGGTGTTGGAGGACTACCTGCAGCGAGTGAGGAGGGCAAATTTTGATGTTTTCCATCCGAGTCTGAAGAACAGAAACCCCCTCCTCCCCATCCAGCTGTACCTACGCTCCTGGAAGAAGACCTACTGACATCAGTCCTTCATCTCTTCCTCCTCCTCCTCCTGCAGCTGATCTGCCTCCTCTGAAGGCTGCAGGACTGAGACTTCACCTCTCTGGAAGGGGATTCTGCCTTGAAACAGGTCCACAAAGAAATCCAGACTTGTTTTGAACCACACCAGTGAAGTCTGCCTCTGTAATAACAACCACAAACCACAGCAGAGACACCGACCGTCGTTTCTCAACCTCCAGTTCCAAGAGTTCCCTGGAGACGAGTGTTGCCTCAACAATTCAAGTATTGAATTATATTTATATTTCATTCCTGAATGTATGAGTGTAATTTGACCAGAGGCCTGCACTACGAAGCGAGTTCAACATACCCAGGGTATCTTCTCGTTATCTGGCTTAACTAACCCTAACAACCGCGATACTTTCATATCTTATAATCACCCACAGCATACATAAAAGTACCGGTAGCAAAGTAACTCAAGGCCGTTCATACAGTCTGCTGGACTGTAAACGCACCACTCTGATGTATTTCTAATTTATTTTTTATTTGCTCCCCAGTTTCACACCTTCGGGGTTGCAGCTGAAACACTAAAGCTAAAATATTGTCATACACGCTATAAGAACACACCAATGCAGCACATTAATTTAATGGAATACACACATGTAATTCTAGTCAGATCTATCGTGCTCTTAAAATATTTAATCGCAAATAAAAATGCATAATTTCAATGACCAGATACGTTTGAACATCACCACGCCAATTACAACACATCAGAGACAAACATGTTTTGCCACGGTTAGCTAGGTAACGTTCACTTGGATGCAATGACACAAAATGGATCGGATTGGGAAGAAGCCCGCAAAGAGACGAAACTCCGGTGCTTTTTTGACAACAGCCGCTATATGCCGCCATTTTGGACTGAAAACGCCAATGAGTCTGTGGCCGAATCCAGAGTTGTTTTCCTCGTCATAATGAACGTGCATCAGACCTACGGGACTGCACCGCCCTGCACGCTCATATATGATATATCGGGTACTGCCAACTTCCTGCTGGCTGTATGCGGCTGTAATAATGGATCTATTTGCTGTAATTCCTCACTTTTATTTGCACCGATCACACACTGAGACACTGCAATAACCTGAAATGAAACACAGCTATATGTCATGTCTGTTGTTTACAGAAGGATAAAATAATGTCTTTAAATAAAATACGACTTTGTTTGTGCGACGTGTCTGTGATACATCTTCTTTTCATCTGATAAAACCAGTTTTGAGATACTTGTGCTTTAGTATTTCCATTTTCTGCTACTTTATACTTTAATTCCACTACATCTCAGAGGGAAATATTGTGTTTTTTACTACATTTATCTGACTGAGTTCCCTTTCAAATCAAGATTTGACATTAAAAAACATACAAGCTTATAAACTACAAAAAAGCAGCATCTTGTCACAGGTTAAACTTCTCACACAGGGTTCCCACGTGTCCTGGAGAACAGACGTACTGTGCAGTGCATTTTGTTATGTTGCAGCCTTATGCTAAAATGATTTTAATTAATTTCCCCCTTCATCAATCTACAGTCAACACCCCACAATGACCCACCGAGTTTTAGTCATTTATTAAACTAAAATAGGACTTTGACAGAAGTGTTCAGACCCTGCACTATGACACTCCTATTTCTCTTGATCAACATTGAGATGTGTCTACACCTTAATTGGAGTCCACCTGTGGTCACTTTAATTAATTGGACATGATGTTTAAAGGCACACACCTGTATATGGTCTCACAGCTCATGATGCAACCATGATGACCATGAGGCCTCCTTCAAACTACAATATATTATATATCACAATGACAGTCAGGTTTATTGTCAAGTAAATTTTCACATACAAGCATACATCATCATGGTAACTAACAGAAAAGGGGCTATACGTTAGAAAAAATTGCAGCGTAATATTCTCAATGCTCAGTGCAAATTGTTCCTTTTTTAAGGATAGATGGTGTTGATGTTTACGCTCAGCTACATTAGGAGGTTTAATGGTCTCCATGGAGAGAAAACATGTTTGTCGTGGCATTCAGTGGAGATTCTGCTGCTTCGAGGCGTATCGTGTGCATGCTGATGTTGCTGCTTTTGTTGTCATTTGGGCATCCTGCTGTTCTGTTTGTGTTTCTTTATCTGTCACCTCAGTGGGTTTGTGTTGCCAGAGGACTGCAGGTGAAAATAACCAGCTGGATAACCAACACTTGATGGTTTAAATGTTGATTCTTGCCTGTCTTATAAATAAAAAAACATGAAGACAAAGAAATGAGATTGTAGATTAAGCCAGGTTCATGTTTTTGTGTGTCGGGCTGTTTCAGTAAGGAAACCTTTTCTATGGCAGATTTTATCTATAGAGGTGACGGAGACGAAGGACAAAGTTATTTGTTTAAAGTGTAAACTTATTTGAACTTTATGTCTGACAAATGTTTGACCACTGCAACTTTATTTTTGGCGTCTTACAAGTCCATGTTGGCTGTATCCGCATGACCAGCCCGGTCGCACAGCAGTTCGTGAAATAATCATGAAATTTTATGTATTGATTGTTCGTAGTGTTCGTAGACACAAATTTCAAATTGTTTTCATGATGGTCAGCATGAAATCAATTTGTATGTAATCCACATAATTGTGAATCGGGAAGTATAGAGAGCGGCGAACGCGCTCTCTATAGTAGAGGGGGGGTCAGGGAGAACGGGTGGGTAAAATAACACTGGAATTTCACCCAGAAGGGCGCTGTTCATGGTCCGTGTGAAACCAGAAGTCAAAGTTGATTTATTTGTCACAGAACCTCCGTACTTAAGTTACGGCACTTCCGGTGTTATTTTAACCCAAACCACGATCTTTTCCTGAAGCTAACTAAGTCGTTTTGTTTCCTAAACCTAACCAAGTCGATATTTCCTAAACCTATGTAGCTTTCTTTTGAAAAGACTGGAGCAGAAATTGACACATGCGTCACATGTTGCTGGACATTCGTAGGAAAGCGCACCAAAAATACGTTGTTGAAAGTCGTGCTGAGCGTCACAAAAAAAAAGGGAAAGTTGTGTCTATGTACAAGAATCAAATAGATTACATTTCGTGAATATTTCACAAACTGCTGTAAGACTGTGTTTATAAGACACAATAAATGACCTAACATAACATATACACAAACACATACATAACTTTTTGTGACACAATGGATGTATTTTTTGTATTTGTGCACATGCATTGATGTTCCCACTGCCAGGATAGGAACAGAAGTTCTCCCTTTTGTGTTTTGCTAAAGAGCTTCTTCAGACACCAACAAGCCAAAAGTAATAAAGATGATAAACTACAAACACAAGATGGGTAAATGTGCTGATGAGATGAATCCTACATGGGTCATGAATCTAAACGGTCTCATTCAGGCCTACGGGTCTTTCCTCCAGCTGTTTACCGTGACGTGACAGGTGCCTCGTTAGGCTTTAATTAAGCCTTGAGCTGCCACTGTAAGCACAGAGACCTGTAATTACCACCTCCGACACAGAGAGCCTTGCTGTTTACATCAGCAGACACACCAGCTTTAAAATGTGGAGAGAACAGAGAGCATTAATTAGACCATATCTGCCCCGTCAGGAGTAATTACAGCCAGAGTCACTGAGAGTAAGTTTAAAGCTGCATTCTTCAAGTTCTTGGCCACTAAGGGGCAGAAGAAGTCCACAACAAGCTGACTGACACACTGCCCTGACACATACATATATCAATTTACAACTTCCTTTACTATTTGCCTTTAAGCTAATATAAACTAACAGGGAAATATTGTACTTTTTACTCCACTGCAGGACTTTTACTCATAAAACACTAACTAACTAACTAACTAAAAGAATTTCTGTTGTGGGTCTTTTAGACTTTTATAGTTTTATTGGAATGTCTCATATTGTCATAATACAAAGTCACTTCAAAGTTTTTCATCATTCACAGACGTCTGTTTTGTAAAGATTGTGTATGGGACAAAGACTTTTTGGTCCAGTTGGCATCACATGACCTGCAGTTCCGACTGTGGCCAAGTCCCGATACCGATAAAGATACCTGGTCTTTGGGTATCGGCCAATACCGAATACCGATCCGATACCAGTGTTTAATTAATAAGCTGTATGCCTCGCTGTGAGGAAGTCACTGTTCTTTTATGTGTCATGCAACATCAGGCTTGACTTGAACATTGTTTTCTTAACTTTGTAAAACAAAATGTAACAAATAAATACACTTTTTTATTTTATTTATACAAATTGAGTATTTATTTATTATTAAATAATAAATCGTACATCAGCAACATGGTAAAAAATCTTCAACATTAACAGGAATTACAATTCAAGTGTAAACCTTTTTAATGCAGCAACACATTGGTCAAAATGTATGTATAATGTATAAAGTACATAAACATAGAATAGAATTGAATAGATCGGATCCATTTTTACTGATACCCAATCCAGCTATTTAAGTCAGTATCGGCCCGATATCTGATCCGGTATCGGTGCATCCTTAACCAAAATCACTTAAAAGCCCAAACAACAACAAGGGCACTAGCTGTTCCCTGACACTGACCAGATCAATTCTGCTTGTTGGCGACTCAAACATGGCCCGATTGTCACCAATTATGGATGATCGCGTACAGGTGGATTACTATCCAGGCGCTAACATAACGCAGGCTGCCCACCTCTTACGGAACAAGACCCCGACATTTGTGACGTGTTTTCCGTACTTCTGTTACGTTGTTTACGTATGTATTTTACTTAATTTACGTACTTATTTTAAGCCCAACATGATGTTTTTTCTAAACCTAACTAAGTAGTTTTGTTGCCTAAACCTAATTGCGGCCGCTACAGTCGTTTTGTTGCGTGGAGTACAAATGACACAAGGAAAGGCTAAAATGCGTTCTCATGACACGCGGAATGTCCCTAATGTTGTGCTATTTATACGCCTTACTGTGAGATCGGGTTGACGTAACAGACATACTTATTTTAACCCAAACTACAATCTTTTCCTAAACCTAACCAAGTTGTTTCCTGTGAAGACGGAAGATTATTAGGAAAAGATTGCGGTTTGGGTTAAATAACAAGTGCCGTAACCTAAGTACAGAAGTTACATTTTAACCCAAACCACAATCTTTCCCATCCACCCCGACCTCCTCCCTACGCGGTGTTTGCCGCTATTTATACTTCCACAATTACGTGGATTGCATACGAATCGATTTCGTGCTGACCATTACGAAAAAAATATTGAAATTCGTGCCTATGTACACAAATTAATACATTCAATTTTGTGACTATTTTATGAGCTGCTGTGCGACTGGGCTGGAGGATCAGTGCAGCTTAAGTTTAACTCAACCTGTTATATTTGTGTTTGTGGATCTGCAGACACAGGAGGGAAGCTCTTGTTCAAATGTTTCCATGGCAGTGTATATACTGTATGTGTTCTTTGTAATGCAGCTGCAGCATCAAGAAAACCTATTTCTTATATATCCTTTCAGTTCCAGTTGATTCTGGGACGTGCTTAAACAAAAACAGTCCTTAGATGTATTACAGATGACACATCCTTTTAGGAAAGAGCTTGATTCAAATCAAGAACACTTAAGACGACAATGTGGCTTCTGTAATTACGACAGATGTGTTGCAGGTTAAAAACAAAAAGCTGAAATTGCAAAGAACAATTGAAAAATGGAAATTAGGGGATTCATTAATAACTCCGACTGATTGATAAGTTAATTTATGCAATCTTGACACAAGAAAGAGATAAAAGGTTTGTCGCATCAAAAGAAGGAAAAACGTGAACTAGACTCTTTTATCCTGCAACAAATTAGAGTAACAAAACCAAAATGACAAAAAAAAAAAAAAAAAAAAGGTAGAAAGAGCACCTTAAACATTTTAATTTGAACAGAGTAACCTTTGATTTCTGTTTACACTTTCAGACATTTAGCTGAGGCTTTTACTCCGGCTGATGCGGCAGAGAAAGCATCAGCTGCTGCCTTATAAATGATAATATCAGGGGAAATAGAGGAGATGTGATGAAGGTAAAGTGCAGGAAATAAGAGCTGAGGAACCACAATAACAGGATGTTTATTGTAGTTTTCTTGCGTCACACTGCAGCGATCGAGACATAAAATTAGCATTCAAGTCTGTGTTATAAATGTAAACATTGTAAAGGAACCCTGATGCATGGCTTGTAGGAATGTATTGAAATTCAAGACTTCTGCAGTAAAATTCGGACAAATTTGGATAAAACTTTTGGTGTCTCTATCAAGTCAAGCATATTGCAACCTGGTTTCACTGTATAAATTCTGGTTTAACGTCCTGCGTTTGTTGGACCCATCCACCATCAGCAGTCTCTCTCACGTTTTATTCAACACGCTCTCACAGGAAGGCGTATAAATACCACGACATTACACAGACATTCTGCGTGCCATGAGTACGCATTTTAGCCTTTTTACGCGTGTCATTTGTACGCCACGCAAACCTACGCAGTTAGTTTACCACTTAGGGTATAAGGAAAAACGTCATGGTTGGGCTTAAAATAAGTACGTAAACTAAGTAAAACACGTACGGAAACAATGTAAAACAAGTAGAGAAAACACGTGACAAATGTCACTAACATAACTTACAAAACAAAATGCCGGTCTCCTGGTTGAAAGTCCTGTGTTTGTTGGACCCATCCACCTCCCCCGTCATGGAAAAAAAGGTCGTTGACAAACATATTTCGTCATAGTTTTTGCTGACGAAATGAACACTGTCGCCACGTATCCATGTTGTTCTTGTTAACCCTGGTTGAGCCCTCTTTGTGAAAGGGCTAGACCCTATTTGTTTGGAGCATTTGGCAAGACATTACACATTTCACCTTTAAGCTTTCAAAACTAAAAACATTTAATGGTCTCCACGGGGAGAAAACATGTTTGTTGTGGCGTTCAGGGGAGATTCTGTTGCTTTGAGTCGTATCATGTGCATGCTGATGTTGTGCTTTTGTTGTCATTTGGGCATCCTGCTGTTCTGTTTGTATTTCTTTATCTGTCACTCCAGTGGGTTTCTGTTGCCAGAGGACTGCAGGTGAAAATAACCAGCAGGATAACAACACTGCAACATTGGATAAAAAAACATGAAGACAAAGAAATGAGATTGAAGTCTATTTCAAGTTTTTGTGTGCTGTTTCAGGAAGGGAAATTGGCAAAGCCGAAAGTAATAAAGATGATAAACTACAAACCAAAGACGGGTAAATGTGCAGGTGAGATGAATCCTACAGGGGTCCCGAATCTAAACTGTTCTCAGTTTTCAGGTGAGCGCCGGTTGTTCCTCCGGCTGTTTACCGAGACATGACCGGTGCCTCGTTAGGCCTTAATTAAGCCTTGAGCTGCCACTGTCTCACTGTAGTTAAAGCAATGCTCGCAGTTTAACCTCTTAAGCCCTAGGATACTGGAAGGTGTGGTTTGCCTAGACAGACATACCCAAAATAAATCTGTAATAGCTCCACAACTACCAGGTCTATATACATGATCTTGGTCTCTATGGATAAGTAAGATTAAATAGGATAAGTAGATTAGACAGTGGATAACACCATTATAGCAATGATGCCATGCACAGAGATGCGACTGAATTCATTCAGCAGCTCCTTGACTACAAAGTGTGCCAAAAGAGATATAAATAACACAAAGCACATTTATTCTACAAAGGTTTTAGTGAGGATAGGACCAGGCAGACTCTCCATTTGGTCACTTGGATACCCAAAGTGTGCCAAATGGGTTTTCTTCCTCTTGAAAGGGAATCTGGCAATAAAATACTACTGATATCCACTACAGGAGGCTATGTGCACACAAAGGAGCCTTTGGCCATGACATTTACCCTGTGCATCATCACATTCTACCATTGTGCACAGTATGAAATCAATAAAAACAACTAAATTGTATAATTTTGACTCCAAATGGAGTAGTTTTATTATAATAATGAAATATGATCAAGTAAAACTTAGATAATAACAAATAAGATCAATAACAATGTAAATAAGATAACGAAAAAGTCAAGTATGTACATTCAATATAAAAACACTCAAAAATATTATAAAGTAAAAATACAATTTCTCGTGCATTGATTTTGTAACTGAAATATTGAAATCATTGCCAAACAAACATTGTTTGGATAAAATACACTTGGAGTGTTGTTTTTGTAGCGTTAAGGCCTCGTCTTTTAGAAACAATTCAGAAAATAAGACCACCACCGCATTTTATAAAGTTTTTAAAGGCAGAGCTTTAACACACAGCTCAGCCGAACCCGGTACCGGGTCCGTCAGGTAAAAGAGGTTAAAGAGTTTGGAGGGTGGCGTCTTTATCAGTTTAACATGTTTCTTGTTAAAGTTGCAAAATTTACCTGAAACAGCAAAACAAAATCATCTATAATGCTCTCTTCACCTGCTGTCACAGCTGCCAGCTGGACTGAATCCGCTCTGATTCGTTCAGTGTGTTTTCCTGTGGTCAGTAAACAGGTACACAGAATATCTGTGATCGCCTCACGTACAAGGTCGCTCTTTTACCTCCATCCCACTGATGAGTCACCGCCGCCTTCAGCCTCCCGTATCACGTCTCTAGAGACACTCTGATGCTGATGTGGACAATGAGAGTGTGCATTAGTCAACATTAAAGGCACACTGGTCACTAATGTCTGACACTGAAGCCAAGGAGCTGCAGGAGAATGACTATAGCTTTCATGCTTTGTATGTGGGAAGAAGGTTGAGTAGGTTTGTGAAGGATCACTCTTTCTGTACGCTCCATTAGTGACGTTAAGAGTATCATCGTACAGGTGTCCGTGACTGGTGGATATAAAAAGTAGGGGTGAGAATCTTTTGGTAACTTGCGATTCAATTCAAAGTTGATTATTTATGTAGTACATAGAGGTGCTAATTTCAGGATCTCCTCCAGTCTGCTGTGCGCTAATAAAGGCGGCAAATTATGGCATGAAAACAGTAAAGTGTATATAATGTCGGGTAAACACGACACAAGAATCAAACTGATTTTGGGTCTGATTCCTGCTGACGATCGTCAGTAAAGCCCTGATTGTTTGATGGTTCTAAAGATGATCTTTCCAGATATTCCTGTGGTGTGAGGTATGTTAAGAGTGTTTTTTACATCCCCCGATCAACTCTGAAGTCCATCCTGGCCTATATATTTTATAAATATTAAATATTGTGTGTGGGGAACCCCGAGGACAACCGATGACGGAGTCACGTGGGACAGAACGATAGCCAATAGAGAACCAAGCTGAATGAAGAAGGACAACCACCACCATCATGGCGGACGTAACTTTGCATTATATGCTTGTCTGAAGTGTCCTAGTCCTGAAAGTTGGAATTTGTACATTAAAACAAAATCATATTAATATTACTTTCTATATTTAGACTTTATGGACTCTTTCCTCTCTGACCAGAGCTGATGAAGCACAATAAGATCATTATATAACAGTGAGGTTTAAGCTCCTTTAGCTCCTCATCTTCTTATTCTTCTGTCTTAAGACTTCATGACTGTTGACTGCTAACCCTAACCCTAACCCATTAAATCCTCTTTAAGGTTTCATCCTTTAAGGTCTGTCATGTTCTGGACGATAATAAGGAGCTTACATAGGCAGATATTTTAACTGGAGCCTGTGAAACACTCACCTGATGATTTCATGGGTTTAGTCGACACACACGTCAACATAATTGGTTAGATAAGGTGCTGCTTCCTGCAGGCCTTTGATTCCGCAGCTTCTCTGACACTCACAATTATTTTCCGTCTTTGTATTTATCAAAACATTTATACATAATAACTCTCTTACAGCTGTCTTGTGAGTATACATAAAACTGAATGCAGGGTAGATATTCAGACAGAGTGGACTCAATAACACCACAAACAAGCACCTGATACCTGATATTGTGGAATCACTTGTGAATTTACCCGGTAAATGTCTGCAAACTACAAGAAAATGTGGCACAGATGAATTGTATTTCACATGTTGTGTCCGCCTCCAGTAATTACATAATTACAACACGTAACTCTTGTATTTAAGTTACAGCACTTCCGGTGTTATTTTAACCTGAACCGCGATCTTTTCCTAAACCTAACTAAGTAGTTTGTTGCCTAAGACTAACCAAGTCGATCTTTTCCTAACTAAGTAGTTTTATTTTGAAAAGACTGGAGCGGAAATTGACACCCCATTCATAGGAAAAAGCACAAAAAATACGTTGTTGAAAATCACGAAGTCACGAAAAAAAAGGGAAAGTCGTGTCTATGTACACGAATCAAATAGTTTAAATTTCATGACTGTGTTGTCTCATACGATGGTTTATATGATATCTTATGAAAAGTTATTCCTCATTTTTTGTGTGTTTTCCTACGAATGTCCAGTGTCAATTTCCGCAAAATAAACTTCCGTCTTCACAGGAAACAACTTTGTTAGGTTTAGGCAACAAAGCTACATAGTTAAGATTATGAAAAGATCGATTGCGGTTAAGTTTTCTCCAAACCAGAAGTGGTTAACCCGCATTGGAAGTGACATAAATTAGGAATGGAAGTTTCGTGACATATACATCTACTAAATAATCTTTAAAAATAAAAAAAACGTGACCTCCACTTCACTGCTGCCTGTACTCTGTGGATTAGAAAAACAAACCAGAGAACCAGAAGAGGTAGAGCAGCAAAATTACCTGTTTACCAATTACCAATTTTAGTTGTGAATTTATTTTTTTAAATCAGGAGGAAACTGACGGTGATGTTGCTTCAAAAGTACAAATACTGTTGCTATCCTGAATACCCAACATCTGCATGACCCACTTCCACAATTTATGAAGCCATGTGGAAAATATTGGAGAAACAACAACAACTCTCTTGTTATATAACTTTAATTAAAATGATCTCTGTGGCTGATGTGAATGTCGGTCACACAGAGCAGGTTTTTATCTGCGAGTCGACCACCTGAAGGAAAAAGTGGCTCCAGTCTGACTCGACTTGTTTAAACTCCAGATAACAACTAAAATTCAAAGAGCGACCTTCTCTGAAAGTGCACCTGTACCCTTTGGCCTCGAGTCTGTATTCACATATTTACATATTCTCCAGACCGGTAAAGAATAATTAGACTGTGATATGAACAGGTTTAGAAATGAATCAGTGAGGTGCATCAGAGCGGGGCAAAGGAGCCAGAAGATAAATGGTTTGCTGAACGTTATCGAGCAAACGTCTGAGTCTTCAGAGACTCTTTCCTGATAAATGATTGTTCCTCCTTACAGAGTCTCATTCAGAGGCTCACTGATCAATACTGCCTCTCAGATAAAGATCGCTACACTTTGGGAGAAAGATGCAATGATTTCTTGTTCTTTTTTTGTGCTTGTAACTGTACAACTGAAGGACTCTGACAGTTTGTGGAGATCAGATTAACTTTATTCAGAGAAACACAATGAGAAAGTTTACTTAGTGCTGAGTCACCTTCACTTTACTGCACCTGATTTAATTCATTTGAATATATGTAGTCATGCTAACTTGCTAACGGCAGGAAAGTAAATCCATGTGGAGCTTTAGCGTTGATTTTACCTGGTAAACTGAGGAGTAGCAGATGCAACACAGTCTCATGGCAGTTTGTGAAATAGCCACGAATTTTTATCTATTTGAGTCGTGTACATAGACACGAATCTCCCTTTTTTCGTGACGCTCAGCACGACTTTCAACACCATATCTTTTTGTGTTTTCCTACAAATGTCAAGCAAACTGTGAGGCACATGTCAATATCCGCTCCAGTCTTTTAAAAATAAAACTACTTAGTTAGGTTTAGGAATAGATCGACTAAGATCATGGTTTGGGTTAAAATAACACCATCAGTGGCATAACTTAAGTACGGAAGTTACGTGAGGAAAATTACTTAGTAGCTTTAGGACAAGATCGCGGTTTGGGTTAAAATAACATCGGAAGTATCGTAACTTAAGTACGGAAGTTACGTGAAAAAAACAACTACTTACTTCTGTTTAATAAAAGATCGTGGTTTGAGTTAAAATAACATCGGAAGTGCCCCCCCGACCTCCTCCCTACGTGGCGTTCGCCACTCTCTATACTTCCCTGTTCACAATTACGTGGATAACATACTAACTGATTTTGTGCTGACCATCACAAAAAAAAGTGAAATTTGTGTCTATGTACACGAATCAATACATTACATTTTGTGACTTTTTCATGAACTGCTGTGTGACTGGGCTGAACAATGATATCGTATTTATTAATGTAGTAGTCTCGGGTGACATTTTTCTGCAGAACGAATACTTTTACTTTTGATACTTTAGTACTTAAGTTTGTGCAAAATAAAAGACATTTAGAGTAAGAATACAAAGTTATTCTTGCATGAGGCCTAATCTGTGTATTTTAAATGATTTTTCATTATTAGAGCAATTCTATATGCAGAATATATGTCAGATTAAAGTCATTTTTTAGTTAAGCCAGGTTTGTCAGACTGACTGTAATCAGGCTTTTACAAGGAACAGCTTACAGACTTCTCGAGCAAATACCTTCACCAACAGCTTTACCTTTAACACATGACTGACCTAAAAACCAGAGACATTTCTTTGACATTTCCAAAATAAAAGAGAACATTTGGGTGCATGTCCTGCAGCCAGAGAGGAAGAGCTGTTTGCTGAAGCTTGAGAGCAGAAAGTGTGTGTTGAACGCCGCGTTAGATGCGAGAGGCGGCAGTTAAATCTGTTATCTGTGAACGGGCAGCTTCAACGCTGTGACACTGAATCCATATTGACACGAGCGTCTGAAGCTCCTCAACGAAGCTCCTGCTGCACTGGTTACTCTGCTGCACACACATCTGTCAGTTAGAGACAAAATCCTTTTTACCCAACCTCAAACCTGAAGAAGTTCTTTTAGTTGAAACCCTCTGAAGGTAAATAAGTCCTGACTGGTGTTGGTTTCAGAGGCTCGTACGTCTCAATTAGACCGACCGACTGACTGATTGGTTGTCTGATGAGATTATTAAACAGCCTCCAGAGGGTTAAATCCATCCAGAGGCACAGAGCAGAGGGGAATATAGACTGCAGCCCTGTTTATCAGTCAATCTATAGTTCATCTTTAATGCAATCTGCTACAAACTTAACTCACATAAACATCTCACACCACTTTTCAAACTTCTTATCTACTTTTTATGTCATAAATAGTTTTTAATATAAGTCTGTGAAGCTGAACTGCTGATACCCAGACCTTCGCTGTCGAGACACCGTCAGGCCGACATTTTTATCTTCTATTACATTACCAAAATAACATCAGTTTGCATAGAGAAAAAAAGAGTTAAATATAAAAATGTAATAAAAATCTTTGATTTTCAATAAAAGCAAAGCTCCAGACTACTCAAAACCAAGATTAGATATAAGGAAGATATTTAACCACAAGCACATTGATGAAGAAAAGTATCAAATAGAAAAAAATTATAAATATTCAGCAAAATGTTTTTATCACATTTAGGAACAACATACGCCATCAATTGCGTTAATGCGTTAAAGAAATTAGTTACGGTAAAACAAAGTTGCGCTAACGAGTTATTATCGCGTTATCTTCGACAGCCCTAATATATTTTAAGTTTCGCTTTCACTTTTCCAGCGTACACAGCAAAATCGACAGTGTTAATCCAACACTTAAAGAGTCAATTTTAACACTAAGTCAGTGAACATATGGTCCCTATCTACAGAGTGTTAAAATAACACTGGACATAGTGTTGAATTTTCAGAGTCAATTCAACTCTAGAAAGAGTTAATATTTTACACTACACTACACTGAGAAGTGTTACTCAAGTTTTACACTATGACGAAAATAACACTCATAGTGTTATTTATAGTTGACACTGAATTTTTAAGTGTTAATCAGAATTAACTCTTATTAATTTACTCTTCATGAGTGTTAAACCAACTTAACACTAAGTGTTGATTAATAAATTACTCCAAACAGTGTTGATTTTTGAATGACTCCTGCCAGTGTTAAAACATATTTACTCGTGTACTTACTCCCTTTAAGTGTTATTCTTACCCAACACCAAGTATTACTTGTTCTTTCACAATAAGAGTCCTGATTTTACAAAATACTGGCATCTCATCAGCTACCTCAACACATACAATAAGCTCTTTTCTAATAAAATGCATTCTTCAACAGAATTAGTTTTGAGTGTTTTGCATTTTCTACTTTACCATGTCCACCTGATACTTAAAACAGGTAAAACTAAAAATGTTTGCAGGGGGGAAACAATAAACACCATTATATCCATGTCTTAATACAAATTTATTAAAAATAAAGACATTAATCCTCAGGTCAAATGTAGTTTGAGACGTGCTCACACCAACACGAGCTACATAACAATAAAACTTCACTTTCAGTTTAAGAGATGAAAAGAAAAACAGGGTTCTTAGAAGACATGGTATATTTCAAATTGTAAAATCTTAACTATTTTCTCTTAACAATGAAAAATATTGTTTAAAGTGCATTTCAGAGGATACACATAGAGGATAATTCCAGCTATTTTCAACCCAGAACAAACTTCACTATCATCTGGAATCTACCAACCGATTCATACCAAAATATTATCGAATTGGCCACTGAATGAGTTGTGATGTGAGAGTGCACCTGCCTTCATGTGTGTTTGTGTTGATTTTAGTAATTGGCCAAATTCAGAATTTTTTTTTCCAGTGGTGAGACATATTTGGCTTTAGAAGATTTGACTATATGTTCATACATTATACTGCTGCTGCCAACTCAAGTGCCAAAAAATAAATACATTTTTCATTTGAAACACTATTCAAACATGCTAAAATGGCTTTAAAATATTCCATCTATAACACTATGTGGAGTGCAGTTAGATTTACTATTAGACTTTCAACTTCCCAGAAATTAGTGGGTTTTCTATTCCAGCAGGTGTTCAAATTAAATTTTTAAAAGGAGAGATTTGCCGATTTACAACCTTATCTCAATCTATCCGCATATAGTGTGAAAAACGCCAAACGATGTCGCTGTGCCCCAGAGAATGTCTACAACAAATGCGGGCATTTTTCATACTATATGCAGATAGACTGAGATAGGTTAAAAATTAGCAAATCTCTCCTTTAAGAAAAGTGACAGCCCTAATAGCTGAATTATAAAGATCTTGGTTGGAATCTATCAGTATGGTGGCAGTTGTCTGTAGGTTGAATAACAATAACTCCTTTTCAACCATCACTAAAATACAACAAACCACCCTTAGGGAAATACAAATGACGACAGAAAATTCCATTAGGAGATATATATGGAAGCAGGATTACCTCAGCCAGACAACCAACAACTTTTGATCTTGCTAAATGGTAATGATCAATAAATTACTTTACTCTGTTATCAAATATTCAAGTTGGGTTTCATAAATTAAATTTCATACAAACAGCCAAATTCCTTAAGGCCATCGCATCCTGCTACCTAGATCACCCCCTAGAGGATACATTGCAAACATCAACATCTTAAATTTTGCCTAAAACGCCACTTAAATGATCCATAAAGGTCCATATGAAAAATCGTCAACTTTGAATTAACACTAAAAACACTGGTCAAGGCAGCATTAGATGGCAATATGGAACTATGAAAAGGGAGGAATCTATTGTTCCATATGCCATTTGAACATCCACTGGTCTGAAGTAGAGCAACTCTTGAACATCAAACACCTTAAGTGCCTGTAATGGCTTAAACACAATTTTAAATGCATGGTAATGTTCATCAAAACAAATGGTTTCTACACCAGAGCCAGTAAGTATTACTTGTTCATCTTTCACAATAAGAGTCCTGATTTTACAAAATACTGGCATCTCATCAGCTACCTCAACACATACCAGGCTGAAGACATCTGAATTACCCATGAGTTTCAGTCATTTCTGCTGCAAGGATGTTAATCATCTGTCGCCGTGAGGAGTCAGTCAGACCTTTCGTCCGGTTGTATTCCTTGACAATAGAGTCTCCATCAGGTTTCTTGGCCAGCGCAGATTCAACCAACTGTGAAACGACAGAAGACAAGACAATATTCACTAAAAATTAAATAATCTTGGAGAGCTGACAGTAAATACACAGGAAAATAATATCAAAAGTGTGCAATCCTCAAAGGAAGCTATCACAACATACATTTTACACATCAACTTACACGTTTGGCATCTTGATCTTCCTTCTGCCGTTTTCTGGAAGGGCTGTAATCATCATCTAGAATGACTGTATCATCAGAGTCGCAGGATACAAATTTCAGGATGACCGTATCATCAGGGCGGCAGCCTGAAAGATCCAGCACTGAATTGGTTACGACATCAAGCAGTGGACTGGCGGACGAAGTTGTCCCCTCGGAAGAGCCGGACGAACTTGTTCCCTGGGAATCTACGTGTAGTTCAGGAAAGAGAGGGAAGAGAGAAAAATAAACACCTACCATTTGTCAGTTTATCACAACCTTAACGTGTAACTGAGTCTTATTCAATATTCATTGGACTATGCTGAAAGAAATGGGAATTAAGATAGAAGTTTACCGTTGTCAAATGTGATAGTAAATACACCAGCGTTGGGCTGCTGTGCTACTTCTTCAAAGACGTCTGTATCCACCTCAGTTCCCGTCTCATCATATACTCTGATGCCTTTGGTGACGGGTGGGATGGAGAACTTCAGGAAAGCTTAGGGAAAAAACACAAACAGGGAGTCATACCATATGATACCATACCACCAATCTGATCATGCTGTCTGGCAACTTTCATTAATCATCTTAAAAAAAAGTTGTCCCTAGATACCAGTTAGGTGAGAAACAAACTCAACTAAGCCGACCAATACAAGTCAGCCCTTGATTGCTGTGACCTCTGGAAATGCCCAAAAGGTAGCTTGCCAGAAAGTGAGATATGGAAATTATTTTCAACCAACAGAACAATGACGTGCATCATCAAGGGTGTGACTGATGGCTTACCAGCATTCAAGAATTCCTCCAAGCTCGGTTCACTGATCCTGACATATTTCTGTTCGTTATTGATTTTGTTTTTAATCAACATGATGGTATCTGTAAAAGCAAAACTGAATTTGTGTTATGATCTACAACACAAAGTTACTCTGACAGTAGCATCAGCTCCTGTTGGCATAATCGTATTGTTCGATTTGGGCTTTAAAAATCACAATCAGAATTTGTCTAATTTCAAATTCAAAGTAAGTGTCTGGACTGAGTGGAGTCTCTGAGACGTGCAAGCAGAAACCATTTTGACATGTGTGTAAACATAGACTAATGTTAATATTAACTTATCTAAAATGATACTTACCATCACTGGACCACAGCACATAACGGGGATATCTGAAAAAACAAGTAGAACAATTTCATGTAACATTAAAAGGAATACAGGGGAAATAAAGTCAGTTAGCTTATATCAGGGAATTACAGAAGACTTGTTGACAATTAAGAACTAGCACAATGCGTTGCCATCAGCCTCACAGCAATCTGCCATTCTACCTCTTCTACAGTTCTGCTGTGAGACATGATGATATAGCAGGGTTTTACAGCATGGAAGATGTTTTAGTGGTGATCAAAGACAAACCAGGAACACCAAAATGTGTAAAAACAGCCATTTCAATTCTTGATAAACAGTCTCAATTCTGATCACAAAATATTGCATTAATATTAATATCATGCTCCTAAGTAGCAATAAGTAAAGTTATTTTTAAATGACATTCTTTGCTTGTGTTCTCTTATATTATGATGAAATCAATCAGCAATCACAACTTTGTGTTTACCCGCCACGTGTTAGCTGTTAGCCCCGGATAGCTTGTTAGCTAGTTAGCTAGTTCAGCCAACTCCCTACACATGCAGTCTTTGTGTTTTACTGTAATCTATGGACATTAATAAGAACACAACTGTCACTGCTCCACATTGCGACTTGCCGACATTACAAGTATAGTTTGACATTAGCTGGTCAGCGTTAATTGGCTTAATGTTGCTGACACATTTTAGCTAGCCTTCCACATGGTCACGTTAGCTCTGTGTAACTCAGTATTTTAAGACACAAAACCAGCTGGAGTATTGAACAACAATATAAAGTTATCCTTGCTGCTTCTGCTGAAATGCTCAAATTTGGTTTAATAAGTGATGAAGAGAAACTTACCTCAGTCTTTCAAGGAGTGCTAAATGGCGCTGAGAACATCTTGGTCCGTTTTGAAATGAGGAGGAGGAGAGAGGAGGAGCTCTCCAAAGCTCTCCAGAGTACAGAGCGCTCTGTACTCTGGAGAGTACAGAGCGCTCTGTACTCTGGAGAGCTCCTCTCCAGAGTACAGAGCGCTCTGTACTCTGGAGAGGAGCTCTCCAGAGTACAGAGCGCTCTGTACTCTGGAGAGCTCCTCTCCAGAATACACCAGTCTTGTAACTCTGAACACTTTCACTAACACTGGGGTGTATCTTACTCTAGCTGTTGTTGTAATAACTCTGAAAGAGTCCATGGACTTTGACAATGTATATTTTACACCGAACATTTTTAACTCTGAATATTTTCACCTACACTGGAGGGTATGTTACTCCGGCTGTTGTTGTAATGACTCTGAAGGAGTTAATATACTTTGACAAGGCATATTTAACTCTGGAGAATTTGCAGTGTAGTAGGCCCCTACTGGGGTCTGCACGGTGGTGCAGTGGTTAGCACTGGCGCCTCACAGCTAGAGGGTTGCAGGTTCGAATCCGGCTTGGGACCCTTCTGTGTGGAGTTTGCATGTTCTCCCCGTGTTAGCGGGTTTTCTCCGGGTACTCCGGTTTCCTCCCACAGTTCAAAGACATGCAGGTTAGGTTAATTGTGGACTCTAAATTGCCCGTAGGTGTGAATGTGAGCGTGAATGGTTGTCTGTCTCTATGTGTCAGCCCTGCGATGGACTGGCGACATGTCCAGGGTGTACCCTGCCTTCGCCCGATGGATGGATGGATGGATGGAGAAGAGCTATGTTGGACTGGTGTCAGGAGGGAGCCGGGGGAGAGTCGAGACTCTGTGAGCTTTGGTTTTTACAGAGTAAACTTCAGGAGGAAAGGTGTGTGTGTTGGCGTTTCTGATGTCATTCAGATGAAACAGAAGACAAGCAGCCGAGAACGTTAATGATGTGCTAAGGGATTCCCGCCTTGAAATACTCGGGAGGAAGTAAAATAGGATTCAGTGCATCGCCTCTTTGGCTTTGCTTTATTTATATTGAAACAGGACACACCATTTAGTCTACAAGCCTTTCTAGTGGTCTGTTGAGGCCGTAGTGTTCATTAATCACCAGAAAATAAAAGCATCTCTCGCCCTCCGGTCTTAAAATCAGTTGAGATTCAGTCAATGAGCTTCATTGATAGTAAAGCCGAGGACAGTGACTCCAACATCTTTCCTTCTCGTCTCGCTCTCATCGATTCAGTCCCTTTCATCCCTCCACTCTGTGACTCACCGGCGTCGAGGTTCACGGCAGAAAGTGATGTCGCCCACAGCGATTGTGATTGCGGTTCTCTTTCTGCAGCAGCTTCTGTGTGATGAAGGCAGTTCAGGGACGGCAGCTTCAATACTCGTCAGAGATACGGAGGATATATTTTCAGGCTCGTCGGACTTTTCTTTGCTTATTGAGTGAGAGTATTGAGTATTCAGATAAAGAGCATGCGGTTATGTGGAGCGAGAGGAAGCCTTCTGTGATTGTTGGCCAGTTAGTTTTTAAAAATACAGCTGTGTTTAAATATGCATCAACCTTTTTATAATTTTTCATTCCTCTCATGCGTGTTAATCATTTTAGGAACAGAGCAGCTTGAACAAGACATCAGAAACACACAAATATTATATGTAAGTGGTTTATTTTTATGTTGTTTTGCTCTGCTTCGGATACTGATATCAGCCTGTCCAACATCTTTACATATCGTGTCCAGTACCCAGATTTTGTTCACCCCTTAAGGTTGGCCCACGCTGCAAGATGTTTCAAATCATACCAGATGTGTAAAATGGGAGAGAGTCCACACACAACCACATGTTGTGTTAAATTTAACAGTTTTGTTCCTATAGTGTGCGGAGAGAATCAATTTTGCCAAAACAGCACACCACACACTAACAGATTCATTCATCAACAACAAGAGTCCCGAATAAAAGAAACGGAAATCTCATAAAATCTCTGGCGATCAAACGTGACTTTAGTGTTAACAGACATGGCGGACGACGGGCAGGAAGAATTATTGATGTTAGTTTTTACTTTGTACTGAAAATTGAGGAAGGATGGATGGATGAAGTCGGGAGACACGTTGAATAAACACTAATCAATAAGTTGGTCCTCCATTTCTGAGCTCTATCTTACTACTACTTTATGCTTCACGTTTAGCATTAGCTCGTGCGTTAGCCGCGGCCGCCATTAGGCCAGTGGTTGTCCGTCCTTCTTCATTCAGCTTGGTTCTCAATAGTCTATCGTTCTTTCCCACGTGACGCCGTCATCGTCTGTCCTCGGGGTTCCTCACACACAACAGGATATCCCTTCAGAAATATTGAACATGTTTAATATTTACCTTTTGAAATCGGTGCGGCCAGGATGGACTTCAGATCCGATCGGGGGATGTAAAAACACTCATGTTGACTCATGGCCTATAGAAATCGCTAAAGTATATTTTTGGTGCCTGAAGCAAACATTTTAACATATCCAAATACATCTTTACCCAATGTGCAATCACAAATCAGATTTTGTTTGTATCATGTTTTAATTGATCACTCCACAGACTGAAACAGGCTTCTGTTACACAGAACGAGACAAACGCCCACAAAGAGGGACGTTTAATATCCAACAATAGTGATTTGAAAACTTTCCATGCTTTTCAATGATGTAAGAAAACCCTGTAATTTCACAACAGCAATCCACAGAACATGCAGACTCTCCTCTCAACGAGACGAGAGGAGAGTTTGTGTGACAAACAAACATCTAAATGATGCAACTCAAGTCTTTGGTCCCTGAACGTTTCAGCCCTTGGTTGTGTCTTTTCTCCGGAAAGGCATGAGGAGCTTATGTGCACAAAGTCTGAACTTCTGATCCTGCACACTGTAAATGATAACATTGCAGCAACTGTTGGTGGCCAAAATCCAGAAGGCAAAAAAGGAAAAATTGCACCATTTATTCCCCAAAACGTTCCCGACCACGAAGACGGCGATGGGGGTGAAGGAGGCGGTAAACGCTACAGTCAGCGTCCCTATTGTTCTGGCTGCTTTAATGTCAGAGAAAGTGGGCTTGCTTTTGCTTTGGCACTCGCTCTCAGCCAGGTGTTTCCTGCGCCGCGAGTGCTGCCTGATGCTGGACAGAGAGATGATGTTAATGACCACCGTTCCACCGAGGAGGGTGAAGTCAAACGCCGGGAAGAGGAGGAGGATGTTCCAGGCCTGGCTGGGGAACTCGCCGATGGTCCCCAGCGCGTAATTACACATCCGGCTGCAGGAGTTGTACTCCAGAGCGATCTCGCTGCTGAAAACCATCGGCGACACCGCCAAGCAGAAGCTCCCCACCCAGGAGAGGACGATGAGGATCGTGGTCCTTTTACGTGTAATCACAGAGTCCTTGTGCAGCGGACGCAACACAGCGATGCTCCGCTCAATCGTCAGCAGGAAGATGGTCGTGATGGAGACCAAGGTGCACCCGGCGAAGATGGGGCCAATGAAGTTGCACGGGTGGAAACTGACCAACTGAGAGTTGTACGAAGTCCACTCCGGTGCCGAGTCCGTGACCATGAGGTAGACCTCGGCGTAAACGGAGAGCGGCACCACGAATATCCCCACCGCCAGATCAGCCACGGCGAGGGACGCCTTTAGGTATCCCTGCGGCGTGTGGAAGTGTTTAGTCCCGTAAATCACAGCCAGAGTCACCAAGTTCCCGAACAAGATGGCGAAGATCAGCAGCACCATGAAGAGCACCATGAGGATTTTGTTGGCCAGCGTACAGCAGCACACGGTGCAGTGTGCCGGTTCGGTTCGGTCCAGCATGGTCAGAGTGCTGGCCGCAATCATTGGATAAACTGCAACATTCACTTCATAGCCTGAAATTAAAAGAGAGGAAGATGTCAGTCGATGCACATATCAAAACAACTCTAGTAGCAAAGTGAGAGGAGTTATTTATGTGTCCTTGGGCCTGCAAGTAAATATCATTTTTTGCATAAATACTGTTCGAGTCTCTGATGGACATGAAACTCTTTGGTTGAATCTCAGCCCGTTCACACAAAATGGCATATAAATGCCACAATAATGAGCATTTATAATTAGCGTGAAATCAGTACGCCTTTCTTGATTTCCATGTAAACGCAATCCGCATATAAATACTACAACAAAACACTGGGCTTTAAACCAGGAGACCTGTGTTCAAGACCATTGTTGACCAGTGTTTTTTTTTTTTAAAGTTACGTAGTGACGATGTCACGTTTTTTGTTGATGTTTGTGATATGTTTTCTGTAGTTGTTTCCTTAAGTATTTTACTTAGTTTCCGTACTTATTTTAGCCCAACCATGATGTTTTCCCTAACCCTAACTAAGTGGATTTCTTGCCTGAACCTAACTGCGGACACGCGAAAAACGCAAAAATTCGTATTCATGACACACTGAATGTCCGTGTAATGTCGTGGTATTTATACATCTTCCCGTGAGACCTGGTTGTGAATCATCAGTACAAAAGATGGACAAATATGTTAGAAAATAAAAATAAAACAATGAGAGGAGTCAACTACATCTCCCAACTTCCAATTGCAGAGCTTTAAATTTGATTGCATGAACCACTTAGGGCAAGTTGAAGTTTAAGATTATACATGGATGGATGGATGGATGGATGGATGGATGGATGGATGGATGGATGGACGGATTGATAGATGATGATGGATGGATGGATGGATGGATGGATGGATGGATGGATGGATGGATGGATGGTTAGATGGATGATGGATGGATGGATAGATGGATGGATAGATATATGGATGGATGGATGGATGGATGGATGGATGGATGGATGGATGGATGGATGGATGGTTAGATGGATGATGGATGGATGGATAGATGGATAGATGGATAGATGGATAGATGGATAGATGGATGATGGATGGATGGATGGATGACGGATGGATGGATGGAGAGATGGAGGGATGGATGATGGATGGATGGATGGCTGATGGATGGATGGATGGATGGATGGATGGATGGATGGATGGATGGATGGATGGATGGATGGATGGATGGATGGATGGATGGATATATGGATGGATGGATGGACGGATGGATAGATGGATGGATGGATTGATAGATGATGATGGATGGACTGATGGATGATGGATGGATGGATGGATGGATGGATGGATGGAGGGATGGATGATGGATGGATGGATGGATGGATGGATAGATATATGGATGATGGATGATGGAAGGATGGATGGAGGGATAGATGGATGGATGGATGATGGATGGATGATGGATGGATGGATGGATAGATATATGGATGATGGATGATGGAAGGATGGATGGAGGGATAGATGGATGATGGATGGATGGATGGATGGATGGAGGGATAGATGGATGGATGGATGGATGGATGGATGATGGATGGATGGATGGATGATGGACGATGGACACTACTTACTCCAGCTAGATGAGAGGTGACTGACAACAACAGCTGTAGTAGTAAAAAAAAAACAGCTGGGCTCGTGGCGCCTTTAATCCGCCACAAATCTGCATGCGCTGCAAAGTCAGGTTCCTGGACATCCTCCATCAGTTACACTTAAAGTCTAATTTAACAAATAGCTAACTGTCAGGAGGCTTATTTGGGGTTAATGATGAGCCTCCAGCGCGCCATTTGATTTAAAATGTTCCTTATTACTACTGTTCCTTCCGTGAAAATCATCAAACAGATTATTCAGTTTTGAGGAGCTCCACGTTTCAGCAGCTCTCCTGTCATCACTTGTTTTGCTTTTCACTTTCTGATGTGGTATCCTCGAGCTTTTGTTTTCACTGTACATCCATCTGCAGCAATCAGTCATGCAGAAACATCCTGCACATGCAGCCAATAATCCCCGGGATGCATAGAGAGAGAAACATCACTTGATCCACTCTGTCCAGCAGTCTGTGCGTCTCACAGGACGCACACTTTAAACATGTATTAGGATACTTGCGCTTCTGTCCGGCTCCCTTGTAGGTCTGACCAGGTACCACCCCCACACACACATTTCTGCCCAACCACACACACATACACAGTTATAATTATATACGACCTTAGAATTAACTTTAAAAAAAAAAATTCTTTGTTATTGTTATTATTTACTTATTTATTTATTTATCTCACTTATTATTGTAAGTGTTGGTATTATCATTGTTATTGACATTATTATCATGACCATCATCATCATCATCATCATCTTTATTATTATTCATATTATTAATATATATGTGTATGTGTATATACTGTATTATATATATATTTTACTCATTTATTTTCTTTTTGTTTTGTTTTTGTTCCCCCTATGCTCTACACATAAAAGGAAGGATGTCTGTATGTGTTTAAGAGTAGATATATGTCATATACGACCATCTAGCCTCATTCAATGCAAAACACACACCCATTATCTACATCACACACGCACGCACACACACACACACACACACACACACACACACACACACACACACACACATACACACACACACTCATTCTTCAACCTGCTTTCATCCCCTTGTGTTGTTTTAGTTTTGTTTTGTTTTTGTACTTTGTTATTTGTCTTTCTCTGTATAATATATTTTGGTCTTTTTTATATATGTCCCTGCACATGTCTTCACTTGTTTTGTAATCACTTTATAACACAATACAATTTAAAAAAAAAAGATGTATTATTAACCAGCAGATTCACTCACTCACTCTGTTCTACAGATCTTAAAGGAAAGCATCATCATTTGAGGAAAACGCACAGATCTTTTGTTTTTTAGCGCACCTCCAGGATAAGCAACTCTTTTTAAAACCAGTTTCCTGGTATCATCATAAGGTTTAATTCATCCTCTGACTCAAACATTCATGCTCACATAATATAAAATATTAAATTATATAAATAATATTAAATATTACAGGCTCACTTTCAGCTTCAAATCCCCCTCAAGACGCAGAATCCAGCCGTCCGTGAAGCCGCATTCCTCTGCTGGATATCCACAAACATCCACTAACATCCACTAGTCCTCAAGGTAGAAATAGAGAGTCCATCATCAGAAACCAGAAAGAGAACTCTCTCTCCGGTGTGCCAGATGTTGAGCGCGAGGATGGATCCGCTGCGCTCTGCTCAGCTCCGCTCCGCTCCGAGAGAGAGAGAGACTGGTAAAGTGTTTCCTCCGCTGGTTCCTCTATTGGCTGGCTGATGATGCTGATGACAGAGGATACCCCCCCCTATAGTATGAAGTGCACCAGGATGAGGAGGATGGGAGTGTCTCCTCTCATCCAAGTAGTTCATTTATCTGACGGTGAATCCTGAGGAAGAATCATTATTAAGGCAAGGCAAGGCAAGGCAGTGTAAGAGCCATATTGTATTATTTACAGTTTTTGCATTTGATTATTATTTAAAAAGTACATAGTGCTATGCCATCAAAAATGTTTGACATACATTAAAATTTAGGTCAGTTAGTCATGTAATAGAATGGGCTTTGATCTACACACGTGGACAAAATTGTTGGTACCCTTCCGTTAAAGAAAGAAAAACCCACAATGGTCACTGAAATAACTTGAAACTGACAAAAGTAATAATAAATAAAGATTTACTGAAAATTAATTAATGAAAATCAGACATTGCTTTTGAATTGTGTTTCAACAGAATCATTTAAAAAAAAAAAAATGATGAAACTGGCCTAGACAAAAAATGATGGTACCCCTAGAAAAGATTGAAAATAATGTGACCATAGGGACATATTAAACTAAGGTGTGTCCTGTAAATAGCATCACAGGTGTCTTCAAACTTTTAATCAGTCAGTCTGCCTATTTAAAGGGTGAAAAATAGTCACTGTGCTGTTTGGTATCATGGTGTGTACCACACTGAACATGGACCACAGAAAGCTAAGGAGAGAGTTGTCTCAGGAGATCAGAAAGAACATGAAAAAGAAAAGCATGTTAAAGGTAAAGGCTATAAGACCATCTCCAAGCAGCTTGATGTTCGTGTGACTACAGTTGCACATATTATTCAGAAGTTTAAGGTCCATGGGACTGTAGCCAACCTCCCTGGACATGGCCGCAAGAAGAAAATTGATGACAAATTGAAGAGACGGATAATACGAATGGTAACCAAAGAGCCCAGAACAACTTCCAAAGAGATTAGAGGTGAACTCCAAGGTCAAGGTACATCAGTGTCAGATCGCACCATCCGTCGCTGTTTGAACCAAAGTGGACTGTATGGAAGACGACCGAGGAGGACGCAAATCATAAAAAAGTGAGTATTTTTATCTTAGTTTTATATGTATATACATCACTTTATACCAGGGGTGCCCAAATTCCTTCTCTTGGAAGGCCAAGGCGCCACATATATAGCACGTATCTTTCAATAACGGTAACTGCATATACTTCGTCACCTGCTCTGCATGTCGCTCGTTGTACTACGCCACTTTCTGCAAAAACGTCGACATTCAAGGTATCCGTGGTTTGCAGAAACGTACAATGCCAATATCCTGGCCGACTGACTAATAGTGCTGCTTGTATTGTTGAACTCACTGATAATTAAAACACTACCAGCTCTTTGGTGTCTAATCCTGTCCAGACTCTGGTTTTTCCTCGGAACCTACTTCAATCTTTTATTTCAGAAACCTGTGACTGCAGCGGTCTGAGTGAACAGTAGTAAACAAACGCTGGCTGTTTGGACTAATAGTATCATGTATCTGTAGGTTTGGCTCCTGTCCTGCGCTGGACACAACAAAACAAAAGCATAATCCCGTGCTTCTCTGTGTGTGGCGGGTAATCCTTAATCCGGAGGTCACAGCGAGCGGCCGCGGTCCGATGTTTCAGATTACAGAGTTTTGAGTTTGTTCCTGGACGGGAAACCTGTCAGCTGCTTCATTTCATGACTCCCGCTCCTCTTATAACCACATAAAGGGCAATTCCACCTGTTTTAAACTTCACATACTGTATGTTGTTTCTGCTCCACTGACTGATGTTTCACACTGTACCTTTAAGTGAAAGTAATTCTACCACAATGTAGAAAGATTCTGTTACAAGTAAAAGTCCTGCATTCAAAATCTTACATTAAAGGTACAGTGTGTAGGATTTGGCGACATCTAGTGGTGTGGTTGCAGGTTGCAACCAATTGCGTATCCCTCCACTCACTCCTCCCTTTTGGTAACGTGAGCCACCGAGTGCAAAACCGTGGTAACGCCGGTCACCTCGCTCAGAGGCCATCCAAACCATAATAACACGACTTTAGGAGCAACGGAAGTCAGACGGCGGCTGGTGGTACCACGGTTTTGCACTCTGCGGCTCACGTTACCGCAGTTTCACAAGCTTCAGGTAACGTAAAAACATAAAAGGCTCTCTCTAGAGCCAGTCTTTGGTTCGTCCGTTCTAAAGAGTATAGAAGCAATGAGGCGAAACTGGTGTTTTTTTGTCAACGGCTGCTGCCGCCATGTTGGAATTATTGAAACGCCTATTATATTTATAATATTTTATTGTTCAACACAGGCCATTTCGGTAGAATATAACAATAGAATAGAAATAATTTAGTTTTACTTTTGTAAGGCACTTTTTAGGCGGACGTTTTACTGGCGTCCAGTAGTCGCTTCCCTACTAAATGCTACACGCTGTTCCTTTAAGTAAATGTGCAAAAGTATAAAAATATACTCAAAGTACCTAAAGTACTTATTATGCAGAATGATCTATATTATAATTATTAATGCATTAATGCGTTCATCACTTTGATGATGCAGCTGGTAAAGGTGGAGCTTATTTTAAACTTATTTATATACTGCTGGGTAGTTAAATCTATAATAATACATTATAATTTATTTATATTTTATAGAGTAAAATGTACAATATTTCCCTCAGAGTAGTTGTATAAAGTAGCATAATATATCATAAAATGAAAATACCTTGTAATTCATTGTGTCCTATCTGGCTGCACACTTCAAAATAACGAGAAGAACGCAGACAAAAACACAAATCTGTCACAAATTAGCGTTCATGTATCAACCGGTTGCTTGACTGTTTTCCGGGTCTTTCAATTTTAAATGCAGTGTTCATCCTCAGTCAGCATGATACGGTAACGGCGTGCACAGAAAGCGTGCTGTGATGTACTAGATTTAAAAAAACAAAAACATGCACATGATGATGAAAAAGTGTGTCTCATTATTTATTTATAATTAAAAAAAAGCTACAAGACTCCCCCATGTGGTTTTAATGATGTCTTCAGGGATTTGTGTGTTAAAGCTGAATTCAGCACCACATCCCTGCAGGCTAAAGACTATTTTATGTGCATTTATTCACGAAGACAACTATACTATTAACCTTTGTGAATAAGTCAGTAAAATCACACCCAGTAATACACTGTAATTCATATATATCCCACGAAATTAAATTATAATCCACGTAATCGTGAACCAGGACATATAAAGAGTGACAAATGTTGTGTTGGGAGGAGGTCAGGATGGATCGGTGGGTCAAAAAATACATAAATTTTGCCCAGGAGTTTGTGAAATAGTCACAAATGTAATCTATTTGAATCGTGTACACAGACACAAATTTCACTTTTTTTCGTGAGGCTCAGCACGACTTTCAACAACGTATTTTCGTGCTTTTTCCTACGAACGTCCAGCAACACCTGACACACGTATAAAACTACAAACAATAAAACTACTTAGTTAGGTTTAGGAATAGATCGACTTGGTTAGGTTTAGGCAATAAAACTACATTGTTAAGTTTAAGAATAGATCGCGGTTTGGGTTAAAATAACTCTGCTGTGACTTAAGTACAGAAGTTATGTGACAAATAAATCAACGCTGACTTCTGGTTTCACACGGGACATGAACACTGGTCTCCCGGGTTAAAGTTCTGTGTTTTTTGACCCAGCCATCCACCACGACCTCCTCCCTAAGCGGCATTCGGCGCTCTTCATACTTCCCTATTCACAATTACGTGGATTACATACAAATTGATTTCGCGCTGACCATCATGAAACATTTTTTTAAATTTATTTCTTTGTACACGAATCAATATATTGAATTTCGTGACTGTTTACGAACTGCTGTGCGACTGGGCTGGATACAAAACCACAAGTCAAAGTGTCAACTAGCATCGACTCTCTGCTTCTTTGACTTGTGTTGGACCGCATATAGCCCATCAGGATACAAAACAGCATGTCCTTTTCAGTCATATTAGCGCCATGGTTGTCCAGACGGTCACGTTCCCCAGATGATGAATCCTAATGACGCTGCTGATCCTCTCACTATTCCGCCACCAGCAGGTCAACATTTTTAATCATGGTTCTCATGATTTTTCCTCTAGCGCCACCATGAGGTTGACATTTTTGGTTTTAAGTGAAATGTCTCAACAACTATTGGATGGATTGCCATCAAATCTGATTCAGACATTCATGTTTCCCTTCGGATAAATAAAGAGATGGAAAAACATTTTCGGAAAAAAAAATACAAACGGTATACGTATATGTATACGGTATATGTATTGTCTCTCGCCGTTGACTATAGTCAACGGCGAGAGACAAATATTTTTTTTGATCCCGTTTGAATTTCACCATGAATCACACATATGATGTTTGTCAATTTAAAAGATCATTTTTCAAGTCAAGAAAGTCTCAGTTTGTCGTAGGTTTGTTGTAGTATCATTTAGTTTTGTGCGAAACCGCTTAGTGAACTACATCTCTCGTCTCGCACAACATACGTCACCAACACTAGCCAGCTAGCTAACTTACAGTAGCTATGTTCCATGATACCTTATCTTACCTGATGTGTTTTAAAGAAGGATCAGACCCGTTTGCGGTGTGAGTCATCCCAGTAGGAAAACAAACAGGCATCGTAGCTTCAGAGAGAGACGTCACTACCACACTTTTAGATTTCTCGTCTTTCTAATGACGTATTTTCACAGTCTGATACTTCAACAGTTTCACAACAAACTGAGACTTTCTTCTTCTGCAGTGGTTTAATGGCACCATAAACCAGTGAACTCATATTACAGAAGTATATCAGTAGTGGATGGAAATGCACATTCATTTGCATTTTCTTCTGTAGATTGTCTGGAAGTTTGGTTAAAATTTGTGTTACATTTAAATGGAAACCTGACCACCCAGATACACAGTCTTCTGCAACAGGCAACGTGATTCTACATATCACATATATGATGTTTATGTTCGTTTTATCTGCTCTGCAATACAATCAAAACAAACACAGTAAATGTGTAATTCCCATTTTGCTGCATATTTAGAGCTGTTTATGCATTGTTTATACATGTTCCCTAATAATGCATTTTCTACTTTGTTAAAGCTGAGCCTCACAAGGCAAAACACACCTTGAGTTGTAAAGCATAAATGTGATACCGGAGGTATAATGCTGCGAGGAGTTAAGCCGTGCAGTTGAAGGACATTAATCTGGATTTATACCTCTTCATCAGGCGTGATGGTGGTCCTGTAGATACCTCTGGTGTAGTAATTAATGTATAGACCCGAGCTGAATTTCAGCACCAGATGGATGCGTGCAAACATGAAAACCTATAATCATTATGTATCTCGAAGCTCCGTCATTCACTGTGATAGAAAGATACGCTCTGTTATGTTTCTATTAACATGTTGAGCAACTAGTTTGAAGCACATTTCTTTATATGAATGTGACAGTTCAATCTTAACTTTCTGAAAAGGTTGGCAAAATAAAACATGATTCTGCATATTACTTTTATGAATATATGTTCAAGAAGACGCGAGGGGGCTACATACTCCATGGAGCATCAGTAACCCTGGTTCATCGTGGCGTTTTCATGGCATTTAATTGTTGTTATGAACGCCCCCAACGCCATCGCTATTTTTATTCTTTATTTTATTTTACAGTAATGGGACCTAAATATTTGTTTCTCTACAGTTGAGAGCCATCAGAGGCAATACAAATGCTCCCAAATCCCCGGATTTGATCATTTTTAAGTATTTTGTAGTGATTTAATTCTTTTACTCAAAGGCTGAAGTTGAATTAAATGAGTATTTTTGCCTAATCCACGTCCAGAAGATGCCAAGACCGAGGCTACAGCCACACTAATATGTTTTTGTTTTAAAACGGGGTCAGCAGCGTTTTCAAACGTCTCCGTTTTAGAGGCTCGGAAACGCTGGATCAGTGTGGACGCTAGGCATAAACGTAGCATACGTTTTAAAAACGAAAATGTGGATGAAGGTGAATACCCAGTTCACTTTAGGAGGCCGATCATTCCTCTGTGTCATCAAACGCCTTCAAATAACGGCACATAGTGAGCAGATTCAGAGCAGCAGAACGACAACAGAAGAGAGGAAGCCAGAGGGGAAGTTGTACAGTATACAGAGAGAGATGGAGATCATTACTGTGGGGGGGATTGCCGTCTGCAATCCCATCGCTGCAGACGGCAGCCGGCATGCCACCACCAAGTGTTGGATTAATTCTCTCTGACCGTGATGTTGTTGCTTGTCTGTGGGGACAGACAACCACTGACTCTCTGACTCCCCCTCCTCATAACTTCCTCCCGCCCCACCCTGACCCACCCACCCCCTGCTGGGTGGATCTCTGGGGTGCTGATGGCGCTCGGCAGGGATGATGCTCTGGATTCCAGGCGACAGATGGGAGAGTTTGCAGGCAGCTGAGCTTCACGGTCCGCCGCATGCAGAGCTCCGCCTGAGTCATGTTTGAGTGTGCAGTGATGTCATCTTTGCTTGGACTTGTGTGTCCGAGCCATTGGGGGTGGGGTCGGGGGTGGGGGGTGGGGGGTGGGGGGTGGGGGGGGGGGGTGGGGGGGGGTGGGGGGGGTGCGGGGGAGTGGTTTGTGGGAGAGGTTGCCTGAGCTGCTGCTATAAGATCATTACAAGAGACACGGCTGACTGCACACTGCACTTTACATTTATGTAACAGAGTTTTGTGACAAAGTAGAGGACATGATGTGTCGAAAAGTATGTGGACAAATGAACATTATGTGGTTCCACGTGCTGCTATAACAGCCTCCAATCCTCTGGCTTCTGCTCCAATCCAGAGACAACAGTGTTAGAGTTCAAACTGTCAACAAAAAAGCCCAACATCAAACACTCATCTGCTTGTTCTATCTGTTCTATCTGCCAAAGGAATTATTGTTTATTGGGTTTAACTGTCCCTTTAACGTCTCTTCAGTCTAAAAGTATAGGGGGTGCTATAGGAGGCCCTATTGGCTTTTACTATAAATATATGATAATGACATACAGTATACTGAACTGTTCCAGAGGAAGTTCAGTCTGCATTAATTCAGCCACCACAGAAATAAACAACAATGGCAGCACACAAGGCCTGTCAGTCAAACGTGGTTAAGTGACAGCTGCACTGATGCATCGTGGGTCTGCAGAGCCTGAGTCAGCTCCGATCTCCCACCTGACAACCTGAGACAGAGACAGAAGAAGAGCGACTTGTCCACCTCCAGTCCAGATTCAGAGAAGGTCAAAGGTCACAGAGCTTCCTTAAAGCTTCTCTAGACCACTAAATACTTCAGACCTGTTTGATAGTGACAAATAAAACACATTTAGCTGTGCTATAGCACGGAGGTGTAGCACCCCCCGTCTGGTTCCTCCCAGGCTAACACTGTTAGCTCTATTGCATTTGTAAGCACCGTTAGCTCCAACAAACACTGGACTTTTGACCAGGAGACCCGTGTTCGAGGCCATTGGTGACCGGTGTTTTGTTTTGTAAGTTACGTTAGTAACGATTGTGACGTGTTTTTCGTACATGTTTTATTTAGTTTACGTTCTTATTTATTCATCTTACTGCAAATGTTTGCGTGGTGTACAAATAAAACGCTAAAATGCGTACTCATGATACGCAGAATGTCTGTTTAATGTTGTGGTATTTATACGCCTTCCCATGACATCAGGTTGGTTAGCTGCTAGCTGCCAGCCCAGCCGTTGCCATGTTGAGAGCCGTCAGAGTCAACAGAAATGTTCCCAAACTCTTTAGCACCTTTAAGTATTTTGTAGTGATTCAATTATTTTACTCAGCAGCTAAAGATAAATTAAATAGTATATCCTTACTGTCTGAATGCGTTATCTGTGTGTGAAAACAGCCCCGTTAGGTCACTGTGTTTTTCTCAGGGAGGTGATTAGTGTTGCTATAATTGCTGTGGCCTAATCTGGTCTCAGGTCAGCATTTAGCTCTGTGACGAAGCCTCAGGTCGGTTTTACACTTCCTCTCTAGAGATCTGATAGATTCAGGAAGTGAGTGTGATCGCTGTGTTTCCTGATCATCTTCATCCTGATCATCTTCACCTCTCCTCAGGTCTTATGACAGAATCTGAAATGCAGCATTTAGTTTCTGTGCACCACAAACTTCCTAATTTGTTTTTTCCTTCTCTGTTAACAGAGAAAAACGTTTGTTCAGGGTCCCAGAATTTGCAGATATGCCTCTGGGCAACACAAACTGTGCACACTTTGACATGAAATGTACTTTTAAGCATCTGAAAAGTTCATAATATCACAAACTGTTCAGCAAGAAACTCAAGAAACTGCACTAAAAAAGAAGAAATGTACCGTTAGTTTGTTGGTTGTTTCACCCTGCAGCACTTTGAACTGCATGTACAAACAGTGCTTTATAAATAAACTATCAGAGACTTTTTAGTTTCTTTCAGTGATTATTCTTACGCACATTTTGTAAAGTTAATTTCCAAAACCAAATACTTAAAAAAGATTTCAGTATTAAGCGTTAAAGTTAATAAAATTTAGACTAACTAACCTCAACTCACAGTCCTCCACGGTCGGCTACTAGCTTTTCTGGAGCTTTCAACCACATCACACAGTCTTCATCTGTGAATGCAGGTTACTGAATTGTCATGAGGAGTAGCTGTTAGCATCTCATCCACAGAACTTTTAGGACTTCTCATCTGTGTTGACTGAGAATGAAAAACATGTGTGATAGGGTGGAAAGCTCAGGAACAAGCTAGTAAGTGGACCTTGAGTTGAGTCTGTTCTGTTAAACTACTATTTCCAAAGGAAAGAATTAAGTTGTATCCTTTACTTTTAAGACAACGCAGATTAGAAGTCCTAAAAGTGATGTCAACAGATCTATGAAAACTTTATTTGCTGATGAAGACTGTGTGATATGGTTGAAAGCTTTACAAAAAGCTAGTAAGTGGGCCTTGAGTTCAGGTCTCCTGAAACATTACTTTAGAAGAGTATTTTTTGTTTCCAGATACAAAAAGAAAACAGTATTTCAGAGAAGAAGACACGATTGAAAGAAAGTGAAGATACAGATACATGTCCTGTCCTGTTGAGCAGGTCTCCTCCCAACAGCTCAGCTCCTGGCTCCTCATGCTGCCTTCACTGAACGTGGGAATAACCACAACAGCTTCACCTCACTTGTTGAGACTCGTTTGAAGGGAGTCACCCCGGGTGAATAGGCAAAAAAATTAACTAGTAGATATCACCATGAAACTTCCCCTGTTGATTACTGACATTAAGACAATTTTGTTTTTTTAAATGTTATGTTTAAATATGCAAATTATGTATTATTTCATCAAATATAATTTGCATAAATTTCCAGAACAGAAATGTGAACATTAAATCAGAAAATACTGTCAACAGCCATAAAAAAAAAACAATTTTCTCCATGTTTTTAGGTATAAAAATGTTGTTTAAATCAGACTATGAATGATATATGAAGAAACCCCTCTGTAAAAACCTTCAGAATATAAAGAGGAATGAAACTGGAAAGTTTGGTGGATGTAAGTGCTGCTGAAGTGGAGAGTTCTGGCTCAGAGTCTGAGAAAAAAACAGCCTTTAAAGATATGGATTATTCTTTTAACTTTTATTTAACCAGGCAAGTCAATTAAGAACAAATTCTTATTTACAATGATGGCCTGGTAAAAGGCAAAGACTCTTGAGAGAAGGGGGAAGATATATCAAAAGTTCAAAAGACAGCACTGACATACAGTACATGAAAAGCATTACATAAAAGAAAATGCAGACAGGCACACAATCAGCGGACAGTATCAGACAAACCGTATCAGGCAATAAAAAAACAAGAGAGAGTAACAAGTAGTAAAGACAAACAATCACAACAAGCTTTACATGTAACAGCAATTACTACATAACAGATATGCTGACTAGTACACAAGCATCAGACAGTAGCAGAGAAACAGCAGCAGCAGGATTGTAAAATTCACTACATTTTGAAAACACTACAAGTGAATAGAGTAAAAATATTAACTAATATATATCACCGTGAAACTTTCCCAGTTTACATTAAGCCAACAATTTTTTTGTATTACAAGTTTTCTGAAATGTTATGTTTAAATATGCAAATGAGGCATTATCTAATGCTAACTTATGGTGACTTTAGGAGAAATCTACAGACTATAGACAAAGTAGTGAAATAAACACCTAAATGTGTACTTTGTGTCAGGGCCGGCTTAGGGTATGGGCCACATAAGCGGTCACCTAGGGCATCAGGCTCTTGGGGATGCTGGTCGCCCTCTAAAAAATATTTTTTTTTTTAAAATGCCGGTGGGCGCTCATCCTTATCCTCATCTTTGTCTTAATTCCCTTATTTATTTATCTTTATAATTTATATTATCATGTTCATTTAAGTAAAGAATCTGAATACTCTTTATTTATCTTTGTATTAATTCCCCTATTCCCCTTTTATTTACTCTTCTGTTTAATTTTCACTTTTATTTATTTATGTATTTATTTATATTATTTTTTTAATGTATTTATTTAATTTTGCATTTATTTATTCATTTATTTTAAATGTATTTATTCATTTTTGCACTTATTTTTATTTATTTTATATATATTTTTAAATGTATGTATCTATTTATGTATTTATGCATTTGCATTTCACCCTTATTTATTTCTTTATTTTTATTTATATCTCTAATAGATATAGACATACAGCTACAACAAGGACAACAAAGCTGAACACAGATAAATTAATAAAAATAACATAGAACTATTGTGTACTATGTTTATTTTTTACCTATCTTTATAAGTCATATTATGATGTTTAAAGGATCTGAATACTTTAAATTTATCTTTGTATTAATTCCATAATTTATTTACTCTTCTGTTTAATTTTCACTTTTATTTATTTATGTATTTACTTGTATTAATTTTTGAATGTATTTATTTAATTTTGCATTTATTTATTCATTTATTTTAAATGTATTTATTTATTCATTTTTGCACTTATTTTTCATTTATTTTATATACATTTTTTTAAATGTATGTATCTATTTATGCTTTTATGCATTTGCATTTCACCCTTATTTATTTCTTGACTTTTATTTATATCTCATATAGAAATAGACATACAGCTACAACAAGGACAACAATGGCCCAACACATCACCGGGTGCGAGCTGTTCATCTAGAGGTGCCTCAGGAAGTCACTGAGGGTCATTAAAGACACCACACAGCACAACACACAAAAGCCTGTTTACCCTCCTGCCCTCTGGTAGAAGATACAGGACCTCCAGGACTCTCACCAGCAGACTGAGGAACATTTTTTTCCCCCAGGCCATCAGACTTTTAAATAGATAATTCATATGACACTTCTCAATCATATAAATTATAATGTATATACTGTTTATGTTCTTAATATGTCTTGTACAAAGTATTTCCTTTTATAATTGTAATAAAAACGTATTCTTTTTAATGGAGCTTCCCAGCAAAAAGCATTTCACACGATTGTACTTGTATAACCGGCGTGACAATAAACATGTATTTTTTATTTATTTTATATATATTTTTAAATCTATGTATCTATTTATATATTTATGCATTTGTATTTCACCCTTATTTCTTTCTTTATTTTTATTTATATCTCAAATAGAGATAGACATACAGCTACAACAAGGACAACAAAGCTGAACACAGATAGATAAAAAAATAACATAGAACTATTGTGTACTATGTTTATTTTTTACCTTTATAAGTCATATTATGATGTTTATTTAAGTAAAGGATCTGAATACTTAAAAGTTAAAAATGCATTAAATAAAAAATTATAAATAAGTCTGTGTGAAAAAAGTAATGGTTTGATATTATCCATTAATTGGATGTTTGCTTAACCAATTAATTGATTAATCATTTAGTCAATTAAAACATCAGAAAATACTGAATACTATCTATTGAATACTATCAATTTTAAGGAGTCCAAAGTGACGTCTTAAAAGGTTTTATTTTGTCTGACCAGCAGCTGAACACAGATAAATAAAAAAAAATAACATAGAACTATTGTGTACTATGTTTATTTGTACCTTTATAAGTCATATTATTATGTTTATTTAAGTAAAGGATCTGAATACTTAAAAGTTAAAAATGTATTAAAATAATAAATAAATATGTGTGGAAAAAAGTAATGGTTTGATATTTGCTGGACTGAACAGCATTTACTAGTATGTAAATACTAGTAAAGAAATAACAGAACTATTGTGTACTATGTTTAATTTTTACCTTCATAAGTCATGTTATGATGTTTATTTAAGTACAGGATCTGAATACTTAAAGTACTGGTTTGCTATTTGCTGGACTGAACAGCATGTACTAGTATGTGTGTGTAATATGTCCTGACTGTCCTGGGTGTCAGTGAACACGGCGCGGCGCTCCGCTGCCATATTGTTGTTGTATTTTCGGAGCAGCGGCGGTCGGAGTTTCCAGCTGCGGTCGCTGTCTGCGGACTCAGCGGTCTGTGAGGGCTCTGAGGGGGAGGCACTGCTTCACTGACTCTATCTGGATACAACTGAACTAAAAGTCACTGTCAAAGTTACCAAACTGCGAGAGGAGCCGTCCGGGTATGTAGTTTGTCCTCATGTAAAAGTTGCGTGATGCTAAAGCTAAAGCTAAAGCTCAGCCCTGCTGAGTGTCGGCTACTTTTCTCCATTCATGCTAACAGACGCTAACTGGCTCAGTCAGCGCAGTGAAAGCTCCTCTTTACACTTCCGTAAAGGTGTAAACTTTGACATAAAGACACGTGGATGTGTTTGGTGTCAAAAAACAAAGCAGAAGAGTTGAGTTTACTTCGACACAAGTAGTTGAAAGTGTGTTTTGGATGCTAACTTGTGTGCTAACTCGGCTAACTGACACCAAACTTTGGGCTCTAACTTGGGAAAGTCATTGAGGGAACTTTAAATAGTTAAAGTTGACAGTAAGTCTGACTGTATATAAAAGGAGACATTAACATGTGGTGACTTTACGTGCCTCTCTGGAGTTGACACAGTGTGATAAAGTGGTTTATTTATTTATAGCAGGACTTTAAACTCTCCATTTATCCAGAGCAGCTTCTACAACGCTAGCTGGATTTAATACTACTCACAGTAGTTCATCGTTGTAGAAAGTGAGAGGCTGTCCTCCACCCACCTGTACCTCGCTGTACAGGTAACCTATCATCTGTCAGAGGTCCTGGTGGAAGTGAGTGTGTGATCTTGTCTGCTGGTGAAACTTTTCCACCACAAAAAGGGAAGTTTGCCTGGTGTTGCCTGCTTTGCTTGAGTCTAAAGATTTTCAGTTGACTTCTCTCATGACTGGTATTTAAGGTCAAGGTTCATTCACATGTAGTTTGCCCTGCTGGGTTTTAAGCTTATTATCCATTTATATCCAATAACTTGCTTCTTAGTTTAAGAAAGGAATTTATAATCTTTTGCACTTGTTTGTAGATTTATGTCTCTGTCTGTTAGGGCTGCAAGTACTGACTTTTTTTTTTATTATCCATTAATTGGATGATTGCTTAACCAATTAATTGATTAATCATTTAGTCAAAAAACATCAGAAAATACTGAATACTATCTATTGCAATTTTAAAGAGTCGAAAGTGACGTCTTCAAATGTCTTATTTTGTTTGACCAGTAGTCCAAAAACACAAAGATATTACAACAATATTGTACATACAGTACTACAGTTATATTGTACATGTTTGTTATAGTATTTTATAGTGTTTTTATATATTATTGTAAATTTTTCTATTTTATTTTATAGTATCTTTTTATGTTTTAATAGTATTTTACAGTATATTTTTTATATTCTATTGTAATTGTTTTATCTCATTTTCATAGAAAACCATATTAAAATGATTGTGGTGTGATTTTTGCAGGGATCTGTACCATCACAGATGTTTTCTTAAGTCTGTAAAATATCATGTGTAGGCCAGGATGTCTCTGCAGCACCACAATATTTAATTTAAAATGGTATTTTACCATTTGCACATTTCACCTTTAACAAATATTGCGATTTCCTTTCGATAAAATTTCAATTAATTGTGCAGCTCTAAAACTCAGTCTTATGGTGTGTTCACAGCAGGAGCAAAGCGAACCTTTGGCGCGGCAGGATCACATACAAAGTCAATGCAAAGCGGCGAATACACGCAACGTGAATGACGCAACGCAAACACATGAAATTTGCATCATTTGCGTATTTGTGGAAGTTGAAATATTTGAACTCGGTGAGAAATTTTTGTGGGGAAAATGTGATTTTGTACTCAGCAGCTGGTCTTCTCACTTTGTAGAGGACTGAAAGTAGGAGGCTGGCCCAAAGTTACCACCTGCTTAGTCAGATGTAAATAAAGAAGGTCGAACTAACAGGAAACCTCTGGTTAGTGACTTAGAAGGAAGGAAACTGTCACTTTCCATTTCCAGTCCCGGGCCAGATTAAATCACGACACACCCTATTTGCCGTTAATCCGCCGATCACTGTGATTAATCAGCTCTTGGATGAGAGCGTGAGTTTTCCTGGAAAGTCAACAGAGGTGTCTTTCTCCTCTTTGTGGGCTGTTAAACTAGTTCTGCCAGAGCTAAAGAGGGTGAGGCCGAGGGAAATCAACTACAGGATGTCTGGTCTGGGTTCCCCTGTAATCCAACACCCAGCACATAATCCAATATGTCTCCGTTTATAAATGGATGCAGATTAGAAGCATAAGAAGAGCAGGTTACCTCCTCTGTGACACATCAGGTAGTTCACAGGTAAACAAGGATAATAGTTAATGTAATGGAGCTCTGTGTAGTCAGAGATATGGGTTGTCTAGTCAGGACAAGGGAGGCAGGGATATCTTTTGGGGGTTTTGTTGTGAACTAAAATATACAGATGTATTATCACTAATATACTAATTGTGCGTAGGTGTGGTTCTGTAGAAGGGGAAACAAAAGACATCAACATTAAGCTACTTAGGCTTTATTATCCCTATACAATTACAGGAGTAAACGGTGCTAAACGGATACTAAATACTATAAACTACTAGGGCTGGGACACCTATCTCCTGATTCGATACCATCACAATACTTGGGTGAAGATCAGATAAGATAGTCCCTTTATTAGTCCCACAGTGGGGAAATTTGCAAGTTTCGACATGTATTGCGACTCAATATTGCGATTTATTGTGGTTTATGTTAACTTTACTAGACCATGGGAAAAAGTTGAATCATACACTTCTAGGGAATTTTACTTTGGAAAATATCTAAATGAATACAGTAAAAATGTTTGATTTTCAGCATGTATGTAGTCAGAGATGTCCTGAAGTCAAATATATCAGTCATTGTCAGGAATTATTTATAACATTGTTTTCCAGCAACCCAAAAATCAAAGAACAAAGACATTTCCCTCACAAATTAGTGGTATTTTCTTTTTAGTTTATTTGAGACATATAATGTTTTATACTTCTGGTTAAAATAATCCAATCAATCCTGAGCACAGTATACAGCCTTGAGCACAGTATCGGACCCGATACCCGATACTGGCATCGGTATCGGTGCATCCCTAACTCAAATGAAGCAAATATATCGATTCTGGCATTAAAAAATCGATTTCAAAATTGTATATAAAAAAATCACAATACATATTTGAATTAATTTTTTTCCCACCCCTGATAGTTATTAATTTCAGCTGGAAACAAGTTATCAAAGTTATTATCATCATGCCATTTAATGCTTTGAATATTATTTTGATAATATAACGCTGATAGAGCAGTAAAGAAACAGGCCTAATAAGGACAGTAGTGTGTAGTCAGTGTCTACATTTAACATCAGCACTTCTCATTTCGGTATCTGGCCACTCTCCCCATTACTCAACACTTATTTAACAACACTTGTTTCATAGTAAGTCAGAGTTTCACTTCTCTGTTTTTCTCATGTGAGTGTTTTACATTTCTGTCACTAGTCATTAGTATTGATGAGGCACTTCTATCTTGCATCTAAAATGTAATCCAAAGTCATTTTAAGTGCACAAAAGTTCACTTTTTCTAGATTCTTCAGATTGAGAGCAGCTAGTAGTACGGAGTGTCGAGTCATAACACCCTGACATTATTTCCTTAACTGGAAGTGGAAACATGTTTTTAAAAAAGTGTGAAGAGTTGTTTGATGGTCTGTTAACATCAAGGGTTTCATTTTGCAATATTTTTAATGGTCTGATTGCACAGCAGGAGCTTGTTAGCTCGCCTGCTGCTCATCTGAAGAGATGAAAATCTGTTTCTCCAATCAGCAGTTTTTACTGGTGAGAAAGTACAGAAGAAAATAGATGTAAAAGTGTTAAACCCTGGAGGTTTTAGTGATTCACTAGAGGTGTAACGATACGTTTTTACAACGACACGATACCTATCTCTTTCCGTGCTTCCGATACAATTCAAGGACGATATTTGGCTCATTTAGGGCAATACGATACGATACGATTCAATGACTTGAAATCAATACAGTGAATGTTTGGCGAAAAAAGTTAATCAGTGTGACTGTGAAATAAATAGCTGGATACTGGACAGCGCAGTTCAGGATTCCTCAAAGTTTTTCTTGTAAGGGAATCAGGGATAAATTAATTATGGATATAAATAAGTAAACTCATCGATTAATGGCAAATACATACACCTTTTATTTGAAAATAATACAGAGTGCAACTGCAGGACCTGCTGAGTCAGTTCTCAAGATTCAAGGCAGTACAATATTTTACAAAAAATATAATAAACCAACTTCTATTCAAGTTAAATGAACAGTGGTTTAACCTGCTGCTTCTGTCCTCATTTTCATTATAAACGGTAGAGCAATAATACAGAGATCAACAGCTGATAGTGATCAAAAAGCTTGGGACACTAATCATTCCCATACAAACGGCGTTTAAATAATTTTCTTATAGTAATCAAGTAGTCCACCTACAGTGTTCATTTATGGTCTTTTCATACATGAAAACATCTGGAAAAACATTTTAAAACTACGTTAGACTAACTTTAGTTGAATTTCTGTTTTGTTTTTTACTTTACTACCTTGATAATTTGCCTCGCGGACTGTCTGCTCTCCGGCTGGATGCGTGAGGCTAATGCTGTGTGCACATTGATATCATGACGGGAAAAAGAGTAATTTTCTCTGAATAAATAAAGAATGCAAACGTGGAAAGCGACTGTGGGTGAAGCCGCCCTCGTCAAATAGATTGATAGCGCCTCGTCACGTATTGCCCCATAATGAAACACTGCCGACCGGCTCCTCTGCACCGCAGCGCCGGCAGATCATGCAGACCGGCGCCAGTCTCCCTCCACGCCACTACTGGGTGAGAGTGAGGAGTCCCAGCAAAGGGCACGCTCGCGCTGCATACAAGCTGGCACATGTCGATGACATCATACACAGGGAGAACGAACCGGAGTAACGCTTAACATTTCTTTAATAATAAATAAAAATACATCCATATAACGTTTGTGGTGCTTAAATACAAGGTGCAAATTCTTAGTATCGATACAATAGATTATTTACCTTGCAAATTGATTTTAGATCGATATACGTCCACAGTGAAGAACAACTTGCCGAGTACCTATCGATGTAGTTGGACCGTAGGAATATAAATCAATACATCGATGTAGTAGATGAATCGTTACACCCCTACAAAACACTGAACACTCTTTTTGATATTCTGATATTATCATTCTGGCTGCAGCCTCCTCTCAGTTATGTATCACATTTAGGACCGGCTCTGTAGCCTCCACTTGTTTTCTCTGCTGTTTGGATTGAATAGGAGTGGGCGAGCTTCAGGGATGAAGTGATTTAAACAATATTTGTTTTCATGGTGCGTGCAGAAACACCCTGAATGAACCATCTAGGGAGGGAAAATGTCAGAGCTCAAGTCATAGCTCTCTGCTACCTGTTGGGTTTATTTGCATTGGAAAGGCTCAAAGGTTGATCTGCTGCACACATGAGTTGAGCAGAATGAGGGGAACAGATGGAGGCCTGTTCACAGCACATTCCTCACAAACTCCATCCCGTCTGTCCCGTTTTATTTTACTACGCGCCAACACTGAGCTACAAGTTGTGCCACTCCAGGTTGTTAGTGTGTGTTTAAACCACAGACCAGGAACACTCTTCAGTCTATTATTTACTGCTCACTGAGCCAGCGAGCCCCCTTTCAGACTCAAATATGGCTGCTGCAGGATGTTTGGCTCTGTGTTTGAACTGTGAGATTAAGTCTTGACTAATGGTGGTAGATTTTTAGACTGAATTCTACATATTTCAACACATTTGTGCCATTATTAGGTATCCTCCATAATGTTATTGATGGACTTTAGAAGCTATGGGTGACTTCAGGAACCTGCCAAATGTTTGACTTTAAAATGGTGAAAAGTAATTGTCAGTAGCGGTACAATTGACTGAGATATCGCAGGATAAAGTCCAGGGTCGTCGGTAACCTCTAGTCACAGTTAAAGCTAAAGTCGGTAACTTTGAGCAACTATGATACAAATGTTATTTTTTATAAAACGGTCACTATATCCTGACAGTAGTGCATGAGACAGGTAATCTGAAAAAAAAGAAAGATTTCTGTGGTTACTGCTGCTGTTTTCTGATAAATTGCATCAAGTCCTTCTTCTTGTGAATCCTCTGCAGGTTTAAACGTGTACTGGGCTAATTAGTTAGCTCGATTGGCTGACTCACAATTTATCTGTTTGAACCTGTATTGACTGATTAAACCCTCCCGGCTGCTGACAGTGAAGACAGATGTGATTTCAGGTCTGAATGAGTTCCTGTAGAGGCCATTTTTTAAAGGGGTTCCTTGACCTCAAGATATGTGAATGAAAACTCGGAGATGAACAGAGTGAAAACTGTGTCTTGTTGTGATGTTGACAAACAGCATAATTTGCAGTTGAAAAAAGGTAATAAAATGCAATATATCTTATCGCAATACTACGCATATCTTAAAATGTTTAAAATCACAATAAGAGTGGGGCCTCTGGTGATTCCCAACCCGTGTTGCGCAGACAACAACGTCACCTTGTCATCTTGATGATGGCCATTTTTCTTCTTTTTCTGAAATGTTTTAGACTAAATGATTAATAATTGACAAATTAATGGAGCCCTATACTTAACCCAAATGTCTTTCTATTTCAGCATACCAGCATTATTGTCTGTTGTACGTGGATCACATCATTAAAATATGGATTACATGCTTAAAATATGTGATTATTCATAAATAAATCTCCATGACCAGGAATTGTGAATAGAGCTGAATGTCTGCAGCTTAAAGGAAGTTAAATGTTTTTATTGGAGTGTAGTTTTTATCTACATTCATTCATGAAGAGGAAAGTGTGGATGTCGAGGAAATTTGCTTTGAGCCAGGAGGTTGTTGGTCAGTGCTAAAGCTGTAAACAAGCTCTGAATTATTATTACTTATTGGGTAAAAACTGATGTCAGAATTACTCCAATTTAAAAACGTGACTTTTACTCTGAAAGTTTCCCTGTGTCTTCTGGTAGTCATATTTCTGCTGACGTCAGCGTGTGACCTTTAAAAGTAAAAGAGTTTAATCATGGAGCTGGTCAGCGTTTGAAGACAGCTGAGGTCAGAAGGAAGAACTGCTAGAAATGTTTAGGTCATTTGCTCATTTCTTAGCTTCTAGGAGCTAGAAACGAAGACTTAAATGCTTTATGTGCTCATATAAGTAATGACTTTTTGCTCTCAGCCTCTAAGAAATGTTTATTGTACTTTAATCTTTGCAAATATTTGTCAAATAAATGTCTTGTTTGTTTTGAGCGGATTTCCTTTGGAAGATATATTGTAATCTCAATGGGTCTATTACGGTAATATAACTTGGGTAATAATTATTCCCTTTGTACAGCCCATATTACACACACAAGCCTGATATTTCAGAATAAGAGGGAGCGTGGGGAAATTGATGTGTCAGTGTAGCTGAGCTGTTATTTAACATGAGGTTTGGTCTGTTATTACCCTGATTATTACACCCAGATCACTGTGGTTTGAAACCGGTTAAAAAGCCTTTGATTTCCTTCCTTCTTTGAGAGCTCTTGAGAGTGATCATGTGATTGACGAGTTGAGAAAATAGTTTTCTCTGTTCCTGCGTACCAGAGGAGAGTCTGGAAACAGGTGCTTAAAGATTTGATAACAGAACAGTTTCAAAGGGGAACAAACCTGTGTCCTTCTCAGTTCATCTATCTGGAAAGTTTGTTTGTTATCAGCAACTTATAAAAAACAGAGTTAAAGGAAATGAAACACAAAGTGCTGTCCATTGAGCTTGATTAACCCGGCTAAAAGCCGACCGCTACAGGTGACAGACAACAGCTGGTGTGCTGCAGCTCCAGAATTTCAGTTCCACATGTGTGAGTAGGAGACATAAACAGCGGTTTGGGTCACAGGGCGTACCGAAAGTATGTCGCGGACCGAACCGAACGCCTTGTAATGGTTCAATAACATTATAAGTATTGTTACACCTCTAGCTGCAGCTAACAATCATTTTTATTATCGGTTCATCAGGGAATTGTTGTTTCTCTATAAAAATAACTGTAAAAATTTCCCATGGCCCAAGAAGATCTATTCTGATAGCTTGTTTTGTCTGACCATCAGTCCAAAACCTCAAACATGTGCAGTGAACAAATATGTGACAAAGAAAACCAGCAAGTTTTCACATTTGAGAAGCAGGAACCAGCAAATATTTAGTTTGTTTTAAAAATGACTGAAAGGATTAATCAGCTACGAAAATATTTGCAGAATTTGTCGACAGACTAATTGACTAATTGTTGCATTTATTAAAGTCTCATTATCTTGGAATCACAGCAGCGTCTTCCTCTTACATAATAGAATACTGGATTTCAGCAGGAAGTCATTCCTCTGGAGAGAAACACTTCACTGTCTTGTACAGTAGCTCCTCCTTGCTGCACAGGTTTTTTTCTGATATAACAGAAGTAACTTGGTAGTTCGCTTTGAGTCAGCTTTGATAATAAGTACTTTACTTTTACTACTTGTCCTTAAGTAAAAGATCTGAGTACTTCTTCCACCACTGTGTAAAGTACCTCGTTGGTTATTGGATCTCTGCTCATGTTTGCGTGACCTCTCCAGTGAGATCTTGTCTAGATGTGACTCAGAAGTTCCCCCGAGCTGCTTGTAGCTTGAGATCCTGTAATTGAACCTTTCCCTCACGTTATAGTTATGAAATGCAGAGTAGTCATATTACATGTTTGTTAATTAAAGATTTGAGCTACGTGACATTTTCCCATACGGGGTGGTGAAATTATACCACCAGCTTCCAGCCAGACACTGGAAAACTAAACAGTGCATGCTGGCCTGCAGGAGGAAAGGTTAATCACTGTTTATAAAAGGTAAAGTCAATCTGAAACTTGATAGATGATAAGAGCTGTTATCTCTACTGAGTGACCAAAGTGCACCGACACAGTAACTGCTAGGCTGCACATATTGTAATCCACACTAGATATAGTGCTGGTAATCCTAATAGTAGCTCTAATAGTGAGCAATGTGCAAGTGCAGTAAACTTCCTATTTGGTGTGTAAAGGCACAGTTATCTGTTTTTTAAATAGTATTCCAGGTTAGATAACAGGTGGGTTCAGTTTACATACCATCACCTCTCACAACAGATTAACCTCCAATCCATTTATCTCTGTTCATGTGGCTGTGTAATCCTGTATAAACCGACAGGATGTTTTTTACACATTGCAGCAGGGCGCCATGTTCAGGTCAGCCACAAGCTGGTAAGAGCTTCTGTTATAAAGGACGGTTTCATTTAAGTCAGACTGTATATGAATATATTTATATAATATTTATAAAATACTTGACAAAGTGTGAGGCACTTCCTAGGGCAGCACAATTAATCGGATATTTATCGCGATCACGATTTTGCTTTCCCTTAATTAAATGAACATGATCGACTGTGATGTTTAAAATGTGGGCTCCGTTTTGGCTTCACTTTTGGGGAGTTGTCATGGACATAGACCGTATAGAAAAAGTGGACCAAGTCACCATGACGTCACCCATTGGTTTGTGGACTACTGTTTTGAAGCCTCAAGTTTGGCATTTTGGCAGTCGACATCTTGGTTTAAAGCTGTCGCCATATTGGTTTTTGGGCCTCGCTATCTTGGTTTTAAGCCTTCACCATCTTGGTTTTTGGCCATTGCCATCTTGGTTTTAAGGTGTTGCCATCTTGGTTTTTAGACATCGCCATGTTGGTTTGAAGCTGTTGCCATCTTGATTCTTGGCCGTCGCCCTCTTAATTCTTGGCCATCACCATCTTGGTTTTTGGCCGTGGCCCATGGATCAGTGGTATCCAGATACAGAGCCCTTGTTAATAACAGGTGTGAACGGGGTCTTTGTGTTGGTGTGAACAGGTTAACATTATCTGAACCTGCTCTGCAAAGTGCTTTACGATCTGTAACACGAGGCAGCTTCGACACAGAAACACCAACAGAGAAGACAATGACGCCGCCTCATCCTCGACAGCATCTGCCCTCACATCACCCCCTCGGGATTAATGGGTGTCCTTGTTGTTTACAGCCCAGAGAAACGCTCTCTCTCTTTCCTTCCCCGTCTTTGTCATCATCACTCTCTCCCTTTAGCGCCTGACTCATCGCTTCCTTTCATTCCCAATGTGGTACCACAAGAACTGAAAACCCCACGTCCTCTTTTTCTTTAGAGGCAGTAGTAGCTGGTTCACAAGTGTCCTTTCACAAATATGTCAGACCTCTTTTCTGTTAACCCAAACAAACTTTCCTGATTGAACTGTCCCTCTGGGTTAAATCGGTCTGTGGCATTTCCCCTGTGATGTCAAGATAGTGTCCTTTTCTATTTGGCACATACTATTTGGCACAAAAATCTTAGGACCTTTTCATGGCAACTGGAAAAAAAAATAATCAAAAGGCAAAATTGTTGTGCTCAGCTCTGAAATTTTAACTTAAAGGTCACCTATTATGCAAAATGCACTTTTCCATGTCTTTTAAACATCAATATCTGTCCCCAGTGTGTCTACAGGCCACCATAGTATCATAAAAGACCATCCTCTCTCTTTTTCTCCTCCTCCGTTTGTCCGGAAATGGGTGCAGAAAAAAAATTCGCTTTTTTCCTTGTATTCTGACGTCATTAGGGAATGCAAGTCACGTGAGGGTTTCCTGGTCGAACCAGAGAGAACCTTCAGTAGCTGACCCCGGCCCACAGCGCGTCACTGTCTCTCCTCCTCAACCGAACTTGAGCAAAGTAGCTCCTACTGTTAGTCTGCAAGAACCAGCAGAACAGGCTTCATGTACTCCCATCATCTAAATATAACATGTTCTTTCACAAAGGCTTTATGTAATTACACTGTTTAAACAGATGATATTTATATATTATATATATTTGATGTCATGCATGTAGCAGAGTACAGGTAGTAAATAGTGACTTGTAAGCAACACAACACATTTCTGTTTCACAGTCAAACTTTATTTGAGTAGACAGATGACAATATTAATTCCAGGAAAACCTGGAATCTGGACCGCAGATGTTCATCATGTGTCGCCGATTTCTGATCAGATTCCTCCGGTAACGTGCGCTGGCTGAAGTTTCTGGTTTATAAACTTTAAAGTGGTTTATAAGCTCTATTCTAGCTCCTCTCTCCCTGCTCTCAGGCCGCGAGGGGGGCGGGGAGGGTGACGCTGTGTTGTTGAGGACGTTTGATTGACAGAAAACGCTGACCAATCAGAGCAGAGTGGGAGGAGACAGAGGCTACAGACACAGAAATCAGCACTTTTGGAAATGGGCTGAAACAGAGGTTATAGAGACATGCTGGAATGCATGATCTGATTGTTTTTTTGAAAAAAAAACTTCAGAGACATGGTTTGGAGGTGTCTGAGACCTATAATAACTAGTTTAAATGGAGTATAATATGTGACCTTTAATGTGTGCCAAGTTCAGCTGGTTTATACTTGACACAATGGGTTTACTCACGTTTGATACTTTCAGGTTTTTTATTTATAGCTTCGGTGTCGGACTTGTTCCATTTTTATCACCAGTACAACACTAGACTGATTATCGGGCTGTATCGTGCTTTAATTATATTCCCCACTAGGGATGTCACAATACCAGAAATTTAGTAGCCGATACTAATACCAGTAAAATTCCACGATTCTTTATACCAATTCAATACCATGGTAAAAAACAAAAGTAAAACAATAAATCCCATTTACTCCAACATCCACTCCTTTATTGCCAGTTGCATACTGGTTTTTGTTAGGAAGTTAAACAGGTCATAATTCCCTCTCTATTGTCTATTGTATATTGCTATGAAAACGTCTCCTTCAGACAACTGGATTTATTCAAGTTTCTCACCAAAAACTACATTTTACAAGATTACATTTGAACACATCATGATAACGTTAGAATTTCCCTTCGCCCAATTTGACTGAATAGAGCCTCATAATGGCACCTCCTGTGTTGAAGTCGGCAGGATGAGAGCTAATGTTAGCGGCTAGCAGCCAGTTAACAGCATAGTCCTGCATGGAGCTAACAGCTAACGTTAACTAACTCTCATCCTGATGATTTTAACACAGATTTGTTGTTCACAATGTAGCATTATCAGGGAAAAAATGCGTCGATAGTGAGTTTACTGCATCCCAAACACATTATCTATCGTCCCCGGGATGACGGGATGCCGTTAGTCTCGAGCCCTCTTGGTTTTTGGCCGTCACCATCTTGGTTTTTGGCTGTCGCCATCTTGGTTTTAAGCTGTCGCCATCTTGGTTTTTGGCCGTCGCCATCTCGGTTTTGCAAAAGTTTGCGCTCTACTACTAACACTGAGAAAGGATAAGGTTGAAATGAAATATCAGTTATAGGCATTCAAACTTTTTACACGTACTTGTATGTTTGTAATTAACTGACTAACTCACAATATTGATTTGTGAACTTTGGGATTAGACTTTCTTCTCCTTTTACTGACAGTTGGCAACCCTCCTGAGGAAGGTAGAGCATCCACACGGCTACCTAAGAAACTCAATTAAGCAACTTTCATAAAAGCTTGTACTCAAAGGAACAGAGTCACAAAGATTGAATTACTTTCCTTTTTCACTGAGTCAGGTTAATTATGTCCCTCCCCAAATCTTTTCCCTCCTGTTACAGAGAACAAAGTCACCTATTTCCACCGGTTCTTTCTTTTTTTGGGGGGAAGGTTTTCAGTCCTGGCAGTAGATGACCCGACCTTGTAAGAGGAGAGAGCGGACAGCTCTCTTGATGAATTAATCATTGGGCTCATCTAAAGCCACTGCTGTTCCTGTAACCCAAGGTAGCACAGCCGCTCGCGTGGACCGCATTGGCATTCAACACCACAAACTCCTGCTGAGCACTACCAAAACTACCCATGTGTAAAAATAGCCTTTCAATTTCTGCCTTTCTCTCTTATGTTCTGTGCAGCTCATCCTTATCAGTAGTACAAGATGGAGTCAGGGTCGTATTTTGAGCCACTTGTTGCTGGATGAAAGCAGCTGAATATCTGCAGTATAAGAATACTAATGCATGAGACTGGGTTGTGTTTGAGCTTTCAAATCAGTGCACAAATTTCAGCCTGAATTATCTATATATCACCTATACATTACTATTTATATTTGATAAATCATTTGCATCTAAAATAATTGATAATGAATGTAATAGTTTGGTTAAATCTTTAATAATTCTAATAATTTCTTGAGTTCCTGCAAAATTTCGTGAAATGTAGTTTTACACTAAATATGGAGAGGGACATTCATGTTTTCGCATCACACCTCTTACTAACAAACAGCAAGTGAGCTAACTCTGGCAAATGGAGCACGAGAAATTGTCCAGATATACTATGAGCGACGCAATGACAGCGACGAGCAACACAATATTGATTAGCTGTCGGCGTAGATTTTGACCAGTGAAAACAGATTGGAGGTGCGCGAACAACGCATAAATAGAGCCAGGGCGACCAGTTTTTCAAACAAGCAACATGTTGTTTCACTTTTTAGCTGACGCACGGAGCAGATTAAGGCATCTTCATTGGGAAAAACTGAAAAGCGTCTTGAGGTAACTTCTGTTATGATTTGACGCTATAGAAAAATGTATTGAATTAAGTTGGTTGCAATCTGCAACCTCACTGCTAGATGCCACCAAATCCTACACACTGCACCTTTAAATGGCAACGTGAAAGAGGTCGCTCGTAGTGATGAACCTCCAGAGAATTATCAGATGAATCTGCAGCTTCTCTTGGATTTACGGAGCTTTATAGTGAGTTTCAGCTCATTGTTTATCTGTCTGACCCACAACTTTACCTTTCTGGTTCACTCTCAGCGCTCTCATGACGTCGTTTTTGGTGAAAAAGCTGTAAAAACCCACTGTTCACTCCCTGCTCGGCAGCAAACAGCAGAACGACCCAGTTAGAGACTAGCTGGTGATCATAGTGGGGCGTTAAATAGACAGGTATCTCCCTATTACGCCGGGGCCACACAGCGCGCTTCAGGCTCGCCTGACGGCAGCGTCACGTCGTGGCCGCGTCATGCCCACCTAGGGTGTTCACACTAGACGCGAGTTACCAACGTCTCGGGAGCGTCTCGGAGCTACCTGTCAGCTGTGTTTTTGCTGTTGCTGACAGCCCTTTCTTTCTACATAGAGTTTGCCTTTTAATGGCCATTTAACTTCATAATAAATGTGATTTATATTTATTTAAGACAAAAAAGGGTAAGAACTGTGTGGTAATTTGTAAATATTATTAAAAACAAGCAAATAAATTCATACATAAATATTAATATATAGCCCATATAAATCCCTCTTCTCTGTCAGTGAAGAGGGATTTATATATATATATAAATCCCTCTTCACTGACAGTGAGGAGGGATTTCTATGGGCTATATATATATATATATATATATATATATATATATATAAATCCCTCTTCATTGACAGTGAAGAGGGATTTCTATGGGCTATATATTAATACAAAAAAATAAATAAATACATTAGTAGTAAGAGAGAGCCTACAGCAATCCCTCTTCACTTTGACTGGCACAGTTTTAAACAACATTTCCAGGGGGTTTCGGGTTCCTGTTCTACAGTATTCCAGGTTGCGGCTTTTATCGAAAACGACTTAATTTACATCTTGGGCGGGACAGCAATTTACATTATAAATGCTGATGTTCCGACATCTCAGGCAACTTGGAGCTTTTCACCACCTTGTTGCTGAACTGCGCCTCGATGGAGAAAAACACCTGAAGTATTTCAGAATGATAAATATAAGTAAAGTGTTTTTTTTTTATTATTATAAAACATAGCAAAATAAACAGTTTCGTTATTTGTTAACCTTTAGAAAACGAAAATTATTATTAAATATCTTTAAAAAAAATTAAATAACACCTCTAAAAGAAAGAACAATAAAGTTACGTGTGTTTGTTGAGAGAGAGAGAGAGAGAGAGAGAGAGAGAGAGAGAGAGAGAGAGAGAGAGAGAGAGAGAGAGAGAGAGAGAGAGAGAGAGAGAGAGAGAGAGAGAGAGAGAGAGAGAGAGAGAGAGAGAGAGAGAGAGAGAGAGAGAGAGAGAGAGAGAGAGAGAGAGAGAGAGAGAGAGAAAAAAAAAATAATACTGCCAACTATCACCTGATGTTCTTATAACCTATTAACCCAGTCTATTATATGTATAGCATATGTAGGGTTTCTGCTATGACTACTACAGTGTTTACATAATTAAAAGCCTGTACTATATTAACTTGATGGAAACCTGCAAGCAGACAACTGCTTTATTTAGAGTATTTCAGAATAAAAGCATTGTGTTAATGAATGAATGATTCTGTGCACTAAAAACGCTAGAGGACTTTTATTTTGAAATCTAGATAGGAAGTGTAAAATATTGATGGTCAGTGACATATTCTACAGATGTCTAGACATGGAAACTGTAGTAATCTTGCTCATATACTGTCAATAGATCACCTTCACTGTCTGTTGCTGCTGGGAGACGCAGCCGAGAGGTAAGCGGCAAGCGTGAAAAATAGGCGAGCCTTCTATTCTGACGTGCGTCTGACGTGCGTCTCATGCGGGCAGTGTGTCCACTCTAACCTGTTAACATGGACGCCGAAATAAAAAACAACACGCGACGTTGCCGTCACGCGAGCATGATGCGCGCTGTGTGGCCCGGGCTTTAAACAGTGCAGTATTGAGGCGAAGAGTCATATTGTCTGCATTTCAACTCCCATTGAGATCAGACTTAATTGTCCTCTCATCTTGAGATAACGGTTCATTTCCAGAAGCTGCTTTCTCAAGAACTGATAGGTTAGAAATATATCAGGGGCTCGACGAGGAAAAAACAGCGGCAGTATTTACATGGCTTCATTTATTTATGATTTTTCATATGCATTTGATAATTAAACATGATTAAAGAGAGTAGTAAATACACTGGAAGCTGTTTTTGTCAGCGGGAAACAGAAATATATTTTTAATGAGTTATCAGAGAGTCAAGGCTGCTTTGATATGTGTTAACATAATTGAAATAATGATTGGGATGGTGGTGTGTGTGTGTGTAAGTAATTTGTCTCAGTATGCTGAGTCAATGCTGAGTCAACAGGAGTATTGTAGAGTAACTTTAAGCTTTAAGACTAACTTTAAGATGGAGAACCATCTCTGGACACCAGCAGACTTAATCAAACTGTGCCAAACACACAGAAATGAGATGCACAGAACGGACATTCACATTTCAATCACCTTGCAGTAAACGGCTTTCGGTTGCAACAATTAGTCGATTTAAAGTTAATCTGCTGCTACAATTTTGGTCATTGATTTATTGTTTTAAGTCATTTCTTAAGCAAAAATAGCCCAAATTAAAGTGGTTCCAGCTTCTCAAAAGTGAATATATGCTGCGTTTCCTACTCTTCTATGATTGTAAACTGAATCGGTTTAGGTTTTGGGCTGCTGGTCGGATAAAAACAGATCATTTGAAAACGTCACAATAAACTCTGGGAACATTCTGCTGACATTTTATAGACAAAACGATGACTCAATCAAAGAATAATTCAACATTTTAGAGAAATGTGCTTATTTGGCTTTCTTGCTGAGAGTTAGATGAGAAGATTGATATACCACCATCTTCTGTATTTTGAGCTCTGCTATATTACTACAAATCTGTAATTTAATGCCACAGATTTCACCTCGGCAGATGCTGTCAGATGTTCGTGAGGTTTGTAAATTGGCCTTCTCACACAGCCTCATGTCAGCAGACTTCCTACCTTCGTCCTTCTGGAATTACTTCATTCCTTCAGTTTCAGTGAAGTGAGACGGCCTGCTGAAACGGAAAATGATTACATGCCACTTAAAGCGCCCGCTCATAGTCCACATGTACTGAATATAGGCTCAGAAGACCACAAACCAGTACCAGTTATAGTGATACCGAGGGTACCACCCATGTTGTTTTGTTGACATTCATCTCAGTGGACTGCATTAAGGCAGAATACAGCTTATATTTTCATTTCAATACAATTTTCAAGTAAGAGAAATCTGCAATAACTGCTTTTCTTTGTTTTATTACCGGCTGGTATTGTTTTCACCCTGAGTCTGTGTGTGTCATCATGGTAAAATGTGGTCCTGGAGACACCGACTGTAGCAGGAAATACCACAGAGGAGGTTTAGAGTGCTTTGCCAGGCGTTTATATTTCTACATTTCTGTCGGTCTGTGGACAGATTTAGTCACAGTGATAATGTCAATTGTGGAAGATGCAATCACAAAATTTTACAGATGTGTAGTTGAGATCAAAATGAAGGTTGTGTTTGAAGATGGGTGTGGTCCAAGCAAGGGCGCTGGAAGTATAGGGGTAGGAAGTGGGGAAGGGGCCTCCCCCACTTTATGCCCCTGGTCTATGGAGGACAGAACCTGACAAAATATAAAATGAATAAACAAATAAGTAAATAAATATGTCATTAAATGTAGCCATTAATTAATTGATAAAATGTGACATCAATTTATATTTCTTAATTAATTAGTTTAAATTAGCTTCTTTATTTATCTTTGTATTAATTCCCTTATTTATTTACTCTTCTGTTTAATTTTTCTTTATTCTTCTATTGTTTTTTTTAAATTATTATTTATTTATTTATTTTTAAATGTGTGTATTTATGCATTTATTTATTTATGCATGATTTTATCTTTGCATTTCACCCTTATTTATTTCCCAAAACTTATTTATTTATGTATTCTTTTCTTTACAGATTTCTTGTGCATTTCTGCCTCATTATGCAAATGAGGAGGCTGTCACTCAATCATGGGGTCAGAGTACATGACTACATGCTAGCTGGCTAGCTAACGGTGTCTGCTTCTGCTTATCAATTAAAAATACACGCAAAAATAAATAAATAAATAATAAAAATAAATACATACATAAATAAAAGGAAAAATTAAACAGAAAAGTAAATAAATAAGGGATTTATTTTTAATATTATTTTTGCTACATAAAATTACTTATTTATTCATTTATTTATTGAGTCATTTATTTTTTATTTTGGCAGGTTCCTTCCTCCATACTGGTCCATATGGTAATATACATGTTTTGGAATGTTGGTTGGACATTATAAGCAATTTGAAGACATCACTTTGGGCACTTTTGGGTAATTTTCATTATTTTCTGACCTGTTTATAGACCAATTAATTCAATAACTGAAATAATGAAAATAATTGGTAGTTGCAGACCTAATTTTTAGGAGTGGGAATCACCAGAGGCCCCACGATACGATCTTATAGTGATTTTAAACATTTTGCATAGTATTGAGATAAGATATATTGCGATATATTACCTTTTTTCAACTGCAAATTATTCAATTTGTCGACATCTGTTTTGTCTAATAAGACAACGTTTTCACTCGGAGTTCATCTCAGAGTTTTCATTCACATATCTTGAGGTCAGAGGTCAGGGAGCACTTTGAAAATGGCCATAACAGTTTTTTCTAGTCTATCCCAGTGTCCTTCCTGACAAGCTGACAGGGTTGGTACCAATGGATTCCTTAAGTTTTTAAGTTTCATATGATACCAGTTTTCACTCTAGCTTTATTGATTTTTTCCTCCTCCACCCCTACTAATTACAGATCTAAATAACAAATTTAGATCTGTTTTTTTTTTCGGGCCCCAAGCTCCATGTGTCAGTTATTCTCATTTCAAGGTGATTAAGGTGTCTCGTAAGATGGTAAAATAATCAGTTTTATGAATATTATTTATTATAAATTGAATCTACGTATTGGCTATAAACTGTCAGATTTCTCTTTTTTTCTTCCTGTCTTTTCTGAAACATTTTGTCACAGCGGAGCAGAGAGAGCTCATTTTTCTTCATTTTGTATTTTCTCTGTATATTCAGTGTGTTTTATCCCTCTCTGTCTCGTTATGATTACTGGGTTGGCAGCCTGTATTTATGGCACTCTGTGCGGAGCCTTTGCTCTTCGTGCCCTCATCTGTCTGCCTATGGGAGCTGGTTGGCCGGTTGCCTCGGCGGTGGGCAGCGAGCCCTCGCTAACAGGGTTGACATGTCAGCAGCCTCTGTGTCCTCTGCAGAGCTTACAGCAGCAGCTCGCTCTCTCCGGGTTATTAGTGTGCAGATCACTTGGGAGGCCGGACCAGGCTGCACCGGCATCTACTGGCTAATTAGCATTGTTTATAGAGCTGTGGTTTTATTTTGAAGAGGGCAAGAAACCAATAGGCTTGCTGTGGTAATCGGTGTTAGACGGTGTTCAGGCATACACCGAGTAGATTTTTAATCAAATTGTTTCAGCCCTGACCACACTTTGTTTTCTTTGTGTTACTGTTACAGTAGTTTAGTTCTGAGGTTTATTCAAGTGCAGTCCACACACTTACAAACAAACAGATTGGTAAATTAATTGATTTGGCTGCTTGAAAGAAAATGAATCTGCAACAATTTTGATAATGTATTTATTGTTGAAGTCACTTGTCAAGCAAAAGTGCCAAATATTCTCAAATGTGAGGATTTGTTGCTTTTCTTTGTTTGTAAAGAGAATCTCTTCAGGCTTCAGACTGTTGAAAATGAGGCTATTAAGAACATTGTTCAGGCAAAACAAGCAGTCTGAATACATCACTTTGTGCTCTGGGGAATATGAATGAATGATTTTTTTTTTACTATTTTCTGACATTTAATGGAACAAATGATTCATTATTTAAAAAATAAGACCCGACAGCCACGCTTCTGTGAGATGGTGCTTTAAGTTAAAGGCTAACATCAGCATGCTAACGTGCTCACAATGACAATACTAACATGATGTTTAGCAGGTATAATGTCACCGTGTTCACCATCTTAGTTTAGTGTCTTTTTGCTAGTTGCTGCCATGGATGTATTAAAAGAACTGGATACAGCGTTGGAGGCGGGGCCCCGTTCATTCCTATGAGAGTTGCTCATTGGCGCATGAAGCCTAAATGGCTCGACTTCCGTCTGGAAAAGTATCCGGATCTTGGCGGAGTAGCTTCTGAGATGATTGGCGGAGTTGCGTCCACTCGGTCACATGACTTGGTCACGGGGTCCAATGTCATGCCGTCGTCACGGCTTGCGCTCCGGCCTCGGTCTGGGTCTCCCTCACATGAATGGAGGAAGGGTAATAACTCTGATTTCAACTATTAGTGTGTTTTACAACTTAAAAAAAATATGTTTTAAATAAGGGCTGTTTAGGTGTTCGTACCGGGGAGTTGATTCAGCTCAAAACAAATTATCCGCTAAGTTACAGACGTCGCTTTCCCAATGTAAGTCTATGGGAAAAAGTATTTTTGGGCCCAATTCATCACGTGACTGACACGGAAGTTGCAGTACCGCCGTCTGACCACTACAAACGTCGGGGTGATGACCGACGCTCTTCCTGGGGGCTTGGTTGCCGCTAAACCCAAAGGTTACTTCCTCGCCAAAAGTTTGCTCAATTTTGGAGCGTTATTTAACCTCCTTCCCGACAAGCTATTATGACACCAATGGGTTCCTTAGGTCTTCTAGTTTCATATGATACCAGTATCTTCAATCTAGCTTTAAAACTGAGCCCACTACAACCTCCGGAAGATCGATTGCAATACTGCATTAAAGAAATTAGTGGCATTAAAACGATTTTGACAGCTCTAGTAAAAAGTGTTTATTTGTGCCAGTTTAGCATGAATAAATGTTACCTTTTGCCTTTCTGTGTTTACATTATTATCAGTTGATATAACTTTTTCAAATATTTTTTCACACACACATACGGGCATTTGGGGAGATGGAGGTGCAAATATGACGGCGGCCTCGGTAGAGCGTGACGTCACTGTGTGTAACAGAATAAAAACTCCATAACTCCATCGAATCGTAACCCTAAGAATCGAAATTGAATCGTGAGATACCGAAACATTCACACCTCTGACAATGATCAGCTGTTGTTGACCTTTTGCCAGAGGAGTTTATTTGTAATATTTTAGGCTCTCGTTTGTGGTTGAAATGTATCAGTGAGTTATTAAAAAGGTAAATATTTAGTTCACTACGTTTACATTTGAAAACACAAGTCAGAGTGAAAAAAGAGCTTCACCTCCATAAATAAAAGAGGAGAATGAAAGAGTTAACTCTTATGGTTGTATGTATCTGTACAGCTCGTGCTAGTGTTTATACTCTACAGGATGTACATCATCATCATGCGTGTGAGCATCTCTCTGAGGTCACAACTATGTTCTCGTCCCTCGGGACTCGCCAGAGAGAGCCAGCACATTTCCATTCCCATCATCAGTGACCTTTGACCTCCTGCATTGTGCTGTAAGAAAAGCTGAAGGGGGGCGCGGACTGCGAGCGGCTGCCATCAGGGTCACAGCAGAGAAGAGAAACCTCTTGGTGTATGCACTTTGGTCTTATGATTGAATTGAAGGCTTCAGAAGTGGAGTCATTCAGTGCATAGACTGGCGTACTCACTGATTGTGGGCAGTATCGGACACATTTCTGATACTGGTATCGGAACAACTCTAGTTTCATTTGCTGGATTAACCAATACATTCCTGTCTGGTTACGTTATTCATCAGTGGTTACTACCTCATATATGAAATTACACATACAATGATAGAGGATTTTATCCATATCACCCACTCGATACGATACACGATATTGGGTTCACAATCTTGATACGATTCAATATTATAACAATAATTTTAGCAAAACTTGAATGATGAAAATATATGACTGAAAAAGTAGCCTTTTATTCAAAAGACACAAAATGCAAAACAATGCTGTTGTTTGCCCTATAGTTAAATTTTTTATGGTATCAGTCCTTCCTCCTGTCCTCTGTCTTCCATCAGTCAGTATCAGTCCTTTCTCCTGTCCTCTGTCCTCCATCAGTCAGTATCAGTCCTTCCTCCTGTCCTCTGTCCTCCATCAGTCAGTATCAGTCCTTTCTCCTGTCCTCTGTCTTCCATCAGTCAGTATCAGTCCTTTCTCCTGTCCTCTGTCTTCCATCAGTCAGTATCAGTCCTTTCTCCTGTCCTCTGTCCTCCATCAGTCAGTATCAGTCCTTTCTCCTGTCCTCTGTCCTCCATCAGTCAGTATCAGTCCTTCCTCCTGTCCTCTGTCCTCCATCAGTCAGTATCAGTCCTTTCTCCTGTCCTCTGTCCTCCATCAGTCAGTATCAGTCCTTTCTCCTGTCCTCTGTCCTCCATCAGTCAGTATCAGTCCTTCCTCCTGTCCTCTGCTGATGTCACTCATCAGGTAACGTTAGGGCTGGTAGGGGGGGGGGCTGCTTTGTCTCAGCCAGCTGATCAGTTTACCAGTAAGATACATGACAAACTAACCTAAACAGTTGGACTACACAGCCTACTGCCAGCTTTAGTCATTTAAAGTCATTCACGACTCAACTAAATAACCCACACGAGTTTACAGTTAGCTGTTAGCCGCCGAGCTGACACGCTCTGCTTGTGTAAACAGCGGCGGTGGATGACAGACAGCGGACAGAGCAGATTGAAAGGTTGCTTTCCTTCATGTTTAACCGTTTCATCGTGTTTATGCTTGTTGAACAGGTGTAATAACGTATCTTGGCTTTACACTTGCAAAGTGTTATTGCACATACATAGTTGTCAACTCGTCTCCACCGCGGCTGACTGCGCTGTGTGTGTGTGTGTTGATGTGTGTGGAGCTCCGACCCAGAGCAGCAAGGCCTATTGAAGGAGGCTGGGTCACGGGCGGACATGGCTCTGGGGGTATGACACATGCGCAGTGTAACTGAAGCTGCGGCCGTGCGTTGCAATTGGTTCAATTTCGGCGAGGGCAGACCAGATTTTTACTGCGCATGTGTTGTACCCCGAAGATATGACGCATACTCAGCCTCCTTCCATAGGCCTTGCAGAGTAGCAGGAAGAGTTTGCAGCTGCCCGGAGCCCGTATGTACGTAGTATCTATTATGCCCTGATATAGCGATTCAGTTTTTCGTCTCGACGATTCATATCGTCACATTTTTATATTGCGATATTTCGTGGCACGATATTTCGTCACACCCCTAATATGCATACATGGAATTTGACTCCTTTTCTCAAGTAAGGTATTTATTCAGTATATTTACGTAATCATCTGGTGGACTGGAAAAGAAATGATGAAAACTGATGCTTCATGCTTGTGTTTCATGCAGCTAAAAGTGGCTCTTTTAAACACAACATATGACAGAGATCAGAGGTTTTCTAATCAGCAGATTTCTGCATGAAGTCACATTTTACAGCTCCAATCTGAACCACACAGACATGTTCTGTAAAATCAGATCATGTGGCACATGTGATGGGTCCTTGAACTCAGACGGTTGGTAATTCAGTCAAATCACAAATATGAAAACATCTGTCTTGCTCTCAAGTTTACTGTCAACACAGCAGGAGGGTGTCTCGAGGTTTTTCATTTGCACAGCAGCAACTCGTGATGAAAATATGTGAAAAGAAACATCCAGATCATGTTCTATGTAATCTTATTTAAGTGAATATTACCATGACTCATTTTGTTGCTAGTTTCCATGGTAGAGATGCATTCATTCTTTCTTTCAGACGGGGTATGAAAGAAAACTGATTTATTTAGTATGAATTTATAAAAATCTTTCGGTAAGAATGTTTTTCTGTTTTCCTCCAGGTGAGGTGAAGATGGTGGACCGGCTAGCGAACAGCGAGGCCAACTCCAAGCGGATCGCGGTGGTGGAGGGCTGCTTTGGCGCCGCGGGCCAGCCGCTGGCCATCCCCGGCCGCGTGCTGATCGGCGAGGGCGTCCTCACCAAACTCTGCCGCAAGAAGCCCAAAGCTCGCCAGTTCTTCCTCTTCAACGACATCCTAGTCTACGGCAACATCGTCATCCAGAAGAAGAAGTACAACAAACAGCACATCATCCCGCTGGAGAGCGTCACCATCGACACGGTGCCGGACGAAGGCGACCTGCGCAACGGCTGGCTCATCAAGACGCCCACCAAGTCCTTCGCCGTGTACGCCGCCACTGCCACCGAGAAGTCTGAGTGGATGAACCACATAGGGAAGTGTGTGGGAGACCTGCTGCAGAAGAGCGGCAAGTCCCCGACGGGTGAGCACGCCGCCGTGTGGGTGCCCGATTCGGAGGCGACGGTGTGCATGCGCTGCCAGAAGGTGAAGTTCACGCCGGTCAGCCGCCGGCACCACTGCAGGAAGTGTGGCTACGTGGTGTGCGGGCCGTGCTCGGATAAGAAGTACCTCCTGCCCAGCCAGTCGTCCAAACCCGTTCGCGTCTGCGAGTACTGCTACGTGCAGCTGATGTCGGGAGGCGTCGCGCCACGCTCAGACTCCATCAGCCGGCTGGGGTCAAAGTTCAACAACATGTCGGACGATGACGACGAAGACGACAGCAGTGACTGAGGAGCGAACCGTCCTCCTGACGCTCCACCTCGTCCCCACGTACAGGAGGAAATACTTCCTTTTTTTCTCCTCCCAGATGATTGAATCATGCTCCACCGTGAGAGGATTAAATTCACTTCAAACCAAAATATTTTATGTTTTTCCTGAACGCAGCAATTAATCGATGAAATGTGGAATAAACTGGGTGACCAACAGAACTCTGGGAAAAAGTCTGACTTCCACTCAGTCCGCCCCGTCTCTTCTGACTCTTGATTAGGCTGCAATTAGTCACTACAGAACCCAATGGTGCTAATGAGAAACATCCGCTCCTCTCCCCACCTTTTACCGTCATTTCATCTTTTATTTCCAGTCTTTATTTTACTTAATGTCCATGAACTACACGAGGTGATGGCTTGTAATCTCTGCAGGGAACAGCAAATGTTTGGGCTCTAACCTTTATCTCCTCTGTCCTTCAGGTATTACACCAAACAGCGCTTTTTTTGTAATAGAGCTTTGGTATTTTTCTGCCCTATTTTGTAAGCAAAAATGTCAAGATCCCTTTTTATAAATAACAAAATGTAGATATTACGCTACAGCTTTTCTAGTCGACCTAATATAGTTGCTTCTGACAAATCAGCTGAGTGAGTTTTCTCCCTAAAAACTAACTCTACCTTTTGCCTTTGCCGTCACATAGTGCCTTGTAGAAAATAGTAAGAAAAACAGTTATTTTTGAATGAAACCAGGCTGCAAACAAACAGAGACTTCATGACAGTTTGACTCTGAGACACAGGAAGGAGTTGTTTGGTTTTGAGCGGAGAGATTACCAACCAGCCGACAGACGGGAAGAGTTCAATTTCCTGTAAAGTTTGGTTAAAGGCATTTTCTATACAACCTGTAATCTGGAGTTTCCCATAACTTGGACCTGTTTCTACTTCCTGCCTCGTGTTTTACATACGAGGATCTTTTTAAAACGATGACGTCAGGTTAAATATTTTTCTGTGATGTTTGGCAGCCGAGTGCACGATTCTAATTACAGCTTTAGCAGAAAACATGACTCACTTCTGGATAGGGCTGACCCGAATGCTTCGAAGCTCTGACTGTTGCCATGGCAATAAACCTCCAAATCACTATTCGAATGCTTGGCTTTTAAAATTTGTATTAATTTTTTATGTACAAATATGTAATAATAACGTATAAATCCCCAAATAGCCCATGAAATAAGGAATAATCCCACAATATTATTCATTTTCAACGTTAATTATTAGTTATTCTCAGATGGATATCGCTGTTCGTTGTGTGTAGATGTGTGTTTGTGTCCCGGGCACTGAAACGAAAACATGTCAGCCTGCCACGCCTTCGAATATTTCTCAACGAAGCTTCGAAGCCCAAAAAACGGTACTCGGGACAGCCCTAGTGACCTGAAATTTTGACCAGGTGCTAATTTCATTCTCTGCTTACATGCATAACAAGGCTGCAAAAATACTCAGGTCAGATAATCTGAATCAGGAGTATTGTGGCAACACGTTAAGTTTACTCCTCTTCCTCTTGGATTGAAACTCATACAGATTAATCGGCGCCGATAGGATGTTTTCCAAACTATCGTTATCAGTGGAACCGGGTTCCGATAGTGGCCGAGGGCTGCGCAGCACCACAACCAGTCACACTGGGATTTACATCACCGTTTTACAACGAGGCTCCACACACAAAGTTAAAGTAGAGGGGGGAGAAAAAAGTTCTCTCTCGAATATATAACGCAGCACTATCAGCTCTTTGTCCTCGATATAAGACAAGCAGACAGGGAGGAAAATAAATAATTCACTGTTACGCCTAGTTCACAGTACACAGCTTTTGCCCTGACTTTCCACTCCCCGACAGTTTGGTTGCCGCTCGCACATCGGCGCTCGAGCGTCATGTGTGAACCGCTCACCATTTGCAACATAGAGCAAAGTTGTTGTTGCACCTAGAGGAATAAATAGTTAAAATAGTGTGGAAACAACATCAGCAATGTGTCTCGCGTATGGTGTCACGTCATTTATCGTGTATTTCTTGTGTTTTCATGACTAAACGTAGGTTTGTAGTGAGAAAACCACAACAACTTCAAGACTCACGATAACAAGACAGCAAGTTGTGAAGAGTGAACAGTACAGAGATCTGACCACTTTGAAAGTCGTGTAGTGTGAACTTGGCTTTACTTTAAACTTGCTTACCAATTTGGCGTTCTCTCTTCCAGATAATCCAGCCACGTAACCATCCATTCATGACATGAAATTGCACAATTTAGGATCCTCCTTACCCTGGGAGTATGCACAAACATTAACGGTTTGTAAGAGTGGCATTTAATAATGTACAAGATGCGCAACAGAAGTAATCCTGGCCAGTCATAAACCACAGAACAGCACATTGTAAATAAATATTCCAACAATGTAATCCACCAAATCACACTTAAGCATGTTTTCTTACGAATGGTTAAATTCAGAATGATAAAAACTGATTTATTATAAACGGCGTATGCAAAAGTAGCCAACTAGTCTGCTGAAGAAGTAAAGAAGATATCGGCCGACTAATGCCTTTTAAAAAAAATCCTCTATTCTTGGTCTTCTATTTTCCAGCCAGAGTTGTGATTTAGTGTCTCTTTTAATTTTGGATTTACAAAACTGTGATCAGCGGAGTGTTATAAAACTAATTGAGATGGTTGTTTGGGTAATTTAACGCTTGGCCGACACCTCCAGTGAATGAAATGAAATGCAATAATCAGGAAGTGTCGGGCCGGCTCGTGTTTTCTTTTCTAATCACATGATCTGGCATCGTAGTCTGTGATTCCTAGTCGAGGTGCTTGTACTGGAAAGAGACAGTCATGGCGTCGTCTTCCTGTCAATGACTCTTCCCTGCACTGCTCTGAGAGGTCAGAGGGCCACGGCGTGTCACTAAACAAACGCTCCCTCTTCTCAACTCTTGTGTAACCTCGCAGGAACTCTCTCTCCACCGTCTTTGCCAGCACAACATGGCTGTCCTTCCCTCCCTTATTTTGCAGCACTAGAGCTCTCCACGTTCTTCTGATCATGTGACCTAAATCATGTATCATTAGTCTGTAAACCAGGAAGTGAAAAGGCCTCTCGGGGGAAATTCTGGTGAACTACTTCAGGTTCAGTTGAAGTTTCTGTTCCCGGTGACTCATGTGAAGAGTTTCATTCCTTTCAAACACTGACAGTTTATTTCTTATGTCAAGGACTTTTCAACAATGTGATTACAGGCTTCAAAAGTTGGATAATTGAAGCCAAACGCTTTTTAATAAATTAGCAAATTTAGTTTTAAGTTTGCAGATGAGGAGTGTTACTTTGGCCCGATCCCAACGGCTGTCAAATCGTCCTTGAGGGCTCTCTCGCTGACATTTTGAGCTTTTTATGAACAAGTCTGCATTTCTGCAGACTTTGCCTGAGGGAATTCAAAGCGTTGTGCCGTTAAAAACAGGGTTACCATGGTTACCAGGGGAAGCCCGGAGACGTTAAAGAAAAAAAGGTAAACAAAGAGGTTGACACATTAGTATTCAGCCAGGTATATTTAAATTTAAACAGAAACATTAACATTAAGGATTTAAGATGGAACATATAAACACATGAAATCAGAGGAATGCAGCATTAGATTATATTACACAGCTGGTTTATTCACCAACCAGTTCTTTCTATTTTGCTTCATGAAGTTTGACAAAAACAAGTAAATTGATTATTTGACAGTTTCCTCTCGTCTCAATGTTGCTGCAAAGTGCCGTCCTGTTCATATTTCTACCATTTCAAGCCCTCGCAGCCTCTCACACTCAACCATTTACCGGGTGACGTCGGTCAAGTCCCTGAGGGTTCAGGGGTTTAAGGTCTTAGGGGGACATTGGGCCTTCAAACACGGCTGCTCAGGAAGCATCATGATGCTGCAGCGTTGGTGTTCTCGCTCTGTTTGGCCACGTTTTTGGACCAGGTCCAACGTCCTTGTTGAAACTAATAATAATGCACTTTGGATGTGAGATCAGTTTTGGTCATTCTCAAACCTGTGAAGCCCTCTCTGAATCCCTGTTGCCTCAGTTAGAACAGAGTAGACGGAGTGAAACTCTTCAGAGAGATGTCTCTTATTTCACCTTTACCTGAGATCAAACAGGGAAACAGCAGCTCAACCTTTCCAGGTGTCTCCAGATGTTTCTCTACCTTTTGACTGTAAACAGTCGGAGCGTTATCTTTGTACACAGGCAGTTATTTCCATTTTATTTTATCTGCCTCGTCTGAACTGAAAGCAGCAGAATAGGAAGAAGAAAGGGATCATTTTCTTTTTATGTCTTGATTTTTTTTTACAGATTTCAGTTTCATGTTGCTGCAGTGAAATCAACCTGTGATTAGAGGAATGAACTTTAACCAGCTGTTCTTTATTCTGATGAGGTGCTGATGGAGGTTTGCTGTGGATTGCACTTAACAAAGTGGGCACATTGACTCTGATCCAGGTTGAGCTATTTCTTCTTATCCTGTCAGTTGGATGTTTTAAAATGAATCTTCATGTTTTAATCCTGTTGATTTTTTTTTGTACATTTGTACAGATTTGTTTTGGGTTTATTTGTTTTTGTTGTATAGTTATGATCAGTTCTAAAATGACGCTGTTTGAGGTCTCCCTGTGCTCCTCCTCCTCCTCACATCTCAGCAGCTTTGTTGCCACCATTAAAACAAACATGAAAACTGTCTTCATACATCAGTCACTCTGCTGATGTTTACCAGCCAACGACAACTGTATTTTAATGATCCCTGTTCTTCCAGGGAGATCAACAGCTGGTCAAGGACACTCAGCAGGGCTGAATGTTTGAACTCCTCCTGTTGACAGATTTAGCAAAATCTTCCTATTTTTTTTTCTTGAGGTGAACTTAACCCTCTGAGACCCACAATAGACCCGTTTTAGTCTTCTTTAGGGAGGTACAGGGAGTCTTTAGGGGGAGACAGCAGGTCAACAGTAGATGTCACATAGAAGTGGTGTACATCATCTGAAAGCTGAGAACCTGAAGATTAATTTGAGATGCAGCTCAGCACTATGTGTCAAGTTGTTCTAGTCATTAATCAGAATTGAAATAGTGTATAGTATTTGTCATAAGTTATTGCAGCAATTTTTTGGGGTTATACCATTTGTTACACAGATTTGGTGCTAAATTTTACCATTTTTTACCACTCAAGAATTGATCAAAATTATCAATAATCCCTCCAAAATACCACATTAAGACACCAAGACCTTGAAGAACACCATAGAAAAGGACATGCTGTGATTTGGTTTCAAAAACTTTTGACCTTTGGAGATTTCTGCAAGAATTGCATTTTTCGGCGATTGGATGGCGAGCACTTCTGTTGTGTAAACTGCCCAGAAACCCCCTTATTGTCAATCTAGCTAGGAAAGCCATCCATCCTATGAATGCTCTAGGTCTCTAGTTTGTGGCTGTAAAGTTTAATGAGGCTGTGATTATCCTTGGCACCCATAGAACCCGTTTTCAGTCACATATCTTGAGGTCAGAGGTCAAGGGACCCCTTTGAAAATGGCCATGCCAGTTTTTCCTCGCCATAATTTAGCCTAACTTTGGGGTATTATTTAACCTCCTTCCCAACAAGCTAGTATGTCATGGAAGGTACCAATGGATTCCTTAGGTTTATCTAGTTTCATATGATGTATGTAGCTCTAAAACTGAACCTGCTACAGCCTCAGAAAGACAGTAAAGTCGGGTCTCAGAGGGTTAACGGGATGATGAGGATCAGCAAAATTCAACTGTATGAAAACAACGGAGGCTGTTATTGATGTTTAGCTCACTTCTGTCATGTTGGAAATGGTTTAACTCAAGGTCCACTTACTGGCTTTTTCTAGAGCTGTCGTCTGTTGGAGCATTAGAGATCCAGCAGTAATTCCTGCTGGTTGAAAGCTCCAGAAAAAGCTTGAACCTTGACTCTTATTTCTGTTGCTCAAAGAGTGAAACAGGCAGCAGATTAACGAGACGTTTTCAGGTGTGACTTCATTAACTTAAAGCTGCACATTTGTAGAGGAAACTAAATAATGAGGACACGTGTTGTGACGGCTGAAAGAGATAGTTGTGTTTTATTTGGGTTTTTTCTGTCTCGTGGATTTTTTATGTTCTCTCTCTCTGTCGTTTTTGGTGTTTGTTTTTTTCTTCTTAGTTTAATTTTAATTCTTTTAAAAGCTTCTAAACTAAAAGGGCTTCAATCAGAATGTAACCCAGCATATCATTGTTTAATACTAATTCATTCAGAAATCTTTGAGTATATATTATATATAAATAATGTATTGCTTAAAGCCGGACTGTTGTGTTCTCTTGTGTTGTCTTCATTCAGCTCGACTCCAGGAAATAGATCGCTTGACCCAATTGACAAACACAACTGTACCTGAGGCTTAAAATCATATAACGCTAAATTAGTGTGTTTTATAACATCACAGCAGCATCCAATCAGTTGCTTTATATAAGAAACTTTAAAGGAATCCGTCCTGCAGACTTCACACAGTCAGTCGTTCAAATTAGAGCATCAATATGAAAGAAATTCAAAGAAATAAATAATAAATTCATCAGAAACACAAATCCCACTGATGCTATAGGAAGAACATGCTGATAGATTCATTATTTATTATGTTAAAGGTCATGTAAAAACAGATCCCAATTCCCAAACTAATCACAAAAGTATTTCATATTAATATACGTACATCAGATAGTCACTGCTGGACACTTCATCCATGCTAATGAAGGCTCTCAGTAGAAGGAAAATACAAAGAAGCTGAAGTTACTTGGATGGAAATGTTTAATTCATTAAAAATAAAATGTATATTGGCATTAAACAAAAACACAAAAACTAAATGTTATTTTCTTTTATTTTTAAGCATTTTTTTGTGCCTCATGATTTATGTAATTATGGACCACACTGCAGGTTTATACTTTTAAAAAGAGAAATGATGTAGTGAAACCAGCTGTTACACAACTTAGTTAAATCATTAATTCACATTTTTACATCATTTTGTACTTCTCTAGTATTTCAGAGGGAAATACCGCACTTTCTAAACCACTATATTTATCTGAAACTTATAGTTTCTTTGCAGATTAAGATTTTAAAAACCTAAAATCAGCGTCATATAAAATAAAATGCATTTTATATAGTTAATAAAACACCGAACAACATATAAAGTAGTTGAAATGAGCTCCACCTTGACAGAGAATATTAAAATCAGAAATACTTGATTGATCCCCGGTGTTACAGTTGCTCTTGTATAAACATAAAGAAATGTAAATAGAAATAAAGGAGTATAATACGTTTAAATTATGTATATAATGCTACAATATAAACCCAACATATATAAAGAAATATAAGTACTAAAATTAAAAATAAGAGAGAATAATATCAAATATGTACAAATATGGAAATATATATATGCAATATTGTAAAATGCAATATATAACATAACCACAGTGCAAATAAGTAAATACAAAATGCTGAGAAGTTGGCTCTATTAGGTGTGTTAAATATAAATTACTAAATGCTTTGTAAACCTTTAAGAAATAGTTTGTAAAACATCTATCAATATAAATACTTTGTAAAGCATCTATAAACATTATTTAGCTAGATAGGTAATACTTTGTCAATGGTTAATTGTTTTCTGGTCCATCTATCTAGGCAGTGTTTATAGATGTTTTAAAAACAATTTCTTAAAAGTTTACAAATCATTTGGTAATCATTGAATACTTAATATAGTATATCAAATGTTATATGTGCAACAATAAACAGTTAAGAAACGATAATTACATTCTGATTACATTAAAAACTTTATTATTATTTATTATCAGCTGTGATAAATATATAATTTATAAACTATTTTATATTACACAAACTAATGATACAATAACAGAAATTATAGCATTACTTATAATTAGTCAACTTTATTATTATCATTTCATTGTTTAACAGTAAAAATAACTTAACTAAAGTCGAATTAAATATCAATTTACCATTTATTAATGATGGTATAATAAAGTGTTACCAGGTATTTCTATACTTTGGTATTAATACTTTTACTTCAACAAAAGATCTGAATCACTTCGATATCGACTAGTCCTCAAATTTACGGGTTGTACATGAAGGCAGCGCCAGGCAGCTTCCTGTTGTTACCATAGTTACTCCCGCCGCCGCACCACTCCGGTCCAGTAGGTGGCGATAAAGCGCATGCGCAAATAAGTAAACCCCGAAGAAGACGACAGTTGGCGATCAAAGAGCTAAACTAAACATATTAATTATATAAAAACAAGCTAATGCAGAAACAGTGAACACAATGAAATGATAATAATAAAGTTGACTAATTATTAGTAATCCTATAATTTCTGTTATTGTATCATTAGTTTGTGTAATATGAAATAGTTTACAAATTATATATTTATCACAGCTGATAAGAAACGATAATTACATTCTGATCACATTAAAAACTTTATTATTTATTAACTGTTTATTGTTGCACATATTATCACATTTTATATACTATATTAAGTATTCAATGATTACCAAATGATTTGTAAACCTTTAAGAAATTGTTTGTAAAATATCTATAAACATTACATAGATAGATGGACCAGAAAACAATTATTAACCATTGACAAAGTATTACCTATCTAGCTAAATAATGTTTATAGATGCTTTACAAAGTATTTATATTTATAGAGGTTTTACAAACGATTCCTTAAAGGTTTACAAATCATTTGGTAATTTATATTTAACACACTTAAAGGGACTGTTTGTAACTTTTTACACGTATAAATCTACCGGGTTGGTTTCCCATGCGCGCTCGCTTGTGGCTACGCTGTTCAGACCGTTCCTCTGCTTGTCTTCACTCACACACCGCGCTTGTTCTCGCTCCACCTTACGTTCATGTGGGCACACTACACACCGCAGAAGAGTTAGTTTAGCTCTGAGAATATCTAGTGAATGTACAGTGGATGTTTGTGCAGAAATAACTGCTGCAGCTCCTCCAGACCAACAGAGGTTTCCCGTGTCTTGTGAAGTGATGGGGCTCCGCAGCGAATAACGTTATCGTCTCCGACCAAAACTCCGGTGTCTCCCTCCGACCGGGTGCCGGTGTCTCCCTGCGGGCGCAGTCAGAGACGATAACGTTTCTCTTCCTGCTTCAGCCGGCTGAAGCAGGAAAAGCCAACACTAGGATCAATTATGAGATTAAATAGGCAGAAGTCTTGTTAACAAATTAGTTATAGTATTTAGTGTCAGTGTTATGAATTAGACTGATTATCAGACTCACTGATCTTTGTTGAAAGAAGCTGACTTCTTTTTAAAGATTATGAGTGGCTGCACTCAAAGCTGTTAAATTAGACTGCTGTTTAATTAAATTGCGTTACAAGTTTTTATTTAATTGCATCTCAAAGTGACTGAGTGAACAGGAGCTGCTGCAGTACTGCGGTTACATCTTGTTTACTTCTTGTGCTTCTAAAGTGAGTGTTTTTATTTAGAGGTTTAGACTTGAATGTTGGAAAGGAGTGTTTATCAGGGTTTTATCACTCTCTCTGAGCATCAGATGACCACTCTGATGATATGTGATGTGAAAACCAGCAGATAGATCATTATAATTTTATCTCAGCTTCAGCACTGAGCGCTGCTTTAAAGTTCAAACTGTCTGCAGCGTTGGTGTGAGCGACAGGTGATCAGACTGAGCCATTAGTGAGCTGCTGATGGAGGATAATAGCAGTAATCATGGAGGTTATTTTAAAGGGATATTAATCCTACATTACACCAGTGCTGGATGATGATGCTCCAGGTCAGACCAGCGCTTGCTAAGTGACTCATACTGTATACTAGGCCTGAACAAATTATGACAAATATCTAATTGTGATTTTTCTTACTAATATTGTGATCATGTTCTATAAACTCAAGCATGTACTATAGTATATAGACAGAGTAGACTGTGGACTACCTGCAAATGTGTGGAAAAAGTTCATAAAGTATGAAAACTCTGAACAAAACTAAGAGCTTTGGTTTTAAACGTCAACCTTTTATTTCTCTTTGAACAATCAGAAAGCAGAGAAAAATGTATGTAAATTAACATTAAAGTAAACAAGACTTGCCTTCCAAAAGCAGAAAGAATAAGATGCAATATAATCATATATATATACATATATATATATTAAGTCTCTGGAGAAGAACACTCACAGATGCTAAAGTAAGTTGAAATGAACCTCATGAATGGTGTTTTAAATATAACTGTAGATTGAGTGGCTGACGGGTGAACAATGAGTCGTTACTGATGTGTGAGCAAACTTTCAAATCCCAACATTTTCACATTAAAGCCTGAAATTACTCTTTATATAAAAGCTGCATGATATTACCGACACAGCTCAGATTTCTACATCACACTCTGCTGAATGAAGTCTAATTAGGAGCTCATACAGAGACGAACAAAACTCTTCTTTTGTGTTGTGCGTTTGCTGTAATAGTCATTTTCTCTGTGTCTATCGCAGGCCGAGCGGTCGGACGGACTTTCTTTAAAAGCTGACAGCAAACCATTTTCTCAGCAAGTCTCCACTTTTCTCAGTTTGACCCCAATTAAGTTAAAACTTCTTGACTCGGGAATAAAATGTTTTGCTCTTAAGTTAGTTTATTTAGATCCCCAGTAGTTTTTACTCTGGCAACAACTAGGGATGGGGAAAAAAATTGATTATGTATACCTTACGTTTTTAAATGTTATTATGTTTACATATACCTATGTGTCGCGATTTTTTTCTTTTTTCGCTATTTTGAAATAGATGTTTTAGTGCCAGAATCTATATATTTTTTGCTTAATTTGAGTCTATGTGGAGGTAAAAGGAAAAGACCGCTTTTATTGTTGTAGTCTGAGTAACGTGACGTCATATCCGTTCTGTAGCCGTCAACCAAAACAAACCGCAGCGAGCCAAAACCAGAAAGTAGAAAACGTTGGAGGGTCCGCGTGGATACGACCTGCACCCTCACATGTTATATCCAAAGTGGTAAGCACTACACATCCAGTAAAGTATGGAAACACTTTGGGTTTCACACATTGCAGGAAAAGCAGAGCTAGACATCACGGCTAAAGCTGCATGCTAACTCTGTCACGGACAGGAAACGTCATCGTATTGCGGTAACGTGCGGTCAAGCCGGCCGTCACTCTCATCTCCGTGGTCAAATGGGCCGACGCTACAACTGTAGAGCACCCATATACTGACGTTTATGTTAAATGCATTCAAACGGCCCCGATGGCGCTGACCATGGATGTATAAAGAGAACGGAGCTGACAGGAGAGCTAGAGACGACCTTGGAGAAGTTAGAGGAAGTATACACGTGTGACTACGTCTGGTTTTCAAAAAACATATATATATAAATAACATTGATTGGATTATACTCACCACAAGTATAAAACATTACATGTTCCTTATAAATTGAAAAAAAATACCACTAATTTGTGAAGGAAATGTCTTTATTCTTTGATTTCTGGGTTGCTGGAAAAATGTATAAAATAAATAATGTCTGACAATGACTGATATATTTGACTTCAGGACATCTCTGACTACATACATGCTGAAAATCAAACATTTTTACTGGACTAATTTAGATATTTTCCAAAGTAAAAGTCCCTAGAAGTGTAAGATTCAACTTTTTCCCATGGTCTAGTGTTAAAAAAGTTCACAAAAATCACAATAAATTGTAATATCGAATCGCAATACTTAAAGATTGCAATACATATCGAATCAGCACCCAAATATCGTGATAGTATCGAATCGGTAGATAGGTGAATTGTACCCTGGTTTCTTTGCTCCTCCACAACAGTAAACTACTACCCGTGGACAAAACAAGACATTTGAGGACGTCATCTTGGGTTTGAGAAACACTAATCCACATTTTCACAATTTCTTGACATTTTATAGACCAAATAACTAATCGATTAATCAAGAAAATAATCAACAGATTAATCGACAATGAAAATAAATATAGTCTTGGTTTAGTAGCTGAAATCGATGCCTCCCTGAGAGGAAGAATCACTCTGAAAACTGGTTTGGAAAATGGTCGGCAGTGATGTGACGTGTAAGTGATTTGTAGTTACTGGGGAAAAAACAGCATTATGGTCTGTTAAACGGTCATTGTCAGTTGTCTGTCTCTCTGTTTCCTCAGAGAGCCGTGAGTCGCCTCCTGAATGTCAGATTTCCATTTAAACTCGTATTGACTCGATTAGATCAGAAAATAGTCTTGACTCGCTCAGTTCCATCAGAGATAATAGCGCCGGCGTCATCAGACTATGAGAGTTCAGGCTCACCACTCAGTGTTCTGTCAGTCAATATAATAACTCTCTTGTGTCCTTTTCAAAAGCCTCCTTACATTGTCTCTTTGCAGTTTAGCCCTGGCAACCTCACAAAACACACATATACTGTACAGACACCAGAGTTTCAAAAGTTTTTATCATAACTTATTTTGTTTAGTTCCTTTGTATTCTATTAATAACAACAGGGCAACAAACAAAGAGTGGTTTTAAAATATTTTTTACTATAAAGTCAATCAATTTAGTCTAGAGCTGAAACAATAGTTAATCGAATAGTGGATTGACAGCAACTATGACTAATGGATTTGTTTCAGTCTTTTTACAAAAAAAATTTAATAAATAATTCCTGACTGATATATTTGACTTCAGGACATCTCTGACTACATACATGCTGAAAATCAAACATTTTTAATGTATTAATTTAGATATTTTCCAAATAAAAGTCCCTAGAAGTGTATGATTCAACTTTTTCTCATGGTCTTGTGTTAAAAAAGTTAACATAAATCGTAATATCAAAGCGCAATACCTAAAAATCGAATCGTCACCCAAGTTTTGTGATAGTATGGAATCGGGAGATATGTGAATCGTCCCAGCCCTAATAAACATGTAATTAAATGTAGCAAAAATAATTAATAAAAAATAAAAATGAATTGATAAAATGTGACATAATTGATATTTTGATTTGCTTCTTTATTTATTTTTCTTTGTATTAATTCCCTTATTTATTTAGTCTTCTGTTTAATTATCCCTTTTATATATTTATGTATTTATTTTTTATTAACTCTTAAATATATTTATTTACTCATTTTATTTTATATTTATTTTTAGATGTTTTATTTTATAAAAATGAATAAGTTTGGGGACATAAATATGGGGTGAAATGCAAAGGGAAAATCGTGCAGAAATAAATAAATACATAAATAATTACATTTAAAAAGAATTATAAAATAAAAAAATAAATGAATAAATAAAAATAAATGCAAAAAATAAATAAATGAATTTAAAAATGTATAAAAATACATAAATAAATAAGAGGGAAAATTAAACATAGGAGTAAATGCATAAGGGAATTAATAAAAGATAAATTAATAAAGAAGGAAATTAAAACAGAATTATCAATTTATGTCACATTTTATCAATTAATTGATAGCTACATTTATTTTTAATATTACTTATACTACATTTAATGACACATTTATTTATTTATCGAGTCTGTTATTTATTTATTCATTCATTTTTTATTTTGGCAGGTTCCATCCTCCATAGTTCAGTGGACGCTGTGAAGGGAAAATCATCCATCGTCGCTGCTGCTCATCTCTGTATCTGCAGCCTTCAGACGCCACACATCCTCCGGGTTAATTGTCATTCTTCACACCTCACACTGGAGGCTGAGACAGGTACTGATGTTATTATCAGACGAGAAATAAATCTCCCAGCATGCTTTTGTTCCAGTGGCTTATGAAACTGTTACGAGAACAGGAGCTGCTGGGAAAAGTGTTAAAGGGAATAAGGAGAGAGTTGTGAAAATCCAAACTTGTGAAATGAAACCTGTTCGGTATGACCCTGGGGATGGGAAGAAAGAAATGAATCTAGCTGGTCTCTGGTGTATTTTCTTGTCTTTGTGTCTGGAGTGTATTTCCTCTGTTGGGGGTGATGGCAGCAGTATGGAGACTGAGTCATTTGTGGAAGTTTGTGTAAAGGTCTTCAGGTACAAGAAAAGGAATCAGACAAAGAAAATAGAGAGAAATGTCAGAGGTTGATGTTTGAAGCTGAAGACGAGAGTTTTCTGTTTGCAGCATTATAACAGCAGTGTGTGTGAACGCAGGATATTAGCTCAGCTGGGACAGGAGGCAGTAAAGTATGAAATTAAGTTTTCATATTCCATTTATTTGATTACTTCTTTTAATTAAAGCGCTGGTCGCTGCCTGTTGAGGAGGAAAGACGCACAATGCTGCATGTGAAATATACGTTTATTTAGTTATTGCCTGTTGAACAGTATGAAGGGGCTGTATTCCTTCAATTTGTTTTACATTTCATTTTTTATATTTGCGATGTTTAATTCAGGAGGTTATTCTTCTCATTTCTGAAATTCAATTTATTGTTAACGTCCAATTTTGAGGAGAAGGTCAAGTGACTTTTAATCAGATTCCAGTTTTTGGATTTATAACTGCAGGTTGAACAGTAAAGCTTTCACTGACCTCACATCCGGTTCAGTTTTTCAGTTTAGACTCTGATAGTTTTACACTGAAGCAACTGATGCAAGAAAAATGACATTGATCACCAACAGTACAAGCAATAAATGTAAGAAGGTCAGAGGTCAAAGTCACTTTTTTTTACAGTGAAAGCCTCATAAACTGCAGTAGTGAATGATGTTTGTGAAGCGGTTTATTGTGCTTTGATAATTAAACTTGGTCAATGTTGTAAAGAAACCAAGGTCAGGAGGGAAACTCATAGAAACTGTTGGTGAATGAGGAGAGCTTCGTTCGTTCAGAAATCTTAGAAAAAGAAGTTTGTTGATGTTCTGTTCATTCATGCGTCAGGGTCTAAAATTAAATTTTTTCCTCTCCTGCCACTGTGACAGGTCACTTTTTTAACACTAGACCATAGAGAAAAGTCTAATCATACACTTCTAGGGACTTTCACTTTGGAAAATATCTAAATTAATCCAGTAAAAATGTTTGATTTTCAGCATGTATGTAGTCAGAGATGTCCTGAAGTCAAATATATCAGTCATTGTTAGGAATTTCTTATTAAATTTTTTCCAGCAACCCCAAAATGAAAGCATAACATTTCCCTCAAAAATTAGTGTTGTTTTCTTTTTAATTTATAAGGGAAATGTAATGTTTATACTTCTGGTGAATATAATCTAATAAATCTCATTTACATATATGTATTTTGTATATACAGGTCCCTGTTAATACGTTGTTTTGAAAACCTACGTAGTCACACGTGTATACTTCCTCTAACTTCTCCAAGGTTGTCTCTACAGTAGCTCTCCCGTCAGCTCCGTTCTCTTTATACATCCATGGTCAGCTCCATCGGGGCCGTTTGAATGCATTTAGCATAAATGTCAGTATATGGGATCTCTAAAGTTGTAACGTCGGCCCATTTGACCACAGAGATGAGAGTGACGGCCGGCTTGACCGCACGTTACCGCGATACGATAACATTTCCTCTCCATGACAGAGTTAGCATGCAGCTTTAGCCGTGATGTCTAGCTCTGCTTTTCCTGCAATGTGTGAAAGCCAAAGTGTTTCCATCCTTTACTGGATGTGTAGTGTTTACCACTTTGGATTTAACATGTGAGGGTGCAGGTCGTATCCACGCAGACCCGCCGACGTTTTCTACTTTCTCGTTTTGGCTTGTTGCGGTTTGTTTTGGTTGACGGATACAGAACGGATATGAAGTCACGTTCCTCAGACTACAACAATAAAAGCTGTAACTTCCATCTACCTCCACATAGACGCAAATGAAGCAAATATATTTATTCTGGCATTAAAAAATCGATTTCAAAATCGTAAACAAAATCGCCATACATAGGTGGATCGATTTTTTTTCCCACACCTAAAATCCACTCGAGGAAGTGCAATACCTTGAGGTGATGTTACCTGGACATTTTTATGATTGTCTGCATTTTACTATAACGGTGCCATTCACAAAAACTTGTAAACTACCCCTCCAATTTTTACAGTCCAAAAACTAACATTATATTAAAAAAAAACGGGGGAAACTGCATGCACTAGTACCATACAGCAACAGGGCCCGCTCAAACTCCCCCTCCCCTCATTTAAAAAAAAATAAAAACTATGAGTGATGTCTTCAGACTAGGGATGTCCATATTAACCGTTTAACCGTTAACCGACATTAAGCATTTTAACCGATTAACGCTATCGGTTAAAACGGTTAAAAGAAATGTTAATAATAATCAGGAATGTTTACCGGGCTTGAGGCTTTCTTTATTCCACTCATGGCGTGACATGTGTTATGTAATACCTTGATATCCTTTCAGCAGCTTTAAGACAAATTGAATCTCCCTAAAGATCACTTTTTTGCATATTTACAATTAAGGCATTTTGATAATTCACTTGTAAAGCCTACAGAGGACATTTCCATCTACAGTGAGGCAGAAAAGTTTATCCGTGAGCAGAAGGGTTTAAATCACGGAATATCCCTTTTCTATTCTATACTTTACTCTCATGATAAATATGACACGACCAAATTATCACGCAAATGGGAGGGTGACCTGGGTAATGACTACAATGAGGAAGACTGGCAGGAGGCAGCGACCTGGTGCAATCAACCTTCATTTGCAACAGGCTTGCGGAGATTCAATATAAAATATTACATAGGCTCCATATAGCCCGTTACCCTCCACAAAATATCTTGAACCATCTCTCCCATTTGCGGTAAGTGTAACACAGACCTTGGGTCCCATTTTCATTACTTTTGGGGGTGCAATCGGATTGCTAGATACTGGAATCGCATAGCCCGAGAACTGAGCGGGATCTTTAAGACTACAATAAGTAAGGATCCAGGGTTATTTTTACTGGGTTTGCCCTCTAAAGTAGTTTCTCTCTCTCTCTCTCTCTCTCTCTCTCTCAATCATTACAAATTGCTGGACAAACTTCTGCTCCTTGCTCGTAAATGCATCCTGCTAAAATGGGTGAAAGACACCCCACCCACAGTAACTTTCTGGTACAGGGAGATCTTCAACGTACTACCACATGAAAGGATGAGTGCAGTCCTTAGGGGTAATGAGGGCTCATTTATTAAGATCTGGAACCCTGTCCTGGACTATATACCATCAGAGCTCAAACACACTCTGTTGAAAGGCCAATACCCTTCAGGGTGGAAGCAGAATATGCCTAGTGCCACGTAAAACATAAAATATATTTCTATGATCACCGTTTACCATTCATGAGAGTCTGAGGACAATACACTTTACTCTATGAGATACTATCTGCTATTCTTATTGTTGTCTTTTTATTTTTATTTTATTTTTATTTTTATTTATTTTATTTTATTTTTTTATTATTTTTTTTTGTATGTATGTACATGCCAAAAGGAGAGAGGCTGGAGGAAAATGAAGAAAGAACTGGAGTTTCTTGTGAATTCTGAGGTCAGTCAGAAGCTGAACTGCCACACAAACAAACACAAACAACCGGTCGTATATATATATATGTATATATATATATATATATATACACACATCAACAGTGGTAGAAGAAGTACTTATACAAGCATTTTTAAAAGCAGCAATACCATAGTGTAGAACCTACAACTATGGGCATCTTTAGGTCCAAGCAAGGAATTTCTGGATTTTAAATTAAAATGTGCAGTGCAATGCTTGATAAATATAAACACAATGTTATTACTCATCTTAACATAAGTGATTTAATAAAATGTATGAAGCATTTTATGGGTCCAAAACACCACTTTTCTTCATGTCCCACAACTGTGGTCTCAATGTTGAGATAAATGAGCTAATTCAATCATAATGACATTATTTCAAATGGAATGGTTTCATATACGTATTACTTCACACCATATTAATTATTTACAAATCATTTATATGATTTTTTCATCTAATTCATCTACATTTTACAGGGTGCAGAGAAAATCACGAAATCTCAAAATGTCTTAAAAATATTATAGAAAGTAAAAAAGCAAAATGTATAAAATGAACGTTATTGGAATGTTGCGGTAGGGACATTAAGTGATGAAAACCATAACAAATTAAAATTGTAATCACTATATGTAATTTTGTGTACCTGTTTACATGTATTAATACTCTGATGGTTAAACTTCAAATTCATAGAAGTAGATTTTTTTATTTTATTTGACAGTCAATAGTGACCGTGGTTACAGAAAACCCCAGAAATACTCTGATACGTGTAAAAGTCCTGAATTAAAAGTAAAAGTACAAAAGTATTAGCATCGAGATATACTTAAAGTACCAAAAGTATTTATTATGTAGAATAATATAATAATAATATTATAATTATTGATGCATTAATGTGTTCATCACTTTAATGTTACAGCTGGTAAATGTGGAGCTACTTTTATTGACTTTATACTGCTGGTAGTTTAATCTACAATAATACATCAGCATTTATTAGTTAATTGTTGTTTTATATATTTCGTATGATTCCAAATCTGTAAAAAGTAACTAAATCTGTCAAAAAATGAAGTGTAGTAAAAACTACAGTATTTCCCTCTGAGATGTAGTAGAAGCATAAAATGGAAATACTCAAGTAAAGTACCTGTAAATTGTGTAATGAAATAAACTGAACTGGATATCTGCTAGAAGGGAAATCAAATTTAAAATCTGACGTTATGATTTAAATGATGTTAATATAATCTATATTATGATTTGTGGTTAAGGGATGAAACATGCAGAGCATCAGTGTGGACCTTCATCTTCCTCGGTTTTCTCAGGTTGACCCTGGCAGCCGGTGACAACTTCATCCTTCCTGCAGAGCTCCATCACTCCGGCTGTTGTTTTCCTCCTCTTCCTCCTCCTCCTCTAGTCGACCTGTTCTTCCTGCTGTGTGAGAGACTGAGTCACATCTCTGTCAGTCTGTCTTCCTCCTTCAGTCCATCACTCCCCCTCTCAGAGACAGCAACAGGAGCAACAGCTCATATTTTATATCTGTTCAAAATGTAGCTTAGAGGAAGATTTGTCAAGTATTTAATACTCTTATCAACATGGGAGTGGACAAATAGGTTTGCTTTATGCAAATGTATGTATATATTTATTATTGGAAATCAATTAACAACACAAAACAATGACAAATATTGTCCAGAAACCCTCACAGGTACTGCATTTAGCATACAAAATATGCCCAAGTCATAACGTGGCAAACTGCAGCCCAACAGACAACAACAGCTGTCAGTGTGTCAGTGTGCTGACTTGACTATGACTTGCCCCAAACTGTACATGATTATAATAAAGTGGGCATGTCTGTAAAGGGGAGACTCGTGGGATAGAACCCATTTTCATTCACATAATCTGGAGGTCAGAGGTCAAGGGAACCCTTTGGAAATGTTTCTGTCTGAAGATGGACGTCGTCTCTGAAAGGTTGCTAAAGTTGAGTGGACATAGGAAAGGACAGAAAGCAGCAGAAGTTTCTCTGTCCGTAACCTTTCTGTTATCTAGAGTTGACTGAACATCAGTCCAGATGTTTGCCACAGACCCATCTGAGCTGAGCTTGGTCTCGGAGGTCTGTCGGCTCTGACGTGGAGAACCAGCTACACTGGCAGGCGTACGCCCTCAAACCTCTCCTCTTCTTCAGCTTGGCTCGGAGCTTCTGACGGTCCGGCATGTTGTTCCTGCACAGACGGACACAACGCAGTTTAATAAAGATGAATAATTACTGAGGACAGGACCTGAGCATGTTAGCCTGCTGAGGTTTTTAATCTGATTTTAACTACACCGGTCCAATGAAATAATGGCCATGCATCATACAGATGTCTTTGAAAGTTATATTTTATCTCTCCTTTCTTCAGCAAACACTGTGAAAACTACAAGTTTTCAGCAGCTGTGGGTCGGGGTCGAGCATTTTGAGGAGGAAGAGGAAGATTAAAAAAGGAAGAAGAGGAAAACAAATGAGGAACATAGGATGGACCACCTTCATTAATCCTTTAAGGCATTAGCATGTTTGTTCTGTCTCGATCGGGTCTCGAATTCACAACCTCAGACACCAAAGCCAGAAGAAGAAGCAGAAGAAAAAGATAAAGAAGAAGAAGAAGAGGATAAAGATGAAGAAGCCCCTGTGTTCAGTCAAACTCTCGTCCCTCCTACACTCCTCCATCAGTGTTTCTTTGTTTTCCTGTCAGTCTCTGTTACTGTAACAGACGACACTGTGTCACCAGGAATTAGTCTGAGCCCTTCCCGCTGCTGCTCCTGCACCAGATCACTGCAATGTTCAAATTAAATGAAAGTCTTTATGTCACCTGTGTGTTGGTGTAACAACGTTGATCTCTGGATGGTTTTATACAGCCTTAATTTTAGCTCTTAAATATTAGTTTAATCGATCTGAAGAGAAAACCCTGCATTGCTGCACTTATTCCCGTGTATTAGATTGTGGTTTGTAGCAGGTTTGGGGGTCTGAATATAACAAAGCTTCTGCTTGTTTGTATTCTGGTCACACTGGTCTGCAGAAGCACAATTGTCTCCATGGGGATAAAAAGGAAACTGCGGTTATGTGGGAGGGAAAAAAAGATGTTCATGTACGTTTGAAATGATTTAATGAGGTTTTATGACTTACTTTAGTCTCATTGAAGATTTTCACTTGTGCATTGTAAATATACATTTGTACACCTCCTCTTCTGCTTTAGATTAAATGTTTCAGTGGATGTAAAGCAGAGAAAGAAGTGTGTGAAGATGACGTGAAGGTGAGTTTTACAGCTCAATACTGCCACCTTCTGAACAAACTGAAAAACAATCAGCCAATACCAACCAATATCTCTCAACATACTGACTCCATCTTATTAAATATGATAAGAATTATGATGTGATGCATAAATGTTTGATATATTTTAGTGTGACGCAGAGATAGAGAGGTTTTCTTGCGTCTGCAGACTCACCTGAGGAACAGGTAATCACAGGACGAGTCCCACTCACAGTCATCAAACATCAGCACCCGGAAGTCACAGGAAGTACACCTCAACTGGTCACATGACCTGTTGATGCAGATCACTTGTCAGTCATTGTCATTTAAAAATAACATATCATCAGTATGTCGTTAATACAGTAAACTTGCTACCTTGGTTTAACCTAATAAAAGTATGTTGGGGATAACTAATCCGTACCAGAGTCCTGTATCATTATAAACCAAAAACAGGCGAGACGGGACAGACGCTCGCAGTATGAAATCATTTTTCACACCTCTTGGATGTGGCTGTTCCTACGCCGTTAGTGACAGAGCTCCCGCCAACGAACACAGGACAGCACCTGGATGCATAACAGACAGCGCAGATCGTCTCCAAGCACAAATGACAAACAGCATCCATGTAGGAGAATCAACAGAGCCAACAGAACAATAGATATACTGAAGAACCTGGGAAACATTATTAGGAATATAAATCCTAGTTCCTACTTTCGTATACACATATATATAAGACTCAATAAGTTTAGATTCTTGAATGAACACACACACACGCACAAAGTGACAACAAAAAATGTCTGAATGCATTTTCTTGCTCTGCATATTTACCCTGTAATTAATGTTTTTTAATTCAGAATGAACTAATTCACTTACTTCCTCCCTCCAGACTGAGACGACAGCTTCTTCTCCACTTGTGTTCCTTTAGAAGACTGCTCAGTCTGAAATGACAGGGAAAATAAACAGATTACAGACTGTTGTGGTAAAAAACACATTCCTGCAGTAGAAAAAATCTCCTGTTAATTAATTTAAACCTAATTAGATGTATTACCACCTGTGTTGATGCTGCATGATAAAAATGTTTGGTAGTAATTTGCTTGTGCGCTGCGCAAAAGTACAACTTAACACTGAATGTAAACATGTCATACCATATTCAGCATTAAAATACTTAGTACAGGTCAGAGTTTCTTTTATATCTAAAGACAAATGTTTTAATTATTATACGTGTAAGCTTTGTACCAAGTGTTTCCCTTATTTTTTGAATACTTTAACTTCACTAAAAAAGTTTTTGCTTTAAAGTACAGCTTTCTTTTAATTAACTATTTTCTTCCCAGCACTCAGGGAACGTATACTGTATGTCACAGGGACACTTGAATACACAGGTACTGTTTAACTGAGAAAGACCATTTTTGTGGTTGAAAACTTGTCCGTCTTTTTGTATAAAGTACATGTTGACCTTTAGTTGAGGGGAATCTGTGTCGTCTTCTTCGAATAATTCTTCCAGAAGGGCGTCGATATCGTCAGAGACGCTGCTTATCGGCTGTTCAGGTTTAGTGGCACTAAAGAGGAAACAAAATGATGAATTAGTATCAAACATCAAGTAAACCTCTACGATTCATCTATTTAAACCTTACTGGGTATTTTACAGGTTGATTCCAGTATTATTTTCTTTTAGTTTAATACATGAGTTAAGGATTCAGTGTTTCTCCAGTATTTTAGTCTTGGTAGTTTGGAGAACGCAGCATTTAGAGCAGCATGTAGGGAATTAAATATGAAAAATCTGAATAATAAGAAAACATCTATCGACAACTTTTTTTGCTGTTTAGTAAAATTGGATTTACATTTTGACATTTTAATTAGACAATGCATTTAACAAAAAACAAAACAACAAGATAAATAAACATAACCAGACGTGAAAATAATAATAATTATAATAATAATAATAATAATAATAATAAAGATAATTATAATAATAATAAGACATAAAAAACAGTAGAAATGGATCATTCATTCATAGATTCTAGAAAATAATTAATGTCAGTGATAGCATTAAATATATAAAGTTATAAAACATAATTATAGAGGTGTTATTATTATGGACATGTACAACTGATCCTACAATAAGAAGACATAAGAAGGTATTTGAACAAGTGTAAAGATGATGTGGGTCGAATATCTAGGTAGACTAAATATTCGATCCATATCATATTTACAATTACACTAAATGAGGCTCCTACAGGTAGATTGTTCCAATCAGAGGGAGCTTTAAACAGAAATGCTTTCTTAGTTATTGACTTAGAGACTGCAGCAACAGAACAAATGCTGTATAGAGTCTCAAAAACTGTTTCAAAGGTTATTGAAATGTATTAAAAACAAACTGCAGCCAATGTCGCTGCATTCTTATGATGGGAGAGGGCACATTAAGTAGTATTATGGTGTGAGATTATGAGTTATGAAAGGACAGCCGAGAAAAAATCTGTTATTATAAATATCTGTTATGATGCAACAGAACTTTTAAATATTTTAGGTGTTTAATTTGGGTGTGAAATATAAAGTCTTCTTATGAACTTCACCTCTTTGGTTAGATTCTTCCTAATGTATAGGAGCTTTTCCAGTAAATGGATCCACATTTTAGGACAACAATCTGTCTTGGTGTTAATGTAAAATTTTTCCAAACACAATTTTATCATGAGCTTTTCTATAATCTTTTTTTTGGGAATCCATTCCAGGCCGTAACATTTCAAATAAGGCAATTTTCTTGATTTAAATGATTAGTTCTACAATTTTTCGGCTCAATACACAACATTTATGAGCCAGGCAATTCTGTATTTCAGAGGTATAAGCCGGTGAAATGGTTATTGTCCTGTATTTCTGAATATGTGTTTGTTTGTTTTTTTAAACTATAATTATGATTGAAGCTCAGGACCAGGAAGTGAATAGTGTCAAATGAATCACATGTGATCCTGATGTTGTGGTCAGAGTCAACATAGAATCATTGAATCCTTTCTTTCAAGAGATGCACAGTAGATATTACAGTAGTCTCTTATATTTGCAAGACCTGGCCCAAGTTGTGATCCCATATACTCCTACATTGAGAGGAAGACGATTCGTTTTGGATCCTGATATACAACATCAGCAAATGACAGGTGTGATTTTCATGAGTTATTGTGAACACAAGCTAACTTTACTGACTTTATTCTGCATCTTTACTGAGCTGGAAGCGTGATTAGCTCAAGTTTAAACCTGTTACAGCTCGTTAACCTTATCAACACAGAGAAACGAGCAGCCACACAGCACTCCTCCCTATGTTAGCTTCTAGCTGACACTAGCTAGCCACATTAGCATCGTTCACCTGTGTTGTCTCCGTCCTTCGTTGTCTTTCCCGCGTTTTCCAGCCTCGCTCGGGTCCTCGCGAGCCGAAGATGCGACAGAAACGTTGCGACAAAACTTTTGTTCCACTTCATCCAGCAGCTCGTCCAGGTCCAGGTCGTCCTCATCCATGTCTGGAGCTAACCCAGCTAGCTAACCGAGCTAACCCCAGCTAGCCTAGCAACACAAGCCAGCTGGCTCAGAGCGTCCGCTGTTGCTAAGAGACAGGAGCACAGAGCGGAAATGGAGCCACACCGCCTTTCAAAATAAGTGTCACAAGATGAGTGTACAGTAGTTTCCTCCGACTTTGTCATAAATTTGACTTCAACTGTTACAAAATGAAACTGTTTCGTTGGTTTAAACTTTAGGATAAGGTTTTATTAATTACCAGGGGAATACATTCAGATGTTAAAGCAGCACAATGTAAGATAAGATAAGATCAGATATTCCTTTATTAGTCCCGCAGTGGGGAAATGTGCAGTGTACAGCAGCAAAGGGGATGATGCAAGAAACAAGATGCATCAGCTAACACAGTAAAAAAGAGCTAAACAAAGTGTAACAAAATGTGAACCATTTAAATGGAAACAAGTATAAGAATAGGGGCAGTATATAGTAGTAGTATAGTATAGTAAATAGTATATAGAGTATTGACAATAAACAGATTAACAAAATTGCACAAGTGGAAAATGATATTGCACAGTGAGAATGAATGAATGAAATTAATGAAAACCTGAAAATATCAGGTTATTGTCAGTTTTTGGTGTGTAAGTGGTATACTGGGAGCAGTGCTGGCTACTGGGAGCAGTGCTGGTTGTGGAGTCCGACAGCTGCAGGAAGTAAGGACCTGCGATAGCGCTCCTTCACACACTTTGGGTGGAGCAGCCTGTCGCTGAAGGAGCTCTCCAGTGCTGAGATGGTGTCCTGCATGGGGTGGGAGTCATTGTCCAACATGGATGACAGCTTAGCCATCATCCTCCTCTCTCCCACCACCTCCACTGTGTCGAGGGGGCATCCCAGGACAGAGCTGGCCTTCCTGTACAGCCTAGAGTTAGGGAAACATAATTACATAAAAAACATAAACATAAATTAAATTAAATATTACATTTACAATCAGAATCAAGTTTATTTCGCCAAGTATATACATACATACAAAGAATTAGACTCCAGTTTGTATGTAGCTCTCTCAGTGTACTTACACAGAATCGAAATAACAGAATAAAAGAATGCAATAATAAAAATAAAATAAAAATAAAATGTCTATATACAAGTCAAGTGTTAGTGAGATGTAAACAATACAAATAGTGCAATGAAATAAATACTGGAGCGATATACGTAGACTAGATGATTATGTACAGCATGTACATGTGGAACTTTCTATATACTGTGTGTTCACTGAGTAGGATTTATATTTACAGTGACAGGTATGTACATATTACAATATGTATATAAAGTGACAGATGATATGTAGATATAATAGAAAGATGCGCATTAAGGATTGTAAATCATAATCTAAAAATGTGCATTAAAGACTGTAAATTATATTCTAAAAATGTGCAGAGACTGTAAGAATGGTCTATAAGAGCAGCAGTGGATATTTGGTGTTAGAGGGTTATTGACAGTGTATGACTGATTAAATGTTCATCAGAGTGATGGTCTGTGGAAAGAAACTGCTATATCACAATAACTTACTGCATTTAATGAAGTGAAGTGTGCAAATATTACTATTAAATTTAATTAATAATGAACATTAATGCTGGCTTCTCTGCTGTTTGTATTTTATGTTTTGGGCATATAAATTATGAAATTGTATTTTGAAAATGTGAAAGGAAGTGCTGTTATTTCTTAATGCCGTTGGGATTCGGGTTAGCCACAACGCCGCTGTTAGGCCAAATGTTAGCATAATGAATGTGTAATGTGTTTAGTTGGATAACGGTGAAAGTGAACTAAAGTATTTTTGATATGAGAACAGAAAACAAAGATCACGTTGTCGGCAGGATTCGAACCTGCGCGGGGAGACCCCAATGGATTTCTAGTCCATCGCCTTAACCACTCGGCCACGACAACAGAAGATGCAATATACGTCATGAAAGAGGAATTTATTAGCGAGAGATGTACATCTGAAGTGGATTTTATAGAATTTTCAAAAGGTATATATGAGTATTAAAGTCTTAAAGGAAACATATACATTACATATACATACATACATACATACATATTAATGAACACACAGTATTACAAATTCAATTTTAAATCAATTAAATGAACTCCCATTACATGTTTATTGAGTTTTCAACATTTTATAAATAGATAAATATTATGTAGCCTATGTATACTTACAAATATCCAGTATTTTAATAATAAAAACATTTACAGTACATGATATATACATAGATACAGATATATTAATGAACAAACAATATTCAAAATTTAAATTAAATTTAAGATTCATTAATTAATTCCCATTACATAAATGCGGGGGGTGGGGGGTTCAACAGTATATTTATTGAGTTTTCAACATTTTATGAATATGAATATGAATGATAATATGAATATCCTGTCCCTTTTGACAAAAGCAGAGTTCTTTTTGTCACACAAATTTCCCCACTTGTGCATTTCCTCACCTTTCATTTTTGCAGAACAGAAACTCATAGCAACACTTCAGACGGAGTTCCCCTATATTAAAACAATCCTAGAAATAATGCATACATGATTTCTTTTCATAAGAACCAGAAACCAAAAAAAACCCACACTGATTAAAATAATGTTTTAACCATCATAACTTTATCATGAACTTAATCCAAATCCAATGTGAGTTACATAAATGCTAGTAAGCATTTGTCACAGGTCTGAAGAGGGAACCAGAACTTTTCCACCTCTAAAAAACCCTCAAAAACATATGTTATATATGTTTATTAAAGGGAAACAAACTTGAAATTATGATAGAGGGCTGCCAAGCTCTGCAGCATTGTTGGAAAAGATAGTATTTTATCTAACGTCTGCAAGCGTTAACAAACTAAACACCAGGACCCAAAAGCTTTCCTTATGACAGACAAATTAATCATTTTTCAAATGTGAAACAGGCAGCCCTGTAAACAAAACAAACGACAAAAACAAAACTTACATACGAGCCTCATAGACACAAGTTCAATATCAGCATATTTAATTCAATTTGCCGATTCAAACGTAATCTCAGAATCACGAGAGAGATTGTTTCATTGGCTCTAAACTAAAAACACTAAAACAAGAACCAATTACAAACATTACTTCATACTAAACGTCGTTCTATTTGGAGGTGAAAAGCAAACTCTGTCCTCCTCCGTTCATTCTTTAGTTTCAAATTATTCATATTTTGTATTGCTAAAATAGAGTCTCAATCTGAACCAAACACTGGAAGGCCAACAGTAGTTGACAATGCAGATATAAAACATACATCTCTGTATTATTCTCTGTATTTTTATCTCAAAGGAGAAGTGCTACATTATTTTTTTTTTAAAGCCCAGACAGTGACGGCGTCGCTGTCTGTCTCTCGGGCTTTCCCCACAGTGTCATCGTGAAAGTTCCACTCAGATAAAATGTAAATAGCTCAGAGCAGAGGTGTTATTCTTCTCATTTCCTGTTTTTTAAAGGGCACTAAGGCTTCTCACTGCTGCTAAATGAGGAAAAGAGTTTTCCACCGTCACATGACGAAGAAGATATACAGTATGCCTTTATTACACGGCGTGGTTGAATACTCGATTGTGATCACGGCGTTCTGCGGTCGGTTATTTCTTTATAACAGACCGTTGCTATGTATAGCAGACAGTTGCTATGGGATGAAAAAGAAAAAAGAAATGTGTCAGGAGAGGTCAAGAAGCTAAAGGCTTATACAAAGGACCTCCGACCCCCCCCCCCCCCCCCCCCCCCCCCACAGGAGAAGAAAAGGAAGAAAGAACTAAACTAAGATAATTAAAAAAAAATACTTATATTTATGTCCCATATTTTAACTGCACTATTTTATGCCTTAGATTATCATTTTGCTTTTACATGTACTTGTGTGATCTCCCCTTTCATATATTTACATATTTTATGAGCATTGTTGAAGGAACAGGAGACCAAAGATTAATTTTCATTGCCAATGACGGCTTCACTGGAACTGACAAATGACAAATAAAGAACCTTAAACCTATTTTTTTTCTTTGGTAAGTACAGTACACAACTCAATAAAATATATAACAAAGCTATAGTCATTTTAGCAATTTTAATGTCAAAAATATTTCTTTTTTTTACAATTTTACATGTATTCACATGATATCAGTGAATGAATTTGGGGTTGAATGTCTTGCTCAGGGACACTTCCACACGTGGACAGGAGGAGCCGGGTATCGAACCTCCGTGCTGTCGGTACCCGTACTAGCTCCTGAGCCACAGCAGCCCCGACGACCACCAGTTTCCGTCTGGGTGGGAGATCCCGCTCTGTCCACATTTGTTTTAGCTTCTGAAGAGTTTTCTAGAGTTGGTCCTCAGCTGGAGTCGGGGGGGGCATCATTCTGTTAGTGTCTGTTTAAACTCGCTCATTATTAGGATTTTCAGTGTTCCAGTGACGAGGCTGCAGCTGATTTTATAGATTAAGTTGATGTCGACGGTCCTGCTGCTCATGCTGTCCACTGGATTTTTTCTTATTTCATTTCAATAAATCAATTGAGGACAAGTAATAGAGATATTAACGTGAGGACATGTGGATCCTCACATTAAAAAGAAGCTGTTTTGTGGAGTCTCCCCGACCGGCGGGTCGTCTTTCTCTTTCAGTATCCAACACCGTCTTTGTCTTTAAACACAGACATGCTTCATCGTGGGTGTTTTAGACACTTTAGGACCCAACGTATAGATCAACTGTAAGTCCTTTTTTTCAAGCGGTCTGAGCGGTGCGTCCAATAAAGTTTCTTTTTTTGTTATCTGGTTTCTGTCTCTGAGGATGTTCTTCAAACTGCCCTGTGGTGGAGAGACAAAATACGTTTAGATGAGGAATGAAAAAGAGCAGAGTAGCTTTGTGTTGTGGCTCAATTGTAAAGCTGTGTTCACACCAAGAGCGAAGTTGGACCAACAACTTTTCTTTCCTCCATCAACCATGGAAGAAATAACCACAGTTGCTGCTTTGTACATTTTGTGAAAGTCCCAGATATGTCAGAAAACGAAATGCTGCCGTGTCTGGGTTCATAACATCACCCGGCGGCGAGCTGTATTCACATACAGTACCATTACACTGACTGTATCCAGCAGCCACACGTCACTACTGAGGTGTGAACAAAAAATAAACAGATTGTGCTGTGATTTAATATCAAGAAACAGATCAAAATGATGCTGAAATAACTACATAGTGGTGCTGATTTGTAAAAAGTCTGAATTCATGCTTTGTCAGGTCTGTTACCAAGACGACAAACAACTTTTAAAATGCTTGTTTTCTGAGTGGAGTTTGGATGGATCAGTGCCAGGCTATGCAGCTGCTCCATCAACACTCAACATAAAGTCATGTAGGCATAAATACAGCAGCGACGTTTTTGTTTCTACCATAGACAGTCTGTGGTTTCTACACAGAGTTTGGTCCGGTCTCTACAGATATGATGTACTATCATAGCTCTGGGTGACCACAGACACATACAAGATTTATTAAATCTTAATATTCCAACTCCCGTGAATACATGAATGACGCCTCTTTGCATTGACTTTGTATGTAATCGCACTGTGCGAAAAGTCCACTTCGCTCTTGGTGTGAACGCTCTGTAAAAAGCTGAGAAGTGAAGCTGTGTTACATTAAACCATGTAAATGCTGTTTTAGTGTGTGTGTGTGTGTGTGTGTTAGCAGATTCCATGACTTACGTAGCTTATGAAGAAAATCACAAGTCCGAGCATCAACACTATTGCAGCCACAATAAGCACGTAAGTGTCTGTCATCGGATCTTCGGAGGGACCGTCTGTGGGACAATCTGAAAATCAAAAAACAGAAATTAGTTAAATAAGTTACTCAAGTTGGAACCTGCATGAACTGCATCGCTCACTGAGCAGCACAGAATAACATCAGATAAGAGAAGAACTTAACTGATCCCACACCCGGGAAAATCACAAAAAGACAAAAATACATAAACACTAAACTATATACTATATACACCTCTCCCTTTAAAGATACGTCCATGATGGATAATTAGACCCATAGCTGTAATAAACACATGGTGTGTCACATATTGCACAGGAGGATACAAGCAGGAAAAATGGCGTTCACATCATATTTAGGACATTTTGACTGCATTCACCAGAAGGAAAAAGGCACCTTGCTATGGAGGACGAAACATGCCAAGATTAAAAGTAAATGAATAAATAAATAAATAAATGACTCGATAAATAAATAAATATGTAATTAAATGTAGCAAAAATAATATTAAAAATAAATGTGGCCCTTAATTAATTAATTGATAAAATGTGACAGAAATATATATTTATGTTTTAATTTGCTTCTTTATGCATGAGATTTGTTTTCTGACATATCTGGGACTTCCACAACATGTACAAATCAGCGACAGAGGTTATTTCTTCCATGGTTGATGGAGGAAAGAAAAGTTGTTGGCATCTATGGAGCTCCTCCTCCTTTCCAGCACGTCTAGCTCTTGGTCTGAACACCGTACGACCTTTAACCTTGTGATTATTAGCATGATAACATTAGCATTTAGCTCTCAGAGCTGCTGGCTGCAGACTCTTTTTTCCTACAAGAGGCTCAAAACTTAATTCTACTTCTAAAGTGGGTTTTGGTGCGAATTTTAAAAAACCAATGATCCATTTAGAGGTTCTTAATGTTTTAAGTAGCAGGTGCTTCACCCGGTCACACCCACGCTCCATTCCTGGAGCCACACATCCATGTTTGTCTACAGTAGATGTAAATGTGATGGTCGAGTCTGGAAAGATTCAAATTTAAAAGATGCCTCAGGTGTTCAAATGTTTTTTCCCATCAGAGAACTGGGAAAGTTTGTAATCTGAATGAGAACATGTGACATTTACCTGTCAGAGTGAGGAGCACCTGGCCCTCCCGGTTCTGCTCCCCCACTGGCGCCGCCAGGTGACACTGGTACAAGCCGCCGTCGTCACACGTCACGTTGGGCAGCAGGACGTTGCGGGAGTCGCGTAGCAGCTCCACCTCTCGCTCCAGGCCGGTGTACCAGCGCGTAGGGCCGTCGGGGAGGTCTCTGGTCAAAAGGCCCGAGAGACGAGGCAACGGAGGCTCTCCGACCTGTGACATCATCAGTTACATTAAATACAAATATGAGGTACTTGTACTTTACGTGAGTATTTTCATTTTATGTTTCTTTATACTTCTACTCCATTACATTTCAGAGGGAAATATTGTACTTTGGACTTCACTACATATATTATACTTACTTTTTACATAAAAAACACATGATACTTAATATACTTATATAATATGATGCAATACTATACAGTACTACTAATCTACTCAGTAGTATACAAAGTATCTTTAAATGTAGTGGAGTAGAAGTATAAACTATCATAAAATGGAAATACTCAAGTATGTTAAAACAGTACTATGTACATTCACAGAGTTCATTTCTCTACTTTAACGTTCAATATTTTAAGTACATTTTCCTGATAATACTTTAGTACTCTGACTTAAGTAACATTTCAAATGTAGGACTTGTACTTGAAACAGAGTAAAGTATAAAATGTGAAAGTACTCATTCATGAGTACTTTCACTTTTCATACTTTAAGTATATTTTGCTGATATGTACTTTTACAACATTTTGAATTCTTACCTGTAATGGAGTATTTTTAGATTATAGTATTTCTACTTTACTTACTAAAGTAATACCTCTGTACTGCGACTGCTTTTACTTGAACAAGTACTACAAAGAGTGAAACTATTTTTATATATTATATTATATCATATTACATTATATTATATTATATTACATTATATTATATCATATCATATTGCATTTTATTATATTATACTATATTATATTATATTACATTATATTACATTATATTATACAGTGTATGACTGTACATTTTGGAGGGAGAGTGAAACAGAAAGTAATTTGAATCATTTGAATCCAGGCCAACCAATGAGGTGTGGACTAGTACCCTTTATCCTTCCTGTTGCTTTGTATACTTTTACAAGTAAAATATACAAAACGATGAAGTATTTTAGCATGAAATAAGCGCAGTATTACCTTGTACCACCTCACTGCTATGTACTGGACACCAGGTTTGGGTTCTGCGGTGCATTCAAGAGTTGAGTCATCACCGAAAACTGCTTCAACCTCGAGCAAGCCTCCTGTGATGGCCAAACCTGAAGCGAGGCACGAACCTGAGGAACACAATGATACATACTGTAATTATCATGCAATAGATTGAATGCAATAAGTTTGAGGAAAAGTGCATAATGGTTCAATACGGATGTTTTGAAATGAATAAATAAATAAATAATAAATACTTACACAGTGACAGCAGCAGAGCAACCCTCATAATATCTGTAGACATCATGATGATGATGTGTAGCAGGAGAGGACAGTGGACTGACTTTTATGAGCTGGTTTGCCTGTATTTATGCAGTCACAAAAGGAACTGAGTTATCTCTCCCACAGTTCCAGGAAACGAAACTAACCGACATGTGAAGGGCGTGGTCTGCAATGCAAAACCCCCTCATCAGCGTCAGTAAAGCTACAGGGATCAGATTAACAATGCTCTGTAACATTAGAAGGATGCCTGCACATCTGTCCCCCACACTCATCTTTTTTAGTGAGTATGCAAGCTATTTAGTCAGTGATTTATTATTATTAGTATTATTATTATTATTATTATTATTATTATTATTATTATTATGTTGTAAATTAACTAGTAGGCTATACAGTAACTTGTTACAGACGCACGCCAAACTGCATTAACAAAATTGCCAATTTAAATATCCACGTGCTTTTAATTGCATACACTTAGCTCAAAGAGCAGACATGCATGCAGTGTGTTAACATCTGATATTTAGTGGTTAAACCAGCATGATTTAGCTAACCACATGCTTTAACCCTACTCACATTACACAAGCAGCAATGATACACCTCCCTATTACTTACACCAGATATCAGTGTTAATAACAACAATTGCAACATGGAAGTCAGTTTAATGTGAGCCGAATTGAAGGTGGGATCATGTAGATTTAGATAATATGTTAAAGTCTTGTGTTACCTGCTTAAAAACATGGACTGCACGTTAGAATATATTAAATGTAATGCTTTTTGAATGAAGTTTGGCGTTACTATGTGGGAGAGAGCGGATTAACGTGTTAGAGAGTTAATTAGAGAATAAATAGTAGATTGTCGCTCTTGAAAGATGTTTTATTATTATTTAGTTATATATATATATATCATTTGTGACCACTAAAGCTAATGTTAGCATTGAAACTGCTGCATCATCATGGCGTCCCGCCGGCTGCAGAAGCTGCACCAACATTTCACTAACTATTTAAAACCTTACTGCTACAGTAACATTTACTATTTGCTGTGCCTCAAGTTAATGCTAACTATTCAACCATGTAATAACATGTTATTCGGGTATCATAGTGTGTTCCGTTAACATACTTATTAACGGTGAAAGAGAAAGCAGCGTGTGGGTTTTCCCCGTGCTTTCTCTGCACGCTGCTGGTAGTTTCCATGAAGTATCTCAAAGGAAATTCCCGCTGTTGGTGATGCAATTGGTATGTTTAAGTGCTTAATTAGTTTGCTATTAATGAACACACACTACGTAATGCTTTCCAGACCTCAGGAGAAAAATAATAAAACCAAAACAAGACAAGTTCTGAAAGTCTCAATTAAGTTTTGCTTATTTTATGTGCACTGGATGGATTTGAGGTACAAATCATGTCAAATTAAAAGTAGATTTTGAACCACAGGGATTTAAGTTTGATATTTTGAGAGGAAAAAAGCAAGGTAGAAAATGATGGTTTAACATGAACAATAACTTATTTCTTCCTTGTATTGACAGTATGCCTATCAGCTGCTGTGGTGTCTGTGAGAGGCGACTCAGCTGTGATGGAGATCAAGACTCCTTATTCCTGCTGTAACCGGACTATTACATTTGAGCCAAACTGTGCCAATTTTTTGAACATCAACAACAAGGTAAAATCAGCCTGCATGCATCATGACAATGCAGCAGGTGTATTAGGTGAGGGTTGGGTGGGAGGAGAATTTGGGGGGAAAATACCAAAATATGGAGGCTGAATCATTTACATTTGTGCTCTATTTGTATGTTTCTGTACACCTGATGTTACTTCCAGGAAACTATTATGGGGGAAAAAACAAAACAAAAAAATCCAGCCTGCTGTACCTTTAAAGGGGACCTATTATGCTTTTCCCCTTTACTTCAGTGTGTTATATAGTTTTTTTGTGCATATTAAAGGTCTGCAAAGTTAAAAAGCCCTAAGTCCTCGGGAGCTGCTCTCTCCTACAGAAACTCTGCTCCTGAACTGCCTTGATAGAAGCCCCGCCTTTTCTTCTGTAACGTGATGATGTCACTAAGTAACACACTTTGCCTAAAGCATGTAAACATGTTCTAGTAAAAACCCCAAATACAAGTATGAACCTGAAAATAATCATTATAGCCCTCTTTTCTGTTAGTAACCATGATGAGGTTAAATGGCTGGTGGCCAACAGCAGGGACCCACTCATAGAAAAACCAGCTCCATAGCGCTACTAGAGGTCTCCAACTCCACAGGGAACCTTTAAATCAGCTGCTATTTGGATCAGTGCAACCAAAATTAATCCATTAAAATTCAAAATGACTTCTAGACTTATTTTTTGTGTTAATTATTTGCTATTCATGAAGTGATTTATGTTTGTGGTGTTTTGTTCTTGCAGCCCTTTGCCTACACCACCTCTAACGGTTCATCAAACCAGTGCATCCCTCCGTGCTTGAAGATTGAAGGTGGACGGATGACGCTGGATCGATGCGCCGAAGTAAACGCTACCGTGGTGTGCTCAGATGTAGGTGACACCAACTTTTTAATACTTAAATGAAATTCTTAATTTTTTAACCTTAGTTACTGTTGCTACTCCTGTCAATCATTCCGCTCTAACACGGCAAATTATGCAGTTGTTTACAAAGATCTTTGAAACAATATATTCTTCATTTCAGACCGAGGTAGACAAAAATAGGCTTCTTATTTCACATTTCAGATGCAGATGTTATAGTTGGCTAATTGAGCTAACGTTAGCTAACTAAAAAACATCACAAACTCATCATGCCAACTTCAGAATAATCACATTTTATATTATTGTATTATAATTATTGATGCATTCATTAATCTGAATCTGTAGAGTAACTAAAGCTGTCAGATAAATGTAGTGGAGTAAAAAGTACAATATTTCCCTCTGAGATGTAGCTAGCGGAGTAGAAGTATAAAGTAGCAGAAAATGGAAAAACTCAAGTAGAAGTACCTCAAAATTGTATTCAAACAGGGCTTTTTTAAAATGTAACCTGCAACCCAAAAAACTAAAGTGGGGGCGCCAAAATCAACACAAAATGAAAGTTCCTTTCAGTAGCTTAATCATATTAGCTGGACATGCTAACGGTTGCAGCTTAGTACTTTTATACACACTGTTTAATCCATTTATTGAACTCATGTTGTGTTTTTGGTGTTTATTACTTTGACATTAACTACTTAACATGAAATATTGATTATTATCATTATGTTTTTAGCAATAGCTGTCCTAAAAACATTGTTTGATTGACAGCAGTGTGATGTGATTGAAACAGGAGGATTTACCAACATTTTTTTATTGATATTTAATTGTATCTTTTAATTACTGAATGGTTAGAGTTAAGGAAATGTGGTTAGTGTCGGCTGAACCTTCAAACACAAAAGTATATTTCAATTTAATTTAACACAACTTTCACTCATGTATTTACAGAAGACGAGTATGGCTGCGGAGAAAAGGGTTTGTTACTACGGACAACCGTGCTCTGGTTCTGTTTCAAAAGCTGGAAATCAGGGTGAGTCTCATTTTATAAATAAATGGGTATAAATAACAGGTTTCAGAGCGCAGTGGTGGCGCTGTGTCTGAAAGGACCTTCAGCGAGTGAGAGATAGAGAGGGAAACGGAATGACTGATACAAACTGATGAATATTAGTTTATACCAGATATTCACACAAATTCACACCAGAGGGACCAATTATTCAGTTTGAGAATTACATTTTATTTTTGTTATTTTCATTCTTTAAAAGTCACCAGAATGCAGGAAACAACCTCATACAACTGCACTTAAAAACACCAGAGCTATCCCTCTAACATGTTAATGTGTGGTATTTCATGTTTAGAGTGTTAGCATTCAAATATGGACTCAGTTTAGATGGTAACATACCAACATTTGTCAAGCGTAACATATACAGACGTAGGCAAAGTTGTTGGTAACGTTCCGTTAAAGAGAGAAAAACCCACAATGGTCACTGAAATAATTTGAAACTGACAAAAGTAATAATAAATAAAAATTCACTGAAAATTAACTAATGAAAATCAGATATTGTTTTTGAATTATGGTTCAGCAGAATCATTTAAAAAAACAAACTAATGAAACTGGCCTAGACAAAAATGATGGTAACATTAACTTAATATTTTGTTGCACAACCTTTTGAGGCAATCACTGCAATCAAGTGATTTCTGTAACTCTCAATGAGACTTCTGCACCTGTCGACAGGTATGTTGGCCCACTCCTCTTGAGCAAACTGCTCCAGCTGTCTCAGGTTTGAAGGGTGCCTTCTCCAGACTGCATGTTTCAGCTCCTTCCACAGATGTTCAATAGGATTTAGATCAGGGCTCATAGAAGGCCACTTCAGAATAGTCCAATGTTTAGTTCTTAGCCATTCTTGGGTGTTTTTAGCTGTGTTTTGGGTCATTATCCTGTTGGAGGACCCATGACCTGCAACTGAGACCAAGCTTTCTGACACTGGGCAGCACATTTCGCTCCAGAATGCCTTGATAGTCTTGAGATTTCATTGCACCCTGCACAGATTCAAGACACCCTGTGCCAGATGCAACAAAGCAGCCCCATAACATAACCGAGCCTCCTCCATGTTTCACATTAGGTACAGTGTTCTTTTCTTTGGATGCTTCATCTCTTCGTCTGTGAACATAGAGCTGATGTGACTTGCCAAAAAGCTCCAGTTTTGTCTCATCTGTCCAAAGGACATTCTCCCAGAAGCTTTGTGGCTTGTCAATATGCATTTTGGAAAATTCCAGTCTCGCTTTTTTATGATTTGGTGTCCTCCTGGGTCGTCTTCCATTAAGTCCACTTTGGCTCAAACAGTGACGGATGGTGCGATCTGACACTGATGTACCTTGACCTTGGAGTTCACCTCTAATCTCTTTGGAAGTTGTTCTGGGCTCTTTGGTTACCATTCGTATTATCCGTCTCTTCAATATGTCATCAATTTTCCTCTTGCGGCCACGTCCAGGGAGGTTGGCTACAGTCCCGTGGACCTTAAACTTCTGAATAATATGTGCAGCTGTAATCACAGGAACATCAAGCTGCTTGGAGATGGTCTTATAGCCTTTACCTTTAACATGAAGGTCTATAATGTTCTTTCTGATCTCCTGAGACAACTCTCTCCTTAGCTTTCTGTGGTCCATGTTCAGTGTGGTACACACCATGACACCAAACAGCACAGTGACTATTTTTCACCCTTTAAATAGGCAGACTGACTGATTACAAGTTTGAAGACACCTGTGATGCTATTTACAGGACACACCTTAGTTTAACATGTCCCTATGGTCACATTATTTTACATCTTTTCTAGGGGTACCATCATTTTTGTCTAGGCCAGTTTCATCAGTTTGTTTTTTAAAATGATTCTGTTGAACCACAATTCAAAAACAATATCTGATTTTCATTAGTTAATTTTCAGTAAATTTTTATTTATTATTACTTTTGTCAGTTTCAAGTTATTTCAGTGACCATTGTGGGTTTTTCTCTCTTTAACGGAACGTTACCAACAACTTTGCCTACGTCTGTACTTTGAGATTAATGCTATGTTAGCATTAGGGCTGTCAAAATTCGTTTTAACACCACTAGTTTCTTTAAGGCATTAGCGCAACATGCAATTTTCAGGTTGTAGCGGTTCAATTTTAAAGCTAGAGTGAAGATACTGGTATCATATGAAACTAGAAAACCTAATGAATCCATTAGTACCAACCATGTCATATCGTAAGTAATATTCCGAGAAAAAACTCAGAACTTCCGAGATTAAAGTGTTTAATTTAAAAAGAATCTTACATTTATGAGAAAAACTTGGATATTCTTTCAGATCATAAAGTCATAAATTCGCGTGAAGAAAAATCTGAAATTCGAAGAGATTAAAAGCACATATTGACGATATTTTTTGGTCAAGGAACCACATCGCATCCCTTTGCAAGGTTAGATCAATATGTGAGTTTTTGTCTCGTAAATTTACAACTTTTACCTTTTCTCTGGATATTGCCTCCCTCCCCTGGCTCAGTATTTTATTTAATTTGTTACCTACAATGGCCCTAGTATTTAATTTATGAGAAAAAAATCTCACATTTACGAGAAAAAAAACTTTTATTCTTTGAGATTATAAAATCATAAATTTGTGTGAAAAAAAATTCGTCACTTTGCAAGGTCAGATCAATTTGTGATTTTTTTCCTGTAAATATACAAGTTTAACCTTTTCTCGGAATATAACCCCACTTCCCCCAGCTCCCATGTCATACTAGCTTGTCGCGAAAAAGGCTAAATAACGCTCCAAATTTACGATAAATTTTGTCAGGGAGTTAACTTTCTTATTTTTTCTTTTGGCTGCAGGGTTGGTTGGTGTGTTGCTGCTGGCGGTGATCATCACTGGATCGACTGTGACCGGCTAAGTCATCAAAGTTCGTACGATCAAAAAATCCGACACGAGCTAATGTCTTAATCTAATGCTGCTATTCAATTCAAGTGTTCTTCCATGGAGTATATTTATGTGCTTTCGCTTGCTATCCTCTGCACTTTATTAGTAGGTAGCTATTTTTAGAAGTAGTAGTAATATATTTTCCAATAGATATAAAAGAACCATGAAGTGACCTTCACTGCCTCGCCATGCAATGCCTTGCAGACTCATGAAATGTTTTTGTACTTTTATATTTATTTTATAAGAGGTGTGAAGTGAATATATTTATCCAATGTTTTCTAATGCAAAAGTTTGAATCGTGCACATCAGTTTTAGTCTCTTGTTGTTAACCCTTTTCATACAATGCTTACTGAAAGGCTTCTTTATGGTATTTAGGGAGACATATCATGCAAATGATATATTGACATAATTTCACTGGTGCGTCTCTCAGGGCTGTATTTACTAAGAAACTGTAGCATATCCCAGTTTAGCAACATCTTTATTAAGATTTCTTCTGCAATCTTGATTGTCATGATTGTTCAAGTATAATTAAGTAAAAGTAGTAAAAAGTAAATACACTTACAAGTCAGACTAGACACTAAAGTTTACCCCAGTACTGTAGCATCCAAACTCTTAGTAAATACAGCCCCGATACCACATTCGCCTTACATCAACCCGCCAAAGATTAATTTATAGCTGACCAGCCAAAAAACTTTACCTACAAGAAGAAGAAGGGATTTTAGTGTCATAGGACAGAAGGTAGCAATAAGAAAAGGGGATATTTAATAGGACCTTAAGTGTTGACATGCAGCTGATCGACACCTAAAACTTTGCATTATGATGTTAGGTATCCAGGTATTATGGTTAGCTGGCTAACCAACATGGCCTCATGGGAAGGTGTATAAATAGCACGCCACTTTTAAGGACATTTCGCATGTCATTTCACGCATTTTAAGCTTTTTGTGTGTCATTTAACACCCCGTTCTTATTACCAACTCGTCACATACGGACGCACAGTAGTAGATTTAAACACGTGCTACATTTCTCAACCCATTTCAATGAGTCGTTATTTTATTCAAGGGTTTATGATCTACGAGGAGTAGAAGAAGAAAGTTTTGTCTCCAGTTACTTAAAATTACTTAATTTAATATACTTAAAGTTAATTAAAAAAGTTAGCTTAGCTTAACGTTACATGAACGGAATTTCTTACGTGGTGGAAATTAATTAATTTTGCTGAAAGTTGACGTTACTGTTTTACTACGTCAGCATATCATATTACTGCGCCGTTAAATGACACGCAAAAAGCAAAAAATGCGTAGTGAAAACATGCAAAACTATTTAAGAAACTGTTGCGTTGTTCATACACCATTTGGTGAGACCAGACTAATAAAGTGAATGTAAAGCCAAATTAGTTTATTAATTTCTTCCAGTCAGTAAAAGCTCTAGAATGTCCACACACATTCCACTCTGTTGAGACGCCAACTCAAACAAACGGTTTACAGATTCAGACTCATCTCTTCATAATTCATTGTGATGTCACTGTTGTTTAATTTAAATGATGGTTATCAACAAATTAATATCCAGTATCGGTCAAGTTGTCGTCTAAATGAACCTGAAGGAAAGTCAAAGCAGGAAAGAGCATCTGATGACTACTAACCAGACTAAGCACAAATGAATGCAGCTTTAAGGCCAGTAAAAGCGTGTAATGAGGGACTGGTAGTTTCTGACAGTCCTGAAACAAATCACTCAAAAGCCAGACGGAGAAACTCTAGCAGAGACCAAGTATTATAAGTATGGCTGTCAAAGTTAACGTGATAATAGAGCGTTAACGCAAATTCGTTTTAACGCCACTAATTTCTTTAACGCATTAACGCAGCTTGTGATATTTAATTAACCTCTTAAAAATCCAATGGGCCGCTGATCTTTCAGAGGTAGTAGCAGCTCAGTTTTAAAGCTGGAGTGAAGATACTGGCATCAAATAAAACTAAAAAACCTAAAGAATCCAGTGGTACGAACCATGTCATGCAGGAGGTTAAATAACGCTCCAAACTTGTGCTAAAGTTTATTGAGGAAAAACTGGCATGGCCATTTTCAAAGGGGGCCTTGACCTCTGACCTCCAGATATGTTAATGAAAATGTGTTCCAATTATAGTTATATACATACATTTGGATAAAGCAGCATATTTGCCCACTCCCATGATGATACGAGTATTAAATACTTGACAAATCTCCCTTTAAGGGACATTTTGAACAGATAAAAAAATGTGCGATTAATTGCGATTAAGTATTTGAATCGATTGACAGCCCTACTTATAAGATTATAATCAACATTGCTTCTGCACTGTTGGTTAAGTTTCTAACTAACTTCCATTTATATTTATCTCAGCTGGAAACACAAGTAGTAGTAGTAGTACAAACTTTACCTGAGCTGCTAAGAAACGACTTATTATTATGTATATTATATATACCTGAAACACTGTTTATGCACTTTCAGGAAGCACAAAATGCGAATAAGCTATTCCCCTCTTTAAGCTAAAGCTTTACCTGCACTTTCACAACACTATATTTTCTACTTTCTACAACGTTATTACGATCTCCATCTCCATCTTTGTTTCTGGTCAGCATCTCTTTGTCATCACTTTAAAATAGTTATATACGTAGAAAGAAACACATTGATTTAATCATTTGAATTAATTTGATGTTGTTTGTATCTCAAAACAACACATTTTTACACTTCTAATTGAACACCTTCATATATAGCCGAACAATAACCAACATTATGAATCACGTTCTGACCTAAATTTACTCATATCGTGTCTAAATCCCGTCTAATTGAGTAGATTAATGAAAACAGAAGTTCAGACAAATGTGTCAGAAGTGAGAAAAGACAAAAAGTAGATTAAAATGTTATTGTTACATGAATATTTTGTGTCCTTTTTGAGCCCTCTGAGTGACAAATCAAATGAAAATTATACATTTTAGTCACTGATAATGTAAAATATCTGTCATTTTTTAATGGGTTTCATTTAGTTTTAGTCCCTGTATTAAATCTGTCATTCAAATCAGTTAATTTGGATCATAGACGTGGGCTTTTAATTTAATTATTTAATTTAAGCTGTAATGATGCTCTTTCCTGTTTCGCGACGACTTCACCTTTTAAAACCGATCAAATCACTAAAATGGGGCATTAAGCATCCTGCGACCTTCATTGATTGGTACTCCTCTGGTGTCATTAAGGCATTACAAATTATTGATTATTTCACTCCAATAAAAATCATTTAAAGACACAGTGACTACGTTTACATGCACAAAATATTTAGTTTTTTTGCCCTTATTCTGAAAAAACAAAATCCTACTAAACTGTTTACTTGGCAAATGAAAATAAATACTCCACTTGCTCCTAAAACCTGAATAATATCAACATATCACACATGTCTTTATGTCAAACTGCTCCATTATTCAGAATATCCAAACAGAATATGTTGTTGTATGTATGTCGCGTATCAAATTCACTATATTGTCATAATAATAGTGGAATATTACTGTGCATGTAAACGTCGTCAATGACTGAATCACTAAAGGGACATTTTGGTAACACTTTATAATAACCATCATTTATAAATGGTAAATTAATAGTTCATTAAACTTAGGTAATAGTTATTTTACTGTTAACAAACAATGAAATGATAATTAATAATGTTTACTAATTATTAGTAATGCTATCATTTCTGTTATTTTATCATTAATTGGTGTAATATGAAATAATTATTAGTTTATAAATTCTATTTAATTTGCACTAGTAAGGTATTTATTAACAGTTTAGTGTTGCACATACAACATTTTATAGTATTTGTTAATGATTACCAAATGATCTGTAAACCTTTAAGAAATTGTTTGTAAAACATTATTAACATTACATAGATAGATGGACCAGAAACCAATTATTAACCATTGACAAATTATCTATCTAAATAATGTTTATAGATGCTTTACAAAGTATATATTAACCATTTAACAAGGTATTATAATCATCAGTTGTAACTTAAACAGTTAACAGTAAAATAACTATTAACAACGTTTAATTAACTATTAATTTACCATTATTAATGATGGTTATTGTAAAGGGTTACCGTGTTTCTTAAAAAGAGCCAAGTAAGAACACAGATCCACAGCGTTATTATGCAAATAGTGGAATAATAATAATAATAATAATAATAATAATAATAATAATAATAATAATAATGGTGCTTTTGTTGTTGTTTTTCTTTTATGGGATTGAGAACATTTTTGTTTTAGTCACTGAAACTATTGTTTTTTAACCTGAAGCCAAAAAAGTTCTCCATCTGCTGCTGGGTGAATATCTGTGGACATTTATATATTTTGGTCATTTGTATCAATCAAAATGTGAAACCAGCACTGAATTTCATCACTGTACTGTATGTCCTAATATCTATGTATTTGTAATCATGACACTTTTTTCAACCATATCAACTGATGCTGTGACGTGTCATTTTATACAGTAAGGACCAAAACTTTTGTGCAATTCTTCCTGTTGTGTTGCTGCTCTCGAGTCTTTTGTTAAGAAAATGCAATAAAATGTTGCCTAGAAATCTTCTTCACAATCTGTCTCATTATTTATTCAAATAACTGATTTGCAATTTGAATTTGACAGAAAACAGTTTGTATGTTTTGTGAAAACGCAGCATGTGATCTAAAGGATCTAAAGTAATTTCAACAAATATTCAAATGTTTGTTATTTGTGTCAGTTGAAGGCATTTAAATGACACGTAGCAGTCATCGTCATTTTACTAAAGAACAATTTTACATAATGAAAACGTTTGTAAACTCATTCAAGTTTTGCACAATTTATTGTGAGGAAAATTAGTTAAAAATGCGATATTTTGGGAAATTTCCACTCAAAAATATTTTTCTGTTACTATTGAGAAGTTTTTAATGAGTTCAAAAGTTAAAGAAAATAAATCCTTTGAGCTTAAATTGAGAAACATTTGTTCAATATATCATATCCTCTGCAGCTCAGATCTCATATTGAACATTTATTACAAAATTCACAATTGTATTTATAACAAATCTAACATAAATCTCAGTGGGACATGAAGAATAATACAAAGAACGTATATTGATAAGAAGTGAAAGTCAATAGTTGGTTCCATTGCAACATCAGCGCCCAGTAGCAGAGCTACGCTTCCGCCATTTTGGACTGAAAGCAACTACCGGACGCCAGTAAAACGTCCGTCTACAAAGAGCCGTACAAAAGTAAAACTAAATAATTTCTATTCTATTGTCATATTTAATGTCTTTACTGAAATGTCCTGTGTTGAACAATAACAATATATAAATATGTATACTATTATAATTATTTACTTACTTTCTTATTTATTTATTTAACTCTTTGCCCGGCTGTTTCCCAGAGGAGCATAAAGTGACCTTTAAAATCAACATTTAAACATGTGGTGACTGACAAACTGAGGACTCGGATTAAAAAACATCAGTTTATCTGAAACATATTTCAGAGCACAGTACATTTATTCGAGATACTTTACAAAATATTTACATAGTTTTTTTATTTTTATTTTTCATAGTGATTTTAGGTAAACAGAGGACATAAAAACTAAACCGAAGGAGGGCTTCAGTGGGGAATTATTTAGTGTATTTATTTTTAATCAAATTAAACAAACACATCAGACGTAATCGTCCCAGTTCCCATTCCTGCACAGTTTCCCATTTCTTACCTAAAGCAGAGCACCCCAGGGTACTACACTCGGTCCTCTGACATTTTCAAAAAAGGATAGAATCATTTGCAGCTTTTAAACAAACTATTGTCTTCAATCTAAAAAAATGTTGTCCCATTTTTCTAACGCCAGCTGCAAAGAGACGAACCTTGAAGTTGCCACCAGATGAATCTCAAACCTTTTTATAATCTGACGGCGGTGCTTGATGCTCGGCGCTTTTGTTCAGATTTTTGAACTGACCGGTCCTTTCACCAGACCTTGCTCTTTGCGCAACACCGGCGCATGAATGCTGCAGTCCCTCGCCTCGCAAATTCCTGGCACGCCGGCAACCCCGAGCATGCCGGACTGACCAACTGGACCGGGGAAACCACGAGGACCTCGGGGACCCTCAATGCCGTTTTTGGGTTCTGCTGGGTGACCTGGCACACCTGCAGAGAGGGAATTACAAAATGTATAAACCTGTAGAATAACTGGTAGGAAGTCTGGCCCCTTATTTACAAAGAAATATAAATCCAAGGTGTAAAACAGGCCCAGAATGAGAAGAACTATTATTTTTAAACTAGAAGTAAGTATAGGGTAGCTTTTTACAAACAATATTATTATTGTATATTTTCTAAAAAGGGCAAAGTTCGATATGTGATGTTGAACAGAAGTGATGTAAAAATAGGCGAAAAAAAAACCTACCAGAAAAAATAAAAGACTTCTAATCATTCAAAAAAGACCTCACCAGTCTCTTCATCAATGTTCTACAGCGGCGTATCAGGGCCATTTTAGGTAAAAAAATAAATAATTACAGAGCCGGGGGAGGAGGGTAATATTCAGAGAAAAAACTCAGAGTTTAAAGTCACAAATTCACAAAAAGAAATATTAGGAAAATTGTGTTTTTTATGTCAAGGAACCACATCGCTTCACTTTGCAAGGTTGGATCAACCTCATCACACAAATTATACTTTGCAATCAGATTTAACAATAAGAAAATACGCGTTATTTTAGCCCAGAATCACCAGATTATCATATCATACAGGCTTTGTAGAGACATTGATGCTGTGAATTGGGCCGATTCAGGAGAAAACAACATAGTTATGGTTATTCTCTAACCTTCAGGAGATGTTCAGTTATTAGTGATGGTGTGGAGATGCACAGTTTCTCACCTCTGAGGCCTTGCGGTCCGTCGGGTCCTGCCAGTCCTTTACCTGAATCACCTGCACGTCCTTTAGGTCCCTTTGAACCTGTTAAGAGAAACACAAAGAGCTTCTGGGAAAAGCTACAAAACTACAGAACTCCATTCAGATTAAACATGATTTTCTGTTGATTAGAGGTTGAAGATGTCAATTTATGTGTTTAAAATTCTTCTTTCGTTTAGCAGCCAAAACACTTCAGTTTATTTAGGTATCTTAGATTAAAGTCATACTGTTATAAATAAGAACAATCCATAGTGAGAATGTCAAAAATAATTTTTTTTACTGGATATATGAAAATGAAAATAGTATGAAACTGTTATTGTATGGAGGACGTACCCTGCCAAAATAAAAAATAAATTAAAAAATATTTAAATGACTCGAAAATAAATAAATATGTCATTAAATGCAGCAAAAATAATATTTAAAAATAAATGTAGCCATTAATTAATCGATAAAATTGACACAAATGTGTTTTAATTTGCTTTATTTATCTTTGTATTAATTCCATTATTTATTTACTCTTCTGTTTAAGTAATTAATTTATTTTTATTAATTTTTATATTTAAATTTTTCATTTATTCAGATTCATTAAATTATCAATTAATTAATGGCTACATTTATTTTTTATATAATTTTTGCTACCTTTAATGAAATACTTATTTATTTATTTTAGATTTGGATCAGGTTTCTTCCTCCATAGTGATGTTACCTCTGTCACCCGGAGCTCCGTCCTGTCCCTCCAGTCCTCGGTCACCCTGAGCACCTCTGGCTCCTTTAGCTCCGGCTTTTCCTGCTTTTCCCTGATAGGTGGAAACAGAAATTAGTCCAGTTAGCATTTAATTCAATAATTTATTTATTATCAGTTTAGTGTTGCACACATTATAACATTTTATATTCTATATTAAGTATTTGCTAATGATTAACAAATGATTTGTAAACTTTTAAGAAATCATTTGTAGAAACATCTCTAAACATTACATAGATAGATGGACCAGAAACAAACTACTAACTCTCTATCTAAATAATGTTTATAGATGCTTTACAAAGTATTTATTAACCATTTAACAAGATATTATAATCATCAGTTGTAACTTTATAATAGCCATCCAAAAAATGTTTATAGATGGTTTACAAAACAATTATTAACCATTAACTAAGTCTATCTATGTAATGTTTATAGATGTTTTACAAGCAGTTTCTTAAAGGATTACTTATAATTTGGTAATCATTAACAAATACGTATATATATATATAGTATATAAAATGTTATAATGTGTGCAACTATAAACTGTTAAAATTACATAAATGATAGCATTACTGATAATTAGTAAACATTATTATTATTCCATTGCTTGTTTACAGTAAAATAACTATTAACTACGTTTAATTAACTATTAATTTACCATTTATTAATGATAGTTATTATAAAGTGTTACTGTAGTATTGTAAATCCAGGTGATGAAGACTAATATTGACATATTTCCTCTGGAGGTCTGGTGAACTGAACCAGGAGCGGGACTCACCGGTTTGCCCGCTGATCCAGACAGTCCTTGTCCTCCCGGGGGTCCGATGAGGGTCCGGTTGTTGACGGGGCAGCCCTGGGAGCACTTGGCCCGGATGGAGGAGGCGTACTGGGAGATCTGGGCCGTGACCACGCCCCTGCAGAGCTGCAGGACCTGCTCATCAGTCAGACCAGGACCCTGAGGGACAGAAACCACTCAGGTTATCTTCTCTACATCACCGCGACAAAACAACAACTTTAAAAATGTTGTAAAAATATGCAAGTGAATGATGAGTTTTACCTGCTTTACGTACTTGTTCATTAATGTGAAACATCTTTCATTACGATCATTTTATTCCCAGCTCACATATGGACATTTCTGCAGCATTATTTTGATCATTTAAAGATGTTTATGCTTTATAAAATCATATTAAAATGCATGTATTGCTTGGTCTAAAGTTAGATGACGGCTGAATATGGCTCGAGAAAGTCGCGACCTTTAAAGTATAATACCGATGAGATATAAACACTAACTGTTACTCACAGAGGGACCTGGAACTCCTTTGGGTCCTGCTTGACCTTTAACACCGAGGTCACCGATCCCACCGCGCTCTCCTCTGGTACCCGGGACGCCGGGCGGTCCCACGGGGCCGGGGACGCCGTTACGACCGACTGCACCTTTTGGTCCACGCTGTCGGAAAACCAGAAACGAAAGAAAAGATGAAGAGTTTGACCACATTCAACTGTAATTATTGTCTCTTTTACATATTACACAGTTGCTTACTGTTGTGTACCGTATATTATACTGTATATTATACTGTTTATATCATGTTTTGTACTGTATACATACTGTTAATACTGTATATATACTGTTTATTAGGTTCTATTTATACTATATATATCATAGTTACATACTGACATATCATAGCTGCTTTACATTTTGTATTTTATGATTATGATTATGATTTATTGTATTATTATTATTACTTTTTAATTGGTAGTAGTCTAAATCTAAATAACGTCAACATCTAGAATAATAAATCAAACAATACTACTGATTATTAGTAAAACAACAAATAAAAAGCTCCTACAATCATTTTAAAAACAGCAACAACCTTTTGTGTTCTGTATTATTCAGTAAAACCAGAGCCTGTGTTTCGGTGTGACGGTGTGTGTATTTCTATGACGTCAGGCTAAAAATAAAGTAAACAGAGTAATCACCTGTCCTTTGTCTCCGTGGCCTCCCACACTGCCCTGAGAGGAGAAAAACAGGAGGAACAAACTAATCAGTGGGTAAAACCCAGCAGGCGTGGAAACAGGAAGTGAAATGGAGAGTCCACGATGTTTCATCATCATCAGACTGTAAACAGGTAAAATTACCTTTTGTGCTTTCACACCTTTAATGCCCTTCTTCCCTGTTGCACCCTGCAGGAAAAAAAACATCCAACCACAACATGTGATGAAAGAGGAAGTAGTGATTGTTTCAGAACAACAACAACAGCAGCTTATTATTCCTCGAGTTACAGGGTTGAATAAAGAAAACAACTAGCTTGTAAAACAGGAAAGACGAGGTATCAGCAGACGAAGGGAAACCCCAGACAGTCTGAACCTGTTCAGGATGAATCTAGTTTCTCAGTGTCATATTAAATGGATAGTTCAGGTGTTTCTCAGTGGGGTTGGAACTGAAGCTGTTATCTATGCTCTCTTCAAAGCCGTCAGAAAGGACTGTCTGACAGCGAGGTAAACAGGTGAAAATATTCTAAATATAGAGTACACTTAAACCGATATAGATTTTTTGTAGGTGTCTAAAAATCCATCCACAGTAGAACATTACTTTGTTCCCGTGCTGGTACTCCTGTCTGTTTCTCCAAGCTCCATCTACTGTAGGTAATACACTGAGACACACAACCACACTGAGAAACACCTGAACTATCCCTTTAAGTACATTGTCTTGATTATACTTACATGCTTTTACTGAAGGAACATTTTCACTACATGTAACAGAGTATTTTTGCTGGGTGGTATTAGTACTTTTACTTAAGTAAAGGATCTGAATGCTTCCTCCCATCCATGTTCAGACTCTGATGTGTGATTAAACACTCACCTGGTCACCATCAGGTCCCGTCTCACCTTTGGCCCCCTGGAACAAATTACAGTTTACTTAATTTCAGATCATATTAAAGTTGTGTAAAGAGAAGACTCTGATGATACTTAATAAAAGATTAATATCAGTCTCTATTTATTAATAACTGATGTGCAGGTTGGTTGTGTTGTACCCACAGTGTTGCCCTGCAGGCCCTTTGGTCCTGGTTTCCCCGGTACGCCGGCATCTCCTAGCTCTCCTTCAGCTCCCTGTTGAACAAACACACACAATAATACTCATATATATTAATTAATCAGTACATGATGAGTATATTAACTTCACAATGTGCATATTGTTTTGGTTTTGCTGTGTTGATTGTTCTCTTTCATAGACCTCTGAATTCTGAGGTATAAACCGTATAAAATTAAAATTGAAAAAATATTTATTATTATTATTATTATTCAGTGGGTTTTATTTCCCGTCTATGCTACACATTCTATGTATTCTAGATCATCATATTTTTTACTATTATCACCAAGTGTGTTTTATTTTCCATTAATTATGTAATTTTATCCCTGTTTTTATGTTCATTATGTCTATTGTCTGTCTATATAAAACACCTTGGACTGCATTTCTTGTATGAAAGGTGCTATACAAATAAAGTGTATTATTATTATTATTATTATTATTATTATTATTATTATTATATTAGATGGAAATAAATTGCCCACATAATGTACATGTACAGTATATAAAAAACAAAACACAGGGAAGGAAAAAGTGTTGGTTTTGCAAGTATTATTATTATTATTGTTATTGTTATTATTATTATTATTATTATTATTAATATTATTAAATTTTATTTAATTAATAAATGTGCTCCATATCTTCATACTGTTTATTTTATATATGCTGAAAAAGAATATTGATCTTGTATTGATGAGCTGATTTGTGAACAAAACCACAATGAAAATGCAATAAAATATATAATAACATAAAAAAAGGGAAATTAAGACGAAAGAGATTAAGTACACTTAGATACAAGTTGGTAAAGTTCAAGAAAAGTTAACAAGAGGAAGTAAAATACATTAACTGTTTAAAACCCTCTAATGTTTAGGAAGAAAGAACAATAGCTTTCTTTATGATCAGACAGTCTGGAGTTTTTCTGTTTTAACTGTTCAGAGTTTATGTGAAGTCAAAGCACCAGAAGTAGAGTTACAGTAACTTACTGTACTGTGAGTTATATGACTTGGAAAAGTAAAACTCTGTCATAAATCTGTTCATAATATGAATCTTCTTTCAGTTGTAGACAGTTTGACTGTTAAAAACAATTCAACCAATCAGAAATCTCACTTTGACATTTCAAAATGAAAAACGAGCCTCTTTGTTTCAGCTCTTTTGTAAAAGATACAACACCTCTTCTCCAGATGTGACATGTGGTTATCTCTTTGTTTGTTGTGAACCAACGGTGTGTTCTTTGTTTTTGTTTTCTTTCTCTCAGGGACTTTCCCCTTCTTGTTCCTCATGTTAATGTCACTGTGGCTCGTCTGACCACATCAATTGAAAATAAAAACAGTGAACCTCCTGAGAACTGAACTCCCGGAAATTTCTCAAGATATTTGCTAGAACTGCAGATCATAATTACATGATGTGATGCTTTGAGGTGATCAGAAATTACTTTTAATTTTAGATTTACAACCACAACGTGTCATGTAAAAATCAACAAAAATGTTGTTGTAAAAGAGGAACTGGATTAAAGGGATAGTTCGTACTAAAGCTGTTATCTATGCTCTCTTCAAAGTCACCAGACTCCTTTGACAAAAACAGTAATTTCACCTCACAGAGCACAAGAGTTACTTGTCTACCGCTGCCTCTATTGGTTAGTTATTGACTTTGGTTAGTTTGGATTAACCAAAGTCACACAATAACTCAAACAAACTAACCCATTGATGCAGCGGTAGACCAACAACTCCCCTGTTCTGAGAGGTAAAATTACTGTTACAGCCTGACATCAGGGTTTCTTTCAGGACAGAGCTCTTTAATAAAACAATAGGACCAAACATTCTCTGTAGTACGTCAGGAAATCACAGGAGGAACCTCCAGACTCACTGACTTTCCCTCCTTCAGGTTCATTTTCACTTCCCTTTGTTTTCAGGCTAAATCCAAATGTCACGACCGCCCTGATTTTAAAAGGGCACACCACAGATTCTGTCTTCCACTTTCATAAATAAAGTTGTGGGATTTGCCAGAGACAGATTAAAAAGGGAAAGACCAGAACTGAAGCGGCCGAGATATCCAGGCTTTTAGTCCCTAGTATGGGTCATAAATGTTTGTAACACAAGCTTTCTGTAAAAATGTGTATCCTCCGGGCCGAGAAGCTCCGTTAGAGCCACAGAAAAACATTATACGTCTGCTCTTCATGAGTAGCAAACTGACAAACTGACTTTTACATGTAAGGACCTGTTCAGACCTGGTATTAACATGCGTCCTGGGTGATCCGATCACAAGTACAGGTGTGAACGCACTCAAGAACGCATTGAGATCCGATCGCATATGGCCACATTCTTTTAGCAGTGTGTACGTGAATGTGTCCTGGGTCACATTAAGCATCGCCTACTCAACTGACATCCTGCTTGGATCCGCGGCGTCTCATGGTAAATGTCCACAGGGGCGTTTTTTTATTCCCAGCATTGGACGCTTGATGGGCTGCCACTAGACACAAGGTTCCTGACTGGACAAAAACTTTCAAACAGCTTTCCAACATGGCGGCTCGTTTGGAAACTTTCTTCTCTTTAATCACGAAAATAGTTCACCAAAATGTGTTTCTGAAAACATTTTAAGTGAGAAATAATCTATGTAGTTGTTGAATCTGCCTTTATTTTAGATCGTCAACGGTTAGTTTAAAAGTTTTTCGGGGGTTTCCAGAAGCGGCGAGTCACGTCGGACGCCCCTGATTTGCATAAAGTAGCCCAGACCTCAACTTTATGCAAATGAGGAGTGGCCAACATGACGCCCCGTCTCTCAAATCGCACCGCCACTCTACCAGAATGCATTGCACGGCTGCTTACATAGACAATGAATGGGAAACGTGGAAAGGACGGAGGCTGTGGACACGTGTACCATAAGCCGCTGTTATTTTGATGTTAATAAAATGTACCCGAATTCACAAATATGATGGATGTTACTACTGACACTATAAGAGTTATATTACGTCACAACGTCTGCTGTATTAGCCGTGTGTTTACTACGTGTTTATTCGCATATAGAGCGGGGAAGTGAGATCGGATCACAAGTGGTCACTCATATGGAGACGCATTCTAATGCCAGGTGTGAACAGACGTACTTAGAGCTGTCCACTTGTGATCGGATCACCCAAGACATGTTAATGCCAAGTATGAACAGGGCCTAAAATCTCTAATCCTCACACAGGAATCAAACCTGTGACGTTAAAGTTAACTCACCCTGGCGCCCACTCTGCCTCGAGGTCCTTTCACACCACCATCCCCCTTACTGCCCTGCAGGAGGAGAACACACATTATGACACGGAGAAGAAGTTCAGCAGTTTGTTTTATCCAACAGGTTTATTTTACAGCAGAGAAGCAAAATCTAATTTTATTATTTATTATTTACGTCTGTGCTTATTATCTAAAAGTTTCTGAATCTGCTCTTAAATGTTCAGACGAAGGCTGTGATATGTGATAAATAATATAATAATCATTTAACTAGTAATAACAATGGTCCAAAATGATGTAAAATTGCATAATTTTAAGTCAAAAACCTTCAAATGTTCTTGGAGGAGGACCCCCAAACCCAATATCTCCTAGTATCTTTTATTCAGTGTTTAAATTGAGAATGTGCCTGTGTAATATGTAGGAGCATCCTGACTGGGACACTGCTCATAAAACCTGAATGATACCCGGCTATAGGCTACAAGTAACACAGGAAAGCACTTAAACACACCACCTTAACCCTATAATGTTCCAGTGTGAATATTATTGGAGTGTTATAGGTAAACTATAGATGATGCGTAGCCCAAGTATAATAATATAGCAATAATATCACAGCTGGTTATGACTGACGCAGTATAACATGCTTAAAGAAATAATGAATAAATAGGAATAAGTCAACAGAGATCGCTGATTCACACGCCAACATGTGAATAAGAGGAGTACTGGCACTTATTTATTTATATGTCAAGCACTGACTGTAAATACTGTAATAATAATAATACAGCATAACAGTGAGGTGGGTCTGCATTCATCTTCTGCCAAACACAACACTGGATGACTCACATGAAATTCAAACAAGGAAGACGCTGAGCTGATAAAAATCCAATAAGTAAGAACTGTGACAGAGGGGGGGAAATACCTCCGCAAGCAGACTTTGCTGCATGACACACAAATCTAAATAAAAAACAAAAACTGAACAGAAACTGAGGTAAAAATAAGCTTAAAGTAAACGTAACTTTGGTGGTAAAAGAGGAACTGTATTAAAGGGATAGTTCGGACTGAAGCCGTTATCTATGCTTTCTTCAAAGCCACCAGACTCCATTAGAAAAAAACAGTAATTTGACCTCTCAGAACATGTGAGTTGCTGGTCTACCGCTGCCTCAGGTTTGTTTGTGTTATTGTGTGACTTTGGTGTTTTAAAGGGTTAGTTCGGAATCACACAATAACACAAACAAACTAACTGATCGAGGCAGCGGTAGACCAGCAACTCCTGTGTTCTGTGAGGTCAAATTATTGGTTTTGTCCATGAAGTCTGGTGGCTTTGAAGAGAGCAAAGATAAAGGCTTCAGTTCCCCGTAGGTCAAACTGAACAAAACATTAATAAAAGTATAAATAGAATTTCCCATTTGGATTAATAAAGTGCTATCTATGCTGTGTTGAGCCCGGGGTCTGAAATGAACCTTTTTCCTCACCTGCCACTGTGGCAGGTCACTGAACATTTCTACTGGCCACTCAATTTCTTTTGTTTGCCACTTCTGAAATCTAGGTAGAACGCTTAAAAATTGTAAACACTGAGTCAGTGGTACCCAGACTGTAGAATTTTGGAATATATCATGTAACCTTATATTATATAAGTAGTACAAATTAATATTTAATTTAGGCTTTAGAATTGCTTTTTAAAAATAATATTTCTTAATATAAGGAAAACCTGTCTGCCATGTTGTCAGGTGACCTGAAATGTTTACCTGCCACAGCCAACATTTACCCTGCTGTTTGGCAGGTGGCAGGTGCTAATTTCATTCCCTGGTTGAGCCTATTATGTTCATTACCTTGGATCCAAACAGTCCAGGCTCTCCAATCACACCCGGGACTCCTATAGGACCCTGAGGAGGACAAACAGCAGGGATGAACACAGGTTTGTAGCAGGAAGGGAAGTAAAGATGGCAGACATTTTGTTAAGTCTACGTCTAAGCAACTCACATCTTCTCCGGGGTCACCGTCACTGCCCGGCAGGCCGCCGTGACCTTCGGTGCCCTGAGGGAGAAAAGGAGTGAAAAGAACCTTAGCAGAGAGGAAACACTGCAGAATATACTAATATCTGTGTTACATCATCGAGTCCTGTGTAAACAACTGAACCTAATCAGACCAATGATGCAGCTTGATTTGACAGGAAATTCCTGTTTTTTTCTCTACTAGAAGTCTTTTCATCTAATATGTTGACAGAGTGTTTTCATTAAAGGAACTTTTCTAGTTTGTCTCAAAACAAAACCAATCTCTGAACCCATCAGCTATCGGTCTGACGACAGATAAACCTCTGGGGTTAAGGGTCAATATTTCTGCCGTTCTGGTGTAGCCAGCGGATGTCAGGGCCAAGACTTCCTCTTCCGTGCGCTGCTGATTGTTTACAGTCCGATTAGCAGCTTGAGACTGGAGTTGGAGTTGAGAGACGACGACGACTACGAGCGGATTGTTTCACAAGTAGCCAGACTACGAGATGATTTTAAATCAATAAAAAGCTAAATCACCGTCAGCCTCGTTACCTGCATTCAACCAAAGCCTGCTCCAACAAGATTAGTCAACACTACTGAAACTAAAAACATTGAGTTGAGTCTCGCAACAGACGCTTGTTTGAGGGGAGAAGGGGGGTTGTCACAGGTTGATTGCGGACAAAAGTGGCAATGGAAAAGCCCCATTAGTTCCAGACAAAAAGTGTTGGACTTGGACAAGTAGAACATTTGGCCTGTTGGTGGCGCTAAATAAAATGTCAGGGATCTTCTTCTTCTTTCTTAAGCCCTTTTGCTTCTCTAGGGAGCATAGGCCATTGACAAATGTCCTCCACCTCACTCGGTTGTTGGCAGTTCTTTCCAGATCTCCCCAGTTAAGCCCACTCCCAGACATTTCAAAGCATCTCAACATAACTTCTGTTATGATTTGACGCTATATAAAAATAAATGTAATTGAATTTCTGCCTGCACACTTCTCCAGCTGTTCCTGGGGAGACCTCTTTTCCTTCTTTGGGGGTTTTATTTCAGGGCTTGTCGGGTGATGTATGTGACATGTATTCTGAGGGTGTGTTTGTAAGTCAATGGGTTCATGGCTTGTTCTTTTCCACAGGTCCACATTGCTTACTTTGTCTCTCCACTAGATGTTTAGTATTCCCTGAGACAAGTGTTAATGAACGTTTGCAGCCTGTTTGTTGTTTTCTATGTCTCTGATCCATGCAGCATCACCTGCTTCACACTGGAGTTAAAGATGCATATTTTGGTGTTGATTAAGATGTGTTTTGAGCTCCAGATCTTCCTGAGTATATTAAACACCACCCTAGCCGTATTGATTCTGCTTTTTAATGTCAGGGATCACAGAAGTTTATTAGTTTTCATACAGTAGCTTTATATGTCCAGGTGGTCCAACAGGTATAAAGTCTTTAAAGAGGACAGGTGTTCGTCCTGCTGGTACAACTTTCCCCTGAGAACATTAAATGTCAGTACCACATTTCCTCAGTAAATCAGAAGGTGAGTGCATCTCAATAGAGCATTACATGTGTTTATTTTAGATCTGTCCCAGTGTACTGGGTGTAAACCAGTTAAACAACAGTGTGACCTGTAAAAACCTCTCCTGGATTTACTTTTACTTTTGCTTACATTGACATGTTGTTTACTTTTGCTTTATAACCTTCAGGCCACTGTTTTGGTTCCAATTTGGAGTTTGAACTTAACCTCAAGATGTTTGTAGTCATTTTAATATGTTTTGGTATTGATGAGGGAAAAATGCAACAAGCTGAAACAGTCAGTCAACTGTCTTGATTCCCCAGAATCTCAAAGCAACAGGGAATACTCTGAAACTGTGTGTGTCATTGGTGCTGTCCCGATGGATTATTTTGTATCGACTCACTTCCACTTTACTCTGATTACATCATCTGAACTGAAGTCATACAAAAAGTAAAACTATACAGATGCTTACAGCAACTTTGGTATTTTTCTGACGTGAAGTGAAACTTTCTGGGGCAGCTCTATATTGTGTGAGATAATGAGACTCTTTTAAATCTTCTGGAAAACTAATTAAAAAAATTCACACCCTCCAAAAATGAAAGAACAGAAATTTTCATCTTCCCCCTGGGAAAGCTTATATTTTTCATACTCATACTACAGCATGTACCTACCTAACTACCTAAAACTCTTGTTAGAGTTGTCAAATTCAGAGTCAGATGATACAGAAAATCAGATGAGTTGTAGGTTAAGATAATAATAATAATAATCATCATAATCATAATCATAATCATAATCATAATCATAATCATAATAATAAACTTTATTTATATAGCACCTTTCATCCATAAAATACAGCTTAAAGTGCCTTACAAGAAAAATAAAATAAATAATATAAAAAGCAGTAATAATAATAAGAGGATTTCTTTAACGGTATATAAGAGTTACTTGATTGCATGTGTCTGGGTATATACTGTTTATATACTGTTTATATATGTAAATATACACCTGTTTTTTTGTGTATGCATGTGTATATTTATACACATTTATGTATATATATATATATATATATATATATATATATATTTGTTTTTATCACCTTGTTCTACCGTTTTACCACTTTATTATTGTTGATATGTTCTGTTTTAACAGTTACCATAATTTTTACTTTATTTATCTGCTTTTATTGTCTTGTGAAGCACTTTGTAACATCTGTTTTGAAAAGTGCTATATAAATATATTTATTATTTATTATTATTATTATTATTATTATTATTATTATTATTATTATTATCGCTGCGCGATCGATTAGTTTGTTTGGCTAGTTCGGATTCACTTAAGTCACACAATAACACAAAGTCAATAACTAAGCGATCGAGGCAGCGGTAGACCATCAACTTTTTTGTTCTGAGCGGTAAAATTACAGTTTTTTCCTAATGGAGTCAGGTGGCTTTGAAGAAAGCACAGATAACGTCTTCAGTTCCCCGTTGGTAAGGGCTGTCTGACAGCGAGGTAAAGCAGTGAAAATATCTAAATATCAAGTATACTAAAACAAATATTGATTATTTTAGGTGACTAAAATCCGTCCACAGCAGAACATTAGTTTGCTCCAAACTCCATCTACTGTGGTAATACACTGACTATGGAGAAGTACCTCATACAACTACGCTGAGAAACACCTGAACTATCCCTCAGGCGTCAGACTTTCCCAGCAGCATGTGAACACCCACACACTTATTTCAAAACTCACATCTGCATGAGTTCAGTCTGGTTTTGGTTTCAAATTTATTTTATGAACAATACTTAGGTTTATTTCATAAAATAAATTTGAAGTATACTTCTTTATTGTAAGGGTACTAAAACCAGCAGAACCAAAACCACACTGAGCTCATCTGTTGAATATCAGTTACTGTCAGAGGGACTTTAGACGATGCAGATGTGAGTTTTGAAATAAGTGTGTGTGTGTTTACATGCTGCTGGGAAAGTCTGACGCCTGAGGGATAGCTCAAGTGTTTCTCAGTGGTTCTGCTGGTTTAAGTACCCTTATAATAAAGAAATATATTTTAAATTTACTTTATGAAATAAACTTAAAGGGACTGTTTGTAACTTCTTGCCTGATAAATCACCCGGGTCGGTTTCCCATGCGCGCTCACATATGTGCGCTCGCATGTGGCTACGCTGTTCAGACCCAGACTCCAACACAAACTACACGGAAGCGCCTAAAACGCAAAGTTATATCTAGTGAAGCCCGTCTTGCAAAACAGTGTTGGCGGCGGTCGTAGTACGCGGGGGAGACCGTAGCTTTGGTTTCCAGGACCGGACTCTCTGCTGAACTCTGCTCCTCTGCCTGCCTGCCTTCATTCAGCACGCTCCACCTCACGTGCATGCGCACACACTACACACTGCAGAAGAGTTAATTTAGCTCTGAGAATATCTAGTGAATAATCAGTGGACGTTTGTGCAGAAATAAATGCTGCAGCTCCTCCAGACCAACAGAGGTTTCCCGTGTCTTATGAAGTGACGGGGCTCCGCAGCGAGAAACGTTATCGTCTCCAACCAAAACTCTGGTGTCTCCCCTGTTCCATCCGGCCGCGGTCGGGAGGCTGAAGCAGGAAAAGCCAACACTAGGATCAGCAGTGATTCATGGAGAGACCTCCGTCTGGTCAGCTAACATTACTGCCAAGCAGGTGAAATATAGAGTGATATTGTGGTTTTAGCTGACGTGTGTCGCCTCACTGTTTTGAGCGATGCTCGTTCATGTCTATTTAGAGCGAGCAAGCTCGAGCCCAACGCTGACTTTCGTTGACTTTGCGGCCACAGGTGTATAATCCCAGGTATACTTTATATAATAAGTATACTAATATTAATGTACTAGTAGTATACATGTAAGTGTACTACTTCAATACTTCTTGGGACTAAATTGGCCCACTTTTTGGTTTATAAAATAACACTTTTAAATATACTTTAAATGTAAGAGTAGTAAACTTTGAATACACCACCAAGTAGTATTTTGTACTGCAATTACTGTATAATATGAACTATACTACAAGTGAACTTATAGGTATACTGTTAGTTTACTAGTTATATACTTGTTGGCCACTTTTTAGTTTATGAAAGAACACTTTAAAGTGTAGTCTCAGTAAACTACTAGTTTAACAGTTTTTGGTATACTTGTAAGTTTTCTTTAAGTGAACTTATAGTACTTACAAATATACTTTTATGTATACTTGTCAGTATAAGCCAAGTATACTTAAGTATAATTTTAGTCGTAAAAAAGTACATAAAAAGTAAACTGAAAGTATACTGTCTTATTTTAACTTTAAAAGAAGTATACTAATAGCACACATGGATAAACTTCTTTTTGGTAAGGGTATCAGGTCTGTAGTTTTCAGTCACAGTAAGTGAGCAGCAGTGTGGTTCAGTGTTTACTCAAAAGCACTTCAGCAAAGGTCAAACCTTTGGTTGTGACCTTTTAGCTGCTGACTGTGTCTTGCTCAACGCTGGTTATTCACATCTTTATGAAACCATGATTTCTCACATTGTGTTTCACGTGTTGTCACATGATTTTTATCTTTTTTTTTAACCTCACAATTGCACGAGACTTACTTCCTTTTTATTTTTTAAATAAGTTATTCTAGGGCAGTGTTCAGCTAAGGGAGGTGAATGTTTCTAGTGATACTGAGTTGATTTCTTTTAATTTGACTATGAAGACCCACTAGCGCCATCTGGAGGCTGCAGTGTTGGTTAGATGGTGGTTCCCAGCCTATTTGTCTTGTGATCCCTTTAAACAAACCAACAATCATCACAGGCTGTGAGTCTGTGAGTATTGACCATGTCAACAATATAGCAAATACATGTTTCACAACTGTGTACAACTGGAACATTTTGATTTGATGGTGGTGCTAGAAGAAAGCTCAAGAGGTCACCTAGTGAGATTCATCACCTCAGGACCCTGAATATTATTCATTCATTCATCCATCCATTATCTGTAACCGCTTATCCTGTTCAGGGTCGCGGGGGGTTGGAGCTGATCCCAGCTGACATTTGGCGAAGGCGGGGTACACCCTGGACAGGTCTCCAGACTATCACAGGTCTGACACATAGAGACAGACAACCATTCACACTCACATTCACACCTACGGGACAGTTAGAGTCAACATTAATCTAACCTGCATGTCTTTGGACTGTGGGAGGAAACCGGAGTACCCGGAGAAAACCCACGCTAACACGGGGAGAACATGCAAACTCCACACAGAAGCCCACCCTGAATATTAATTATTAAGAATTTATCTGGCAGTGTTTGAGACACGCTGGACAGACTCACTGACAGCACATACGTTCAGTGTTTCCTCTCTGGAATTACAGATTGAAAGTCGTCATTGTGAAACGAAAACTTACCACAGAAAGGGAAACAGATAAGATCTTTGTCACACATAAACTCCCCCACCCACACACACACACCCACACACACACACACACACACACACACACACACACACACACACACCCCCACACCCCCCCACACACCCCCACCCCCCCCATCCCCCCACCCCCCACACACACGCACGCACACACACACACACACACACACACACACACCCACACACATACGCACACCCACACACATACACACAGTGCACACAGTGCGGTATGTACACTGGGAACAAATTTGTGTGAGTAATATTTAATAATAAACTCTAGTAATATAGTAATATTTAATAATAATCTACAGTCATATTTAACAATTAACTCTAGTAATAAATTAAAATGTGTGTTTGTACCTTTGGTCCATTGGGTCCGATGGATCCTGGCTGTCCAGTATAACCCTGAGGACGACAAACATTAACAATCATTTTATCACATATACATCTCTGCATGATGAGGAGCATTTAATTCAGGATTGATCTGTCAGAGTAAAACTCATAAAGCAGCTCATTAAAAGAGGCCTCCCAACAATTTGACTAAACTGAACGTAAATAGTTATTTTATTTGTGATGAATCCAATTGTTTAGTATCTTAGTGTTTTTTTTTTTTTTTGCCTTATCTTATTTTACTATTTAATTTAATATCTTTTACTTATTCCTATGTTATAATGTCATTATGCAAAACTGTAATCTGTCTTTACTGAGAATAAAAATAAAGGAAAAAAACATTAAATACTTGACAAATCTCCCTTTAAGGTACATTTTGAACAGATACAAAATATGGGATTCATTTTGATTAACTATGGACAATCATGCGATTAATCACGATTACATTTTTTTAATCGATTGACAGCCCTAATTATTATATATCATTAAAAGGGTTCACCTCCAAAGATCTGTTTTTTTTCCAATTAGCAGAGTGCAATCCTTTAGGTAAAAGTCATACAAATGAATTACATTTGTAGAAAGTTTCACCATGGCCAGTCATGCTAATTATCCATTAGATCTATAGATCTAAATAGGAACGACTTATGGGAAAGAAGTGAGCAGAAATCCAAACCAAATGTCATAATCATCAATCATCCAACTCAGAGTCAAAAATCTGATTATCTCATTGAGCACAGATGATTATTGAGGATCTTTCTTACAGTGTATCCGCTGTCGCCGACGTCACCTGGAAACCCGGGAGCTCCGATCTGACCCTGCGGGAGAAGACGGGACGGTTAAAGAGACTCAATGTTAGCTGTGACCTCTGGCGACCTCTGCTAGTGAGCAGAAGGAAATGAAACAAGGCTCTAATATGTACAATGGAGTCTCCAAATATTAAACAGTCACTATTCAAAGCAGCATAGGTCTAGTGACAAGGTCACACACCACTGAGGTAAGGAATGGATTAAAAAACAATAGTTTGGCATTAACTAATAGGCGAAAAGTTGCCCCCATGACAGACTTTGAATGACAGCACCATCATTTGCATAATGAAGAAGAAATGCATAAAGAAAATAATACAGAAATAAATAAGTTTGGGGGGGGACGCAAAGAGAAAATAAATAACTAAATTTAAAAATATCTAAATAAATTTTGAAATAATATAAAATAAATGAAAAAATAAATAAATAAATTTAAGGGAAAAGGGGGTGGAATGTAAAGGGAAAATAAATAAATAAATACATTTAGAAATAATTTTAAATAAATGCAAACATAAATCCAAAAATAAATAAATAAATTTAATTGAAAATTACGTATGACAGTAAATAAATAGGGGGGGATGCAAAGGAAAAATAAATTAATTCATTACAAAATTAATAAATACATTTAGGAATAATTTCAAATAAAAAATATTGATATAAATAAATAAAAGGGAAAATTATATAAATAGGGAAACTGACACAAAAGGTAAATAAATAAAGAAGCAAATTAAAACAGATGTTTAAATTTATGTCAAATTTTATCAATTGATTAATGCCTGCACTTATGTTTTATATTATTTTTGGCACATTTAATGGCATATTAATTGATTTATCAAGTCATTTGTCTATTTTATTTTATTTTGGCAGCTTCCGTCCTCCATAGAGGGGACGTACTTCAGATTTTCCTCTCAAAGCCTTTCAGTATGTTTTGTTTCGTACCTTCAGTCCGTCTCGTCCCTCAGGACCCTCTTTGCCTTCATTGCCACGAGACCCCTGAACAGGAAACACAGAGACGACAGAAATGAGTGAGCGTTTCAAAACAAATAATAAAAAGAAACAAAAACAGAAATCTAAAACCTGAATTGAAATCAGCTGTTTTATGAACAGCAGAAATGTATGAGGATTCTTAAAATCAATGAAACAAGTAGATATTTATATTAGAAACAGGATTAAAAATCAAACCCCACTGACAGATAACAGATAATTGAATTCAGCACCACAAAGTGATTGTTTTTGCTTATTTGCCTTTAATTTACTTGTAAGTTATTATGCCATATTTGTGGTATAAATATTTAGAGAAGAAACATTTTCAAACTAAAATATTTCATATAAAGAACAGGTGACAGTAATGCATTTAGTCTTCTGTGTTTCAAACCTAAAAATTCTTCAAAATATTATTAAATATATTTCAATCTCAACTTATAAATGTTGAAATTGAAAAAACACTTTTAAGAACAATAAAATCCTAACTAACCACAGGTTTATTACCTTTGTACAAATAGTTTAACAAATAAAAATACATATATAAAGCATAAATGTGTCTTTACCTTGATACCGCTACCTCCCTTTGGTCCTGGAGGTCCATCGTCACCATGAGGGCCCTGAAACAAAACAAATAAATTATGAAAAATAATATAATAAACTCTGGCTGTGTGTTTGTCGGTGCAACACAGACTTTATCATTTATAATTAAACTAACAAGAACAATAATGAATATATATTAAAGCTGACTGGCATGAAATAAAAAGGATATTGAAGCATAAAAACATTAGAAATGTAGTGTTGTGTTTATGATGTTGCAGACTGCTGCCTATTAAAATTTGAGTTCATCTGTTTTGAAATAAAGTACGCAAACATTTACGAACTGAGCTGCAGAAACAGAAGCTTTTGTTGATTTTTAATCTTTAAGAGAAATAAATTGTGGGTGTGAAGAGTTTGGAAAATAGAATTGAAAAATGTCATTCATTTCACATATTGTTTACATAACAGCGGGGGACAGCAGCAACTGGTAAACCCCCAAATTCACCACCAGCATCATTCACTGCTCCACCTGACGAACTGAAGGAACCACCGTGACGGCTGGTCGTGGTCACAAACAGGCAGGTGGAGGAGCCAAAACTCTGGGTGATTTCCAACAAATGCTGGATCAACAGCTAGAGACCACCTGGATCTTTACACAGATAAAGATCTGCCTCTCTTTATTTACGTCTACATATATGCCATATGAATAAATATATTATTATTATTATTTAATGTAAATTATCAATGTAAATTATCAAATCTGCTCCCTCCATGTTTTTACTTTTACTTTTCTTTCCTTGTTTGGATTTAACATCCTTTTTTAGTGTCTCTGCAGCTTTAGTTTCATTTTCACTGTCCTTCAGTTTGTTCCTCCATTTTCACTTTTACTTTCAGTTTGTGTTTACTAAAATAATGTCACTACAGACTCAGTAGAGGTGTTATTATCAAAACAAGTAATCAAGCACTAGTGTTGCAATAACACAATTGAAATATTAACTCTTAAAACTCATATATATATATATGTATATATACATATATATATATATAGAGATATTTGTCTCCCGATTTACGGTTTCCATTTTATCTTTAATTGAAAGAGACTCTCAGTTTGAATGTAATTGATTTAGCTGTAATGTAACATAAAGAGAGCAGCGCAGTAACAAGAGATCCCATCATCAGCCATCAGGAGCCTTTCTCACTTTCCTCCATGTACCTTAAATGATGTGAACCTCACAGCATAAATATTGTGTGAATAAATAAAATAGGAGGAAATGACACTAATATTTAGTTTACAGTTGAGATATGATAAATGTTTTCCACCACAGAGAGGTTGAGGTTGTTTCCTTACAGTCTCACCAGGACCTCCGACTCCTCCGCGGGGTCCCTCCATACCGACGTCACCCTGACGACAGGAAGAGAAGTCACATTGTAATTAATGACGCTGGTAAACAATATGGTGATATACAACGTAATATAGCATATGTAATATAATATTTTATATGACAACGATTTGTTTACAATTCCGATGTATCGGAAGCGGTTCTCAACGGACCGGATCTTGATTCTCATCCCTGTGTGTGTTTGTTTACCTTCAGTCCCAGCTCTCCGAGCTCGCCTAGGTCTCCTATAAGTCCAGGTTCTCCCTGTGGATGACAAAACATTCATTTACTTAATAAGTTTAAAACTAATTCACTAAGAACTTGTTTATTTATTATTTTGTATTATAAGTCCTGACAGGTTAATTTAATCTAGAAGAATCTAAATTTTTTTAATAATCTTGCTTTCATGTTTTAATTGTCGAATGATAAAACTATATAAATTATAAAAGTGTTGTTTTCTTATATTCAGAGTAATCAGCAGACCTGCACTGGTTTTAAACTCACCATGGCTCCAGAGAAACCAGAACCTCCGTCATCTCCTTCAGGTCCGACGTTGCCCTGCAAGAGGAAAGGTCAAAGGTCAAAACTAAACAAATGAGCAAACTGGAACAATAAAATATGAATTTCTGAGTTCATCACTCAGAGACACACAGCGAGTAACTTACACAAGGTTATATAGTGTTTTTAAACAGTTAAGTCAAATCGTTTTGAATTCGACTTTCAGTATATACTGTATATACATACAAAACTCTTCTGATGTATTTTTATTTCACATTGTGGTTTCACAAGTGGACACTATTGTTTTACTTTCCCTTTTTTTATTTTCTTTAAATAAAGTAGAAAAGGGAAAAAAAGAGAAAAAAGCTTGATCCTCCTTCATTTATACAAATTAACTTCATTAGTGTACGGAAAAATATTGACTGTCTCTCAGACTAATTACAAAGAAAGGAAAGGAAAATGAAAGGTGTAAATATAGTTACATTTTGTCCCTTAAAAAATAAATTTTAATTTATTTTTGAAAGCTTATTGTTGTCATTTTTCACCAACTTTCAACAAAACATTCTCAACAAAAATACACTACATGGCCTTATATGCCTATATATATATATATATATCAAAACATTTTCAATACAAAGTTAACTCATTTAAAGTCTGGAGCAAATCAAATTATTCAAAATATTCAGTTGAAATCTGCATAAAATTCAAGACAACTAAAAACTCTTCTGATGTATTTTTATTTCTGGTTTCACAAGTTGACGCTATTGTTTTATTGTTTTTTTATTTTCTTTAAATAAAATAATTGTTGTGGCCTCTTACTGAGTATAAAAAAACTAAACTGTGTTTTTTTTTTTAATCTGCTGCTTCTCTGTTTTTACTTTTACTTTTGCTTCCTTGTTTGGCTTTAAGTCATTTTTAAATGTGTCTGCAGCTTTAGTTTCATTTTCACTGTCCTTCAGTTTGTTCCTCCATTTTCACTTTTACTTTCAGTTTGTGTTTACTAAAACAAAGCTGTCACTACAGAGTCAATAGAGGTGTTATTATCTATATAAGTCATCAGCATCAGTGTTGCAGTAACATGATTTACTGACCACTGGTCCGGCGTCTCCTCCTCTCCCCCGAACCCCTTTGGTTCCCTTATAACCCTAAAAATAAACATATAAACACAAATAAAACTCACAGTGACACCAGGACATGCAGCTGTAATTTGATTCTTATGTTTTTTAGGATATCATTAAATAACATGTAGTAATAATGTTTTAGTCTCTCACCTCTCTGCCTTGAGTTCCTGGTTCACCAGTTTTACCCTGCAGACCTCTGGATCCCTGACAGGAAGAGACAAAGAATCAATCATAAAACAAACGTATGCATTTATTGATGGATTCCTTGTGTGTGCATGCAGATAATCTGTTACCAAAGAACGTATATTGATAAGAAGTGAAAGTCAATTGTTCATTCCATTGCAACGTCAGCGCCCAGCAGCAGAGCTACGCTTCTGCCATTTTGGACTGAAAGCGACTACCGGACGCCAGTAAACATCCGCCTACAAAGACCCGTACAAAAGTAAAACTAAATTATTTATATTCTATTGTCATATTTAATGTCTCTACTGAAATGGCCTGTGTTGAACAATACAAATATAATAAATATGAATACTATTATAACTATTTACTTATTTATTTATTAAACTTTTAGCCCGGCTGCTTCCCAGAGGAACATAGAGTGAGCGATGGACATAAATGGAAGTTATAAAAATCCAGCACACAGATTTTGAGAGAAATTTCAAACTTTTTCATGTCAAGGATCCAAAATGGAGTCCAATAGACCACAGACCATGGATGTAGAAGAGGTTGTGTCCTGTGCTTTTGCCCTGCGTGTTAGTAAATAGCCTACAACTCCATTAAATTCTGTTGATGTCATGCTACTAGCACCACTAGCTACTGGCCGATAGCCGGTTGTTTGGGAACAGAGACATTAATACATCCACCACGGTACAGGCTTACAGCATACAGCCCATGGGTGTATTAGAAGATAATAAAAGTGATGAATTACAGCCAAGAGATCCATTATTACAGCCGCATACAGCTAGCAGGAAGCAATCAGCAGTGTTTGCAGAGACTAAAGTGACAACGATGTGATGAAATTAGTCGGTACCTTTGGTCCAGCGAAGCCAGCAAATCCCGGCTGTCCGGGTTCACAGTCGCACTCTGTCGGCCCCTCCTCGCCGAGAGCAGCATCGCCCCCAGACTTCTCCGAGGAGCCGGTGTCTGGTCCCTCTGGAGGATACTCGTACGGGACCTGAAACACAACAGTATTATACATCACAGGGAGCGTGAAACTACACACTGTGGACTGTGAGATGCTGGGATACTGGTTGAAGTTGAAACCCAGCCAACATGGTTATGTGGGCCCGACATGGGTTATTGTGGGGGTACCCAAGTGGGTATGGGCCCAAAATGGGCATCTTATCTGGGGCCCACTTGGATCAACTAAGTTGGTCCCACATGGGCTCCCCATGTGGGCTACCTGTGTTGGTCCTAGTTGGGTCACTACTGGGAAATAAGTGCATGGGGCCAACATGGAAACTGTGGACAAACCCATTTACAACCCTTATTTCAGCCCATGGAGTCCCCATGTAGTTCCCACATAGATCTTAAAGCTGGGACCAATATGGGTCTTGGGTATGTTGGGACCAACATAACACCCAATGTAATCCTGCATGGAATCCATGTGGGCAATTGACATTGGGTCATTTTGGAACCCGCAGACAATCCCATATAGGGCCCATTTTTCAGCCCATTTACTGCCCACATGGGCCCCACATACAAATGTTTGCTGGGAATATGCATCTTTTTTTCATTAAAAAATAGAGATAAAATGAGGCCGACACAGGCTTTTTTTAACTGAGTCCAAAAATTTAAATTCATTTTTAAATCCTTGTCAAATAGGCAAACTCTGTCTGCTAATGAAGGTCATGTGGTACGATTGAGAGCTCCAGGACAGCTGCTAAATGGACCTTGTGGTGTAATACCAGCTGCTCTGATGTCAGCGGTCATACCTGCATGGTCTCTGTGTCCTCCTTGGCGTAGTGGGACTCGGTGGTGGTGGCGTAGGGGAAGGCGTCCTCGGTGATCATGGTGACCTCGGTGGGTTCAGAGCCGTAGGGGTCGTAGTCTTCCTCCTCTGGCCTCTGATCCTCGTCGTAGCTGTGAGTCGGCTCAGGTGGATACTCTGATGTCACAGAGGGGACGATGAGACAACATTATGCTGACTGTGTTCACACCAAGAGCCAAGGGAAGTTTTGCTTTACTCGCGTGAGTTGGACCGCCGGTATCATTTGTGTTCATTCGTGCTAGAGGAGCTTTGTTTATAGTTTGTCATGTGTGCTTTAAGTTTGGACAAAAACACGCTGCTGGTCACATATAATCAGGTAAGAATAAACAGTAAGAATAAACAGTAAGGGTCACGCTGTGCTCACCTGGTTGAGGAGAGGCTAAGCTGTCGTAGCGGTCGACCACGGAGCCTTCATGGGTGTGTTCCTCACCTGGACAGACACACACACACACACACATATATGTTAACTACAGCACATGACACCTCATTCTATGGGGCAGATTGTCATGTGGATGGCTCGTTGGTCTAGGGGTATGATTCTCGCTTCGGGTGCGAGAGGTCCCGGGTTCAAATCCCGGACGAGCCCTTGTTACTTCTGAGACTATAATATGGAAATTAAAAACTTTACCAGGAGAAGGTCTACTAAAAGTAAAACAATGCAACATCCAACTGATTGTCAATCTTCATAAATGATTCCGGTATTAAACTGAATACACAATGCAAGAAAAATTTGTATATTGTGATATTTTTTAAACATATTTTTTAGACCAAAGAATTCATTAAATGTTCATCCCCAACTCAAACATAATTTAATCATCTGTCTTTAATACATCTGTTTCCTATAAATATAAAACAGCGAACCCTGTGGGCGTTAAGTCAACGAAAGTCAGCGTCCTGTTGCTCGCACTCGTGTTCGCTCTACATAGACATGAACGAGGATCGCTCAAAACAGTGAGGCGACACACGTCAGCTAAAACCACAATATCACTCTATATTTCAGCTGCTTGGCAGTAATGTAATTAGCTGACCAGATGAAGGTCTCTCCATGAATCAATGCTGATCCTAGTGTTGGCTTTTCCTGCTTCAGCCTCGCAACCGCGTTCAGAAGGAACAGAGAAGACACCGTTGCCCCGGTCGGAGACGATAACGTTACTCCCTCCGGAGCCCCTTCTGCAGTGTGTAGAGTGCGCGCATGCACTTGAGAGGTGGAGCGCGAGAGCGAGTGAGAACGAGTGCGGTGTTTGAGTGAAGGCAAGCAGGCAGGCAGCGTAGCAGAGTACAGCAACGACTCCGGCCCTGGAGACCAAAGCTACGGTCTCCCCTGTGTCTTCTGACCACGGTCGGGAGGCTGAAGCAGGATTAGTTGACACTGTTTTGCAAGACGGGCTTACTAGATAGAAATTTGCGGTTTTGGTGCTTCCGTGTAGTTTTTGTTGGAACAGTGTAGCCACACGCGAGCGCGCATGGGACACCGACACGCAATGATTTATACGTGTAAGAAGTTACAAACAGTCCCTTTAATGAATAATAATAATAATAATAATAATAATAATGTTCCATGATGACAGCATCGTCGTGTGGCGGCTCTGACCTGAGTGGTATCCAGAATATTCCTCCTGGCAGAGAGACGAGACGACACACAGCATGAACACAAGCAGCCCTGAGAGGAGAGACGCCTGCAGGGAAAAACACACACATTCATTTTATACCATCTAAAACACTTAATACGGTCTGTATGAAAACCAGAACAGACCACATCAGTCTTAACAAACATCATATGTGTGATTCATGGCGCAAATTCAAACGGGATCAAAAAATCGTTGACTACCGTTCATATTTTTTCCGAAATAAGGTCCCATGGGGTCCACCGGAAGGGGCGGGACTTTGCCTTTCTATAACATTAGTTTAGGAGCAACGGAGGTCAGGTGGCGGCTGGCGGTACCACGGTTTTGCACTCTGCAGCTCAAGGTGTTTCACAAGCGTGTCGGAGAACTACGGAGGCCTTCAGGTAACGTAAAAACGTGAAAGGATCTCTCTAGAGCCAGAGTTTGGTTTGTCCGTTCTGGGCTACTGTAGAAACATGGAGGAGCAACATGGTGGACTCCGTGAAGAGGACCCGCCTATGTAGATATGAAGGGCTCATTCTAAGCTAACAAAAACACAATGATTCTTAGTTGCAGGTGATTAATGACACAGTTATGAATATTATATTACATTTCTGCTAATAGGTCTCCCGGAATAATACACAATGTTCCTTTAAGGTCTCATAAAACAAAAGTGCAAATGTCAAAAAGCTTGCAATGCATTGATAATACTTTCAATTATTTGAAGGCAACAACATTTTGATGAATCAGTACAAAACATGTGGACATTTCTCATAAACTGACACAAAAAAGCAGCAACAGGTGGGATAAAGTACCTTCACTGCTGATTGCTGTGTCAGGAAAGATCAGAAAAGGGTTTAAATTGAAGTGTCATTCATAAAGGGTGGCCCTGAGCTGTGAGATGAGACTCTGCTGGTGTTTGGGTGAGAATGAAACCGAATGAGAGGTTTCTTTGTCAGGAAGAAAACCGCGAGTTGTTCTCAGACTCATCTGACATTCCTTCAGCTTCACTGTGAGCCTGAACACCAACCGAGGAGAAACCTCAACACTCGACCGCCCTGCAGAAGCTGCACAGAGGACTTTGATAAGAAGTCAATAAACTGAAGGAGATCAAATTTAACACAACCACAATTTCCTTGTAAGATTTCTGAAATCTCAGTTTGAGAAATTTAATTCTGGAAAACTAATGGAGTAAAATTCTGAAAGCTGAAATATCTAAACTCTCAAAGCTTCAAATGAACTGTTCATGATTCTGTCTCTTTGCTTTTCACCAGGGCTGTCTAAGTTATTATTATTTATCTAATACATTAATGCAACTTGTGATTTTTAGGTTGTAGTGGGCTCAGTTTTTAAAGCTAGAGTGAAGATACTGGTATCATATAAAATTAGGAAAACCTAATGAATCCATCGGTACCAACCATGTCATACTACCTTGTCATGAAGGAGGTTAAATAACGCTCCAAACTTACGCTAAAGTTTTGCGAGGAAAAACTGTCATGTCCATTTTCAAAAGGGTCCCTTGACCTCTGACCTCCAGATATGTGAATGAAAATTGGTTCTATGGGTACCCACGAGTCTCCCCTATACAGACATGCCCACTTTATGATAATACATTTTTTTCATGCAATATAAATGTGCTATTTTCTCCTATTCTAAAATGGTTTATCTGAATATTTCTGCTTACTGGGGTCCCTAAACAGTCTTGAATTACATAAATTGGGTATCACTGTAAAGCTGAGACTCTTGTGGATCCAATGAGCCCAACTGTATTCATGTGTGATGATGTTAGTCCCCATGGTAGCCATTTCATTGTAGTGAGACCATTTTTTGTAAACGTGACCTCAATGTATAAAATGACCTGTGGTGACCTCTAGGATAATCACAGCCTCATGAAACTTTACAGTCACAAACTAGAGACCTAGAGCATTCAGAAGATGGATGGCTTTCCTAGCTAGATTGACAATAAGGGGGTTTCTGAGCAGTTTACACAACAGAAGTGCTCGCCATCCAATCGCCAAAAAATACAATTCTTGCAGAAATCTCCAAATGTCAAAAGTTTTTGATCCCAAATCACAGCATGGCTTTTTCTATGGTGTTCCTCAAGGTCTTGGTGTCTCAATTTGGTATTTTGGGGGGATTATTGATCATTTTTATCAATTCTCCAGTGGTAAAAAATTTAGCACCAAATCTGTGGAACGAATGGTATCAACCCAAAAATCGCTGCAACAACTTATGATGTACAATAGAGCATGGGGATGACCATCATATACTTCTATCATAACGTTCTAAACCCTTATACACTTTCACTATTCATTTTGATTAATTCATTTGTGTTTATTTCTGATTAACAACTTGACACACAGTGCTGAGCTGCATCTCAAATTAATCTTCAGGTTTCCAGCTTTCATATGATGTACACCACTTCTATGTGACATCTCCTGTTGACCTGCTATCTCCCCCTAAAGACCCCCTGAAATCCCCTAAAAAAGACTAAAACGTGTCTATTTTGGGACTCAGAGGGTTAATGAGTTGTTCGGTCTATAAAACTTCTGAGCTTGATGCCAAAGAAACCAACTAAATTCATTCAAACTAAACTCATATATTTATTTTATTTTAAAAATAATATTTAAAGCTGGTATTTTGACACTTGTAAGAGCCTGTTGACGCCCTGGGAATCACTTTCACCCTTTAATTTCATATTCATATGTGCAATAATGTGAACCCAACCACTCATTCAGTCTATTTTTATATCTACTGTTTAGTTACTTACTATATCTTTATTGTTTACTTGCTTATTTATTAGATCTTTTGTTTTAGTCCCCCTTTGCTGCCTACAAATGTCCCCGCTGTGGGACTAATAAAGGATTATCTTATTTTATCTTAACGTCCATCTACTGTTTGATCCATTAAAACAGCTAAACCTGGAAAGTTTCTCTGATCTACAACATGTCACATTAATATTTACTGTCCAATAACTGTAACCAACCCATGCTGCAACTCTCTCCAAAAGTCAACAGTTGTTGACAACTGATATTTTTACACATTTTTCTCTCCATCACCTTCACAAAAAATAATTTAAATGTAATGCACATCAGGAGACCAGACCTGCAGAGACCTTGTCCAATCCCCTCTTACCTTGTCACTGGAGGCTCCCATGGTGCTGCAGAGTCCCGTCAGACCAGACCAGATCCTGCACAGGACGCTTTCAGGATTCAGACGAGGGTAAAAACGACCTGATTTAGCTTTCCCTGAGCAGCTCTCCTCACAGCATTATCACCCCGCTGGTTCCCCCTGTCCTCCCTCTGTCTGTCTCCTCTCTGCCTGTCCAGGATCCCTCAGGTTCCCAGGCACCGACGGGATCCTCGTCCTCCGTCTCTGCGTCTCAACAGGGTGAGAAATACCTGAACCAGAGTCCAGCATCAGCAGAAAAGACACAGAGAAAGAGAGATGGATGGATTTGTGCAGAAATGTCATGCAAGCAAAGTCTTAACTTTAAGCAGACGTTATTAATTTCACATGTAGATCATTTTAATATCTGAAATCTCCACCAAAAGCACAACTTTCCACCAAATTTCACTAAAAGCCATTAAAAGGTTTATGACATATTCTACTTCCAACAAAACATAAAACATAACCTCTATGCCAAAAAAACAACTTGCAATGTGACAATACTTTCCACTTTACAAGAGGCTGCAAATACTTAATTTATAAGCAGCTCAAAATGGATCCTACAGATTAGTTCCTGCAGCTCGGGTCAATTACCATACTGAACAATATCTTGTCACATTAACCTTCATCAAATTAAAACCACAAATCTTTGGCAACATCGTGATACAAAACCTTTTTTTTAAGAAAAATCTAGGGCTGTCAATCGATTAAAATATTTCATCGCACATTTTTTATCTGTTCAAAATGTACCTTAAAGGGAGATTTGTCAAGTATTTAATACTCTTATCAACATGGGAGTGGGCAAATGTGCTGCTTTATGCAAATGTATATATATATTTATTATTGGAAATCAATTAACAACACAAAACAATGACAAATATTGTCCAGAAACCCTCACAGGTACTGCATTTAGCATAAAAACATATGCTCAAATCATAACATGGCAAACTGAAGCCCAACAGGCAACAACAGCTGTCAGTGTGTCAGTGTGCTGACTTGACTATGACTTGCCCCAAACTGCATGTGATTATCATAAAGTGGGCATGTCTGTAAAGGGGAGACTCGTGGGTACCCAGAGAACCCATTTTCATTCACATATCTGGAGGTCAGAGGTCAAGGGACCCCTTTGGAAATGGCCATGACAGTTTTTCCTCGCCAAAATGTAGCGTAAGTTTGGAGCGTTATTTAACCTCCTTCAGCTTTAAAACTGAGCCCGCTACAACCTCCGAAAGATTGATGCGTTAATGCTTTAAAGAAAATAGTGGCGTTAAAACAAATTTGCGTTAACGTGTTATCGCGTTAACTTTGACAGCACTAGAAAAATCTAAAACATTTTAAACAGCACTTTGAAAATAGACTGAATAAATTAATCTGAAAAATAGAAAGCACAAAAAATGTATTATGAGAATCAATTTTAATTATTTAGACTGAACTTCACACTGATGTGAACTAGAGCTGCAACGATTAGTTGATCAACAGAAAATTAATCAGGAGCTTTTTTAATAACACATAAGTCATTTTCAAAGCAAAAATGCTAAAACATATGATGGCTTCGACTCATCAAATGTGAAAATCGGCAGATTTAACATGTCTTAATATTATTATAAAAAGAATATATTTCAGTTTTGGATTCCCGATCGGACAAAACAACACATATAATGATGTCATCTTCAGCTCTATTTCATTGTCTTTTGATGTTTTTTTTATACCAAACAACTAATCGGGAAAATAAACAATCGATTATGAAAATAATCGTGAGTTGCAGCACTAATCTGAACTGAGAGGAATGTTGGTTTGAGTTTATTCTGACGCATCAACTGAACAAACTGAGTTTATAAACTGTAGACCCGAGAATAAATTAAACCTTCAGCACACCGTCAAGGATAGTATCACGTTTCCAGTTGTAGTTTTAAAATGACGACCTGCACATTTTAAGCCACTTGTTTTTCTCAACTGGATTTTAGAATCAAACATTTTGTGTAATTTTCTGGAAAACTTAAAATTAAAAGACTTCTCAGGACAGTAGAAACTCTGTGTAAACACTTGGAGACACATATCCAAACTAAGCCAGAAACAAGAGTGACCTTTGACCCCGTGGTGAAACAGTGCCAGCTATGACACTCCGGTCCAACATTCCTCGAGGTCTGTAGTTGAAAACCACTCCCAGCCAATCAGACTGTGTCTGTGTCTGTCTGCCAATCAGTTCAAGATTGGCAGACATGTAATTACACTGAAATTTAGCATTAAACAAAATATGATATGAATGAAATATTTTATATCTTAAAGTGTCGTTTGTGGAGCACAAAAATCTCAACAGGTTGTTGGTTCCCAAAACTTTATTCCCATTTATTTCTTTCCCTCGTTTATGAACTTAAAATGTTAAAGACACCCGACATCTTTTAACCAGTAGAGGTCACAATGACCTTTGACCTCATGTGATCTGACTCCTGTTGCTGCTGATCCCGCACTCATCACTTCTCCTTCTCCCTTTCCTCTTTCTTCTTCTTTTTCTTCTTCTTTCGTTCGTGGTGGTGGTCATCCGGGGAGCGGGAATCCCTGCGAACATCCATAAAGCAAACAAAAGACTGTTTAACCAATAAAGTTTCGACCAATGACAGTTGCCGTCGGATTTTTTCAACAGCTGCTTTGTAAGAAGACAAACAAATGAGTTCACTTATGCCAAGCATCCAGTAATATGGCTGCAGGATTATAGGCAAAATGCTAATCATGATTATTGTGATCAATATTGAGATCATCGTGATCATGATTAATAAATAGATTAATTGTGCAGCCATATCCAGTAATGAAGCAAAAATAACTATATATTATTATATTTGTCCTTTCTCACCGCTCTCTCTTCTTCTTCTTCTTCTTGCTCTCTCTGTCTTGGCTTCGTTCCCGACTGCGATGGCGTCTGTTGTGGGAGTGGCGAGACTCGGACGACGCCGACCGTCTTTCATCCGGCCGACGCCTGACAGACAAATCAGTCGTTAGCTCTTCGACTTCTCTTTCAGGATTTCTTCACATTCAAAAACATTAGTTTCCTTAATAAACAACATTACAGGAAACTGATCATGAGGAGGTGACAGCGTTCGTCGTACCTGTGGGAGGAGAGTTCAGATCTCGTCGACTCCGCCTCGTCCTCTTCCTCTCTCCACTCTCTGGTGAGCTCCTCTGAGTGGACGTTGATCACCTCTCTGATCACCTGCAGGGCGATCACAGTCATAATCGATTAGTTTCTGAACCTTTATTTAAACAGACTGAGGACCAACGCTCTGGGGTCAGCTCTCTCTTGTCTGTCAATAGGTAATATACTGATTCATAAAGTTTTGTATAAATAAATAAATTGTGTTAGATAGATAATAAATGGTTGACTCTCTATAATAGGCCTACATGCACAGTATAGAATAATGTTTTCTCTATGTATGAATATACAATTGAACTTTCCATTAAAGAAAAGTTGGAAAAATGTTTGTATGTGGTCAATTATCGTTCTCTAGAAAGAAAGAGTATCGGCCAAGAATATTGCAATCACTATACAGAAGGGATTATGGGTAAAGAAGCAGCCAAACTTTCCCCTGTTGCTCGCTCGTACCTCTGTGTAGGACTTCTTGGTGATGTGAACGTTCTTGGCTCGGTAAGACTGACGCCGCCTCTTGTAGTCCCTCATCTCAGCCATCAGCTCAAGGTGAGTCTTTGGTTCGTTCTGTTCTTCATCTGCATACAAACAAACACTCGTTACACCGGAGGATCATGCTGAGGGAGAAAACAAACTTCCCCTTCTTTATTTACCAACATAAAAGCAAAACTCATCTTTGAAAAACCTATTTCAATAGAAATATTAGTGCTAATAACAGTTAACGGCAGATTTTATTAGCTAAATTGCTCCTCTGTTTTCCATGTACAGGTGATCTGACCCAGTATTTTATCATTGTGATGTTCGGGAGGCTCTGGGAGGTGTTACTGTGAGTCTTACTCTTCTGGAGTTTGGACACCAGATCTATGTAGAGATCGTCGTTGCTGGAGGAAGCGGCGTCCTTCTGTTGCCCGAAGACGTTGATCACATGATCGTACACAGCCAACCGGTCGGCCACAGTGAGGTCACACACCGCACGCTTGTGGTTCTGAGGCACGTCCACGGGCTGACCGGAGTACTGACCTGATGGAGGACCGGAGAGGTTTTACACACTAAATCACACCGACACACTGTTCATTCACAAACACTAATTACACATCTTGATGGGCTCGACAGAACTTCAGGTCCAGCTGTTACGGATTGTTTTTAATTTAAGAGGGAATTTGTACTCCTTACACTGCAAGGCAGCTCTCAAATTCACACAGAATTGTATTCTGACATATTTTGAAAAAAAAAATAAAATAAAAAAAAAACTCTACTTACTCTGACCTAACCATAACCTTCTTTTTAGTTGCTGTAATATGCATTAAATATTAAGGGTTTCTGAGATCATTTTCTAACTGCTGAGCTTTTTATCTCTTGTATATCTCCACCGTTGTGATCAATATGGATCCAATGAGTGAAATCAGTTTTAACTGGAATTATTTCAGCAGTGGACTTCACAGAAAGAGGAAGGGACGTTAATATTTTGTACATTCAGTGCAAATATTTGTTTAAAAAACAGAAATTAAGTTTTCTTTTGTCCACATTAATGTTAACTAACATGATGTCTGAATGTATGAAGAAGACTTTCCCCAACACGTAAAGGGAAAAGAGTGTGTGTGTCTAGTGTGTGCGTATATGTGTGTGTGTGTGTGTGTGTGTGTCTGTCCCAGCCCAGCCCTGTGGTTTGAAAGGATATCATCTTAAAGGATACTACAGCTCCTCTCTAATACTCACCCTGTCACTGCAAACAGAACACACAACACACAGATTACACACACGTTGGAAGAAAAATCACGTTGGCAGAAATATGAGAAGCTTCTTATTTACTGGGATTAATATTTGGGAAGGATGGTGATGAGTTAATGAGGTTAGCAGATAATCCTCCAGTGACATCTAGTGGTTTGTCATTGCATCCTGAGTGTAAGACTAAACGTTCCTGGATTGGGAAATCTAACTGAAGCCGTCTCGTCTCTGGTCAGGATGTTAGACATTCAGAGGAAACAGTTTTGCAGTGAAATGTTGCTCCCACCTTGCCAGAAGACTCCCTCCATCCTCATCAGTGGTGCAGCAGATCTCGCCTGCAGGATCACCTGGTGCTGGGTGGATTTGTCTGCATGAAGGAAATGACATGACGTCAACTAAAATATGTACGAAAGTGTGTTTTGTAATGGAAAATTACATTCTATGTAATGATGTCTCTTTATGCAACAGTGGAAAGTTACTGTCTGTGTGCTCTTCGTCTCATGTAGTGGGAAAGTACTGAGTGTTGACTTTTACTGGGACACTGTCTGAGTAAAACAACTCCTTATCTGTGCAAAACAATTCCTTTTCTCACAGTTCCTGTTGTAGATTTCTATATAGTCACATTGTAATAATCTCCTGCGGTGCACTCTTCTGCAGACTTTGCGTGACTCTGTATAACCAGTGCCTCTTCTTGCAAGAATAAAATACAACAAATTTCATCTGTTCAAGATCCTTATTTCAACGTTCATTAGGACTCATCTCGGAATGTTAATAGAATTTCCATTACAGTTTTCTGGCCAGTGTTGGTCAAACCAGAAACTTCTATCTTTAAATACACATGATTTCACATCACTTTTCCTCTTATCAGTAAATGATTCATCCTGTAGTAAAGATAGAAAACTTTACCAAAGAGAAATGTCTGCCAGGACACAGGAGCACAGTTGAGGTAGGTGTTGGTATTTTTCAAATTAAAAAAATTAAAAAATCTTTATAAATCAAAATAGCATTTAATACTGCCTTACAGTGCTTTAAGATTTTTCTTCCCTGTTCTTGAACCGAATCTTTAGAAAATGTAATTGCAAAACCATTTAACAAGGACAAGAAAAAAGTATATTTGTTTTTGAAGTTTTCTTATCTTCCTCTTTAAAACATGTTCATCAACAGCAAGACAATAACAAAAAGATGATTATCTTCCAGATTATCTTGACTTTTATTAGCTGATCCTGATTATATTGAGCAACAATATTTCGGAAGGACATTTTATTTAACACTTTACCCTGATCATCAATAATGACTCACCCATTATAAAGCTTTTGACACTGCTGTTCTCATAACACACAGAAGGGTCCAACATCTCCGCCTGCAAAAGATTGATGCAACTTTTTATTGCTCTCTTAATGATTAGGAGCATTACAGTGGCAGTGAATTTTACTATGAATTTCTGACGTGCTTTACTCCGCCATGTGTAGGTTACCTCCTCCTCAGCAGTGTAGCCCATCTTCCGGCGGCTGCAGGAGGCTTTGTGTTTCTCCATGCTCCTCACCGGGACTCTGTGGTTGGAGTCGTAGGGACACTGCTCCATCGCTTCCTGAGAAGACACCACAAACATCAGAGGACCATTAGCTGTGAATTGCAGATATATGATGAGGTGATCTTTTTTTTTTTTATTTACTTTTGGATGACACACACCTTGCACATTCTCACTCAGTGTTTCTGCACACACAATATATATATATGTTTGACCAGACAAGCATTGCCTGTATGTTGAGAATGTATGTGTGGTAGTCAACCTGTACAGGGTTTCATAATAACACACAGCTCCTGCAGACTTTTAAATCAATTAGTACTTTAAACTTCCATTTATTTTTTCACTGGACAGGAAGGAACTAAAGCTGTCAGACAAATGTAGTGGAGTAAAAAGTACAACACTTCCCTCTGAGATGTAGAGGAGAAGAAATAAAGATACCCAAGTAAAGTACAAGTACCTCACATTTGTACTTAAGTACTGTAGACTACTTGAGTAAATGTACTTAGTTACATTCCACCACTGTGGGCAGCCTATGCATGTTGAAAAACAGAAGTACTCAGATCATTTACTTCAGTAAAGTAATACCCCTCTGCAAAAATACTCACACACAGCGGCAGAGTGATATATCATCATATTTATATTATTGGAATATTATTACTGATGCATTAGGCAGTATTGTGATATCACAGCTGGGTGAGGTTGTGCTAATTTTAACTCTAATCTGCAAAGTAACGCTGTCAGATAAATGTAGTGCAGTAAAAAGTACAATATTTACCTCTGAGATGTAGGTAGTGGAATAGAAGTAGAAAGTAGCATGAAATGTGAATACTCAAGTGAAGCACAAGCACTTTGAATGTGTGCTGAAGCACAGTAGTTAACGTTAACTAACGTTAAACCAACGTGAGATAGTTAACGGTGTTACTGTACCTGGTTGGAGTCCATGTGGTCCAGCGACCAGCCCAGCGCCTCACATATATCGTTCAGCTGCTTTTTGCAGTTTTCTGTGAACTCTGTGAGCTCCTTCAGACGGTCCAGTCGGTCCTGAAGAGTCTCCGTTTCTATCGAGTCCGACATTTTGAGCTTTAAAGTCCAAATCAGATGAGAATTTGTCCTGAAATCATCAGGAAATCATCATTGGTGTTTTGTTTACGCTGCGCTTGCTGCAGCCATATTCTGCGCGACGTGATGACGTGTCCGGGGCGTTGGCGAGAGAACAGAAGCGATGCATGCTGGTAGTTGAAGTCCACAATTATATTATATTATATTATATTATATTATGTTATTTTATATTATGTTATGTTATGTTATGTTATGTTAAGTTATGTTATGTTATGCTATGTTATGTTATGTTATGTTATGTTATGTTATGTTATGTTATGTTATGTTATGTTATGTTATGTTATGTTGTATAATATTGTATTGTATTGTATTATATCATATTATATTATATTATATTATATTATATTATATTATATCATATCATATCATATCATGACATGTCATGTCATGTTATGTTATGTTATGTTATGTTATGTTATGTTATGTTATGTTGTATTATATTATATTGTGTCGTGTCGTGTCGTATTGTATCGTATAATATCATATATCATATGATATTGTGTTGTGTTGTGTCGTGTCTTGTCGTGTCGTGTCGTGTCGTATCGTATCATATTATATTATATTATATTATATTATATTACGTCATGTCATGTCATGTCATGTCATGTCATGTTGTATTGTATTGTATTGTATTGTATTATATTATATTATATTATATTATATTATATCGTTTTCTGAATTTCAGAAAATCAAAGACACACAGCAAAAGTAATAGGCTAAATATATAAAATACTAACAAATTTGACAAATATTAAATATCATACTATACTATTTTATTATATTTTCAGTTTTAAAAATAAAACAGTCATAACAACAAGTATCTTTTAATTGTTTTGTTTTCTGTGGTAACTCATTCATTATTATTAATGACAGTTGACAATGGCTTTTATTTAAAAAAAAAGATAAACAGAATGTCAAAGATGCACACAATAAAAGTGATAGGCTAAATATATAAAATACAAACAAATTTGACAAATACTAAATATTATATTATATTATATTATATTATATTATATTAATTAAAAAAAATAAAAACAGTCATAAGTATTTTTCTAATTGTTTTGTTTTCTGGTGTAATTATTATCAATGACAAAAAAAAAAAAAAAAAAAACGCATGACAAAGACACACCTGCAGAACAATAGTGAAAGGTTAAATATATAGAATAGATATAGCTTTGTTTACAGTGTATACGGTGAAATCAGGACACGATGACAGTAGTTTGGGGTTCATGTGGGGAACAGCTGGGCGTCTTGCAGCAGCTCAAGATCCAGCAGATCATTAGTGTAAATGTCCTCTGTTCTGAGGAGAGAAAACACAGCAACCATGTCTTTCAACCAAATGTATGATTATGTTACTGTGAATCACACTGCAACTCTGTGTCTGACAAAAATGTCAAATTCACATACTTACATTACTTCTAGAGTGTCTTCAACAGCGACCTCCTCCACCACCTCCACTCCAACCACCAGGTTCCTCCTCACTGCAGGAAGCAAACACAACAATGCTGTGATAGGAATTGGGTTCTCTGTAGTAATAACTACAGATTACCAATAGGTTATTTATATGATACATCTTTCAGTTTAGTAGATTAGAAGTGCAGGAAGTAATTGGAGGCCAGATATACTGAGTCAGGGCCGGCTGTAGCCCTTTTGGTGCCCTAGGCGGAATAAAGATCTTTATTTTCATAAATAACTGTATTTATTATAATATAAAGAAACAATTGGTCCCTGATAATGTTGGATTTTTGTTTATGTTTTAGTAGTTAAAAAAATGCAAAAGTGCAATTAAGATTGCACAAACATAACATCAATAAATAATATACAGCCCAAAAAGAGGCAAAAAAACCCCCCACTGGGCTTATTTGAAGCCTCCACATAAATAGTGTTAAAACTTCACAATGTTATAGAGAACACAAGATTAATATACAGAAATAAGATACTAAACACTAGTACTACTACTAATACTACATACTTGTGATGAAAAACAATTAGAACAAGATATATACCAATAAATATATAAAAAAAGACGATTTAAGACAAAAGCTTAAAAGTCAGTTTCATGTTAATCCCCTTTTCCCCTGAATAAACCCATACACTGAAAGAGTAAATAAAGTATTTTGTTAAAACCAGGAGAAAAACGTCATGTGAACACTCACCTCCGTAGTAAAGGTATGGAGCTCCAGGCCAGCAGGGACCCAGACCTTCTGGTTCCCTGTGCCCATAAACACACACACACCCCCGGGTCTCTGTCCCCGGACCCTCCCACCATCGACCATCAGTGAAACGCCGCGAGGTGTCTCCCTCATCAGCATCCATCACTGTTTCTGGCTGATGTGAGGAGGAAGGACCAGGACCTCGTCCAGCCAGGCCAGAGCTGCTGGGGATCCCTGAGAGGATGGGGAGGTCGGAGATTGACCACTGAGCTCCAGCAGCCTGACTGATGACGTCATCACAACCTGCAGATACAGGTCAGGTCATACCCAAAATAAATCAAGAATAGCTCCACCACTACCAGGTCTATATGCATGATCTTGGTCTCTATGGATAGGTAAGACCTCAGAGAATTCATCCCCAGTGTCAGTAACATTGAGACTGTTATTATGCCTGAGTAAACTGTGATGAACCAAAGGAAAAATGTACATTTTTGTCCTCGCCTAAAATGTTTTCTAGATTAGACAGTGGATAACACCATTATAGCAATGATGCCATGCACAGAGATGCCACTGAATTCATTAAGCAACTCCTTGACTACAAATGTGCCAGAGTAGATCTAAATAACACAAAGCACATAGATGCTACAAAGGTTTTAGTCAGGATAGGACCAGGCTGACTCTCCATTTGGCCACTTTGATACCCAAAGTGTGCCAAATGGGTTTTCTACCTCTATGTTGACATTATTGGGTTGGAGTCCTGTCTAGGGAAGCCGCCGTTATCTGTCCAGCTGTGTCTGTAGTGTGGACCATAGAGCCAGTCGCTGGGGCAACCAGGGTCAGAGATGGAACCGAGTAAGTCAAAACATGATAAGGGTAAAACACTGAGAACCAGGGAGGAAGGGCAGAGTTGGGAGGTCTTCATGCAGACAGCACCTCAATGGTGGAGACCTGACAATTCCTTGATCAAGCTTCAATAAACCTTCTGTGTAAGACATTAACAGCTCCGGGGCCTCTTCCTTCCTATTGAGTTAACTTGTGTATCAGAAATTCCACCACAGAGGTGATTTTGAAACATGATTGAAATTGAAACGTGTTCAATTTATCACTATCAAACAGGTCTGAAGTATTTAGGTTTAAAAGTTTTAGAATAAAAATAGTTCCAATAGCATCTACAAGTACAAATAATAGTAATCATTATGGACAAGATAAACCCCATGGATGGTTAAAGTAAGGGCTTATAGTGTCACATCACGGCTGAATCATATGTCTGATCCGTCTGTTTCCTGTAGACCTGCTGATGTGACCTGCTGTGTTTGGATCGAGAATGAAGCCACCAGTCAGCTGCACATACTGGCACCATAATACATCCATGACTGGCACACACACACACACACACACACACACACACACACATAGTGCTGAATGTGAGGATTTTCATGCACAAACAAAAACATGCACCCAGTGATGGATTTAAAGCCTGATTGTTTTGGTTAGGGCTGTCAAAGTTAATGCGGTAAAGCAAATTCGTTTTAACGCCACAAGATTCCTTAACACATTAACGCAATTTAATGTGAAGGGTCCTTTCCATAATGCTGTCAGACACTTAGGCTATAATAACATATATAACATGTGACATATGTAAATTGATTGTAATGTGACGATGTTGTAACATGCGATTTTATGTATGATGTTGTATTTTTTATTTTTTATTAAAAGCCTAACCAGAGACAAGGTCTGCAAACTAGCTACGGCTAGAAGTCCTATATACATTGCATCGGTAGCACTTTAATGAAGTGTAACAATGCCTACATGTATTGTCTCTGTCAAATAAATTAATAAATAAATATATAACAATCTGAGCCTGTCAGCGGCAAAAGTAGGGGGTTAGGTGGGAAAATTCCTACTCTTCTAAATTCACATACATGGACGTATTTTAAGAGTATGCACAAACAACCAATTGTGGCGAATCCTAAAAACATCTGTATTTAACCCTAAATGAAATCCTGTCTTATTGTGTGGAGATCACCTGAAACAAATGATGATGTCATATTTTAGTCAATATAAGATTGAAAATAACATGCTGCATGTCAGACAACTATTTATTTTTTTGTGAAAATTCCATATTCATCAAAAAACTGGTCACGAACAAACTTTCCTGCACTTTATTAATTAATTCAAACAGCATAGCACCATCTAACCTAATGTTAAAAACAAAAAAGCCAGTAAGACCTTTTAGTGATTAAATTAAATATGATGCATATAACTCTGGCATTATGAAATGAACACGTAATTATTATTTTTTTCTATCTTTTTTTTATTGTCTATGTATGTTAGTACTTCTGTATATGAACATGTGTATAATAAAGAAAGTTTATAAAATATATATTTATAATGACATCATCGAATGCTCCTAGTGATTTGATGACATCATCGAATGCTCCAAGTGATTTGATGACATCATTGAATGTTCCAAGTGCTTTGATGACATCATCTAATGCTCCAAGTGATTTGATGACATCATTGAATGTTCCAAGTGCTTTGATGACATCATCAAATGCTACAAATGCTACAAGTACAATGCTTCCCCAACTTGGCTTTATGACATCATCGAATGCTACAAGTGCTTTGTGATGTCGTAAAGCCAAGTTGGGGAAGTTTACATGTGTCTCTCAAGACAGAACAAACCATTGAACTCAGACTCGAACTCAAGATCACACCTTTGTGATAGAGTGAGAGAATTTTCAATTGAATATGTGGTATATTTTCAGGTCTTGCACCGGACAAGAGAGGCCCCTAGTTGTAAACATATGTGCAGGAAGCGGACGGGGAGACCTGGGGTCATGCGGTGGATCCAGGGGCTGAAAGATAAACATGTAGGTCAAAGGTCACATACCTAAGCATACGCTTAGCTCAGCAAGTTGCCTGAATTGAACCCAATATAAGGAGGTACGAGAGCCCCAAAGGGCAGGACTTTCATATTCGACTTGAAGCCTCCGGACTGCTCGAGACGTCCGTCATGACACGTGTGGCTTGTTTGTAATAAACTCTATTTTACCAGCAAGAACAGTGTCCTCGGAGCATTCTTCATCATCACTTCAACAGCACTGTCGCAGAAAAGATACGACAAAATTGGCGTCACGAACAGGATCGGAAGTGACCATCAGCACAACTTCACAGACGGTGAGCTCACTCATTGAATGCTGGTCATTAATTGGGGCTGTTATGTGGAGTTGTTTGGACACACCGTAAATTAAGAACCTTCTTGTTATGGACATGTACTGTTGATTTGATGTTTAAAGTGAGGCTCCGTGCTAAATTTAATGAAAAAAGGGGGAATGAATAGAGAAAAGATATAAAGTGAAGAAAAGAAGTATGAGAAATACAAGGAATAGTTTAGAATAGCTTTATGGTAACGATAAGGTGAGTTAAAAAGTATCGTGCAAGATTAATGAAGAGGGGCCCTCAACTTCTTAACGGTAAGACGCATGCATATTAGCCACTGCGTAACGATGGCTCTGACATAGTCCGGAATTAAGTTAGAAAGACAAAATTGGGAAACCTGGATCCAGGTAATTTGAATAAATAAAGGTAAAGAGTGTTAAGAGATAAAGGAAATAAAGGAAATAAAGGAAATGATCATAGGACAGCCGCAAATCGGATAGAATAGAGCCCTCAGGTGTAGGAGCATACTAGTATGGGCCATTAAAACCTGAAACAACATCTGATGGTCAGTTAATAACTGGAGAGTGTAGAATCACAATTCGATTGACAGTTACCACTCTGACGCTGTTGACGAACGGTGTTCAAGAAGCAGCCTCTCGTCGAAGATTTTACACCTCAACGGTAGCAGAAATTTTACGAGAAAAAGTAAGGAAATAGCGGCAGAAAGCATGCATAGGAATATATCTAAAAGTTCAAGTGAAGAAAATGTGGGTGCGTGTTTACTTTGGGATGAGAGGCAGCTGGGAAAAATGTGTGTGCGTAAAAGGGAAGAATGTGTGTGCGTTGGAGTTTGGAGTGAAGAAAATGTGGGTGTGTGTTTACTTTGGGAGGAGCAGAAGAGGGGGAGAATGTGTGTGACATTTGGCTGCTGATGGGGTCCAGATGTGGGCCATAAAATGGTTAGGAAGAGAATAAGTGTGTGTGTAAAGTTAAAAGTAAGAAAGAAGACTAAATGAATTGAATGATATATTGTATAAAACAATGAGCTTCTTGCCTTTTTCTAAGAAGACTGATGAATTGAATAATGTAGTGTATAAAACCATGAGCTTCTTATAAAAGACTAAAACATGAGCTCTTCTTAAAAGGGACGTTATATAATAATTAAAGCTGTTAAAGCACAAAATGAACTTCTCTAAGAAGGGTAGTGATTGAAACCCCCCCCCTCCCTCACTCTCTCTCTCTCTCTCTCTCTTCCCAAAATTCCTTTCGATGACCCTTTCTTGGGAGTTACAGAAAATTCCTTTGCCATTTGAACTGTTTGGTCCAGTGGGGTTTACTAAGTGCTTTAATGTTTAGATAAGGGGTTTAAGTTAGGAATATAATGTATGATGCTGTTAAAGGGACCTATGGGTTCACAAGAGACTAAATCATTGCCTGTTCCTTGTCTGTTATGTCATTTATGGTGAGTGAGAATTGAGACGGGAGGCAAGGCAGCGGGCCGGCACATCACGGAGGGTGGATTGCTGACGTCAACTTGGAAGGCTTTCCAGGTCAATCTACTAAAAAGGCCGGTACAACTTATACACAAACTCTTTAACAAAAACAAAACCTGCATTTCCATATTTGTATGTGTTCTCAGTCATAAGCAATATTGATGGTACACATATAGACCTGCTTTCATTTATTAAGCCTAAGAGGAAACTGACCTGCTCAGTTAGGAGAAATAAATAAATGAATTAATAGAAAACTTGGCAACGGATTGATCAGTTAATGCATTTGATTAATTAATGGCATATGATTGTTTAGTCTAACCTCTGCTGACAATTACAGATGTTCATGTATGTTATGGTGCGTAGTTTGTCTGATCTGTGATGTGGTGGACATTCAAGGTGGTGACTGTTTGAAGATTTGAGCTGAATATTGATTGATTAGATGACTGGTTGTTTATTGATTGATTGATTAGATGACTGGTTGTTTATTGATTGATTGATTAGATGACTGGTTAATTTGTTGATTAATTGAGTAGTTGGATAATTGGATAAATTGTTGATTGACTGATTGGCTAGTTGATTAATTGGTTAATTGGTTAATTGGTTAACTGATTAGTTGGATAATTGGATAAATTGTTGATTGACTGATTGGTTAGTTGATTAATTGGTTAATTGGTTGATTTGATAATTGGTTGATTGGTTGAATTGGTTAATTGGTTAATTGGTTAATTGGATAATTGGTTAATTGATTAATTGGGTAATTGGATTTAAAAAAAAAAAAAAAAAAGGGGGGAAGTAATCTAAATAAGCCTTGAGTAGTTTTAATTTCAGCAATTACTTCTTAAAGTACAATAACGGAACATAAGGAAGCCGTTATAATGGGGAAGAAGAACACTAAAAATCCGAAAGTAATCACTCCTGTTGAGATAGTACAGAAGAATAATCCTTTAATTAGGGGCATCGCAAACATTGCAAAAAATATCGGAAAAATGGCACAAACGCTGGCCTGAAATTGACCAACCATGGCCAATGGAGGGGACGCTTAACCCAGATGTAATTAAAATAATGCTGGTACTTGTATCCACATACCAGGCTGAGCAAAAGAAGGGAAAAAAGGGGATAAAACGCAAAGAGAAGAGGCAAGTGGAGCTTGGCATTCTCCAGTTATTTGAAGATGAGGGACAGAAACTGATCAAAGCTGCAAACGATAAGAGGGATAAAGTTGCAGAAGAAATAAAACAAAATACAGAACAAACAGAAAAACTAAGGAAAGACACCAATTCATCGTTCATCATTTGTTCACCAGATGAGGAGACATGTCATAAGGACTCAATTAAATTGCTACAAATACTGGCAGAGAAGGGCCACAAGGCCTCTCTGAAGAAACTGCAGTATTGTCAGGAGAAGGTAATCTATTTGGGTCAAACAATAACGCAGGGACGCAGAAGCATCTCTGATATTCACGTGGAGGCTATTCGTAAGGCTCCAAAACCCAGAACAGTCCGAGAGATGATGACATTCCTTGGTATTGCAGGATATTCCTCAGCATGGGTTGAGGATTATGCTAGCTTGACGGGGCCTTTAAGAGCTATGATCAAAGATACTGGGAATGCTAAGCTACACTGTAATCTGTCCTGGACACATGATGGCCTTTTGGCATTTGATACGACAAAAAAGAAGTTGCAAGAGGCTCCGGCGCTAGCAATTCCAGACTACTCTAAGAATTTTGTGTTATATGTATCTACTTCCATTGGGGGTAAATATGCATGTGCAGTTCTTTGTCAACCAACGGGTACGGGTACGAGTCCTCAACCTATTTCGTATTACTCCACGGCTTATTCAGAAGTAGAGCTAGGGTTACCACTGTGTTACAGAGCTATGGTGGGAGTTTCTCTAATGTACAATAAAGCATCATCTGTAACAATGGGTTATCCAGTGACAATTCTTACACATCATAGTCTAAGGAATCTTTTGAACTATGGTAAAAACAACTTGACCATGTCTAGGCTCAGAGACTATCATAGGCTCTTAGAGCAGGAAGATGTTACCCTAGCAAGGTGTGTTACGGTAAATCCAGCGGAGAATTTGCCAACTTCAGAAGACGGTGAGCCACACGATTGTGTTCAAGAAGCAGAGAAATACTCTAGGCTTAGATCAGATTTACAAGCTCTCCCATTGCATGTGGTAGACCTGGAGTATTGGACTGATGGGTCTTGCTATCGTGTGGGCGATAAATTAAGGGCCGGCTATGCGATAGTAAAAGCCCAAGGAACTGGATTTACAGTTGAGAAGGCTGAAGAGATACCACAGCCTGCATCTGCACAACTTGCTGAGCTGGTGGGGCTAACTGAAGCGTGTTTGTTGGCAGAAGGGAAGCGAGTGACGATATATACTGACTCTGCATATGCACATAATGTGTGCCACTTGTTTGGAGCAGTGTGGAAGAACCGAGGGTTTAAGAAAACGGATGGTTCGCCGATACAGCATCACGCCCAGATCATGAAATTGTTGCATGCTATGATGAAGCCTAAAGAAATAGCAATAGCTAAATGTGCGGCACATAAGAAGGATGCGTCAAGGGTTTCACAAGGGAACAGAGCGGCTGATGAAGCTGCAAAAGCAGTCACTGGAGCAGATAAATTGGGCAAAGTTCTCCTCGTCACGCATGAAGTGAACTTGGAAGACAAAATTACACTCAAAGATGTGATTTTAATGCAGGAAGCTGCTCCTGAAATGGACAAACAGTTGTGGCTAGACCGAGGTGCCACCCGAGATTCTACTGGACTTTGGAGAAATCATGAGGGGCTGATACTATCACCTCCAGACCTGTTGGGTCTGATGATTCAGGAGGCGCATGGCTTAGCTCACGTTGCAAGGGGGGAAGTTAAGAGAAAGATTACCAAAGAGTATGGTTTTTGGGCACCATGTTGCTTGAACAGATTGATTATGTCATAGGCAGGTGTAACTAGTTGTGGACTATGTTGACATGATAAAACCGATTGAAGGGAAAAGGTATATGCTAGTCGTAGTAGACAGATTTTCACGATGGCCTGAGGCTTGTCCAACGAAACGAAAGGATGCTCAATCGGTTGCCAAGTTCTTATGCAGAGAGGTCATAAGCAGGTGGGGACTTCCAGATCGAATATCCTCAGACAATGGGAAAGAGTTTGTGGATAAGACGGTGAAATTGATTTTGCAAAAATTAGGAATTAAACAGCGTCTTGGGGCAATTTACCACCCACAAAGCCAAGGAATCGTTGAGAGAATTAATGGGGTTCTGAAGAATCGTATTGTCAAAATATGCCAGCACACGGGGTTAAACTGGATAGCAGCACTTCCATTGGCGTTAATGGTATGTCGCTCTAGTGAGCTCCGCGATTTACATATGACACCTCATGAGTTGGTTACAGGAAGACTGATGCCAACACCTTGTCTGCGGACAAGTGGGAAGGGTCCAAGTTTGGCCCTTTTGGAAGATGAAATGCAAACGTATGTCACATACATGGTTAATCTACATAAAAGAATATCCACATATGTGTCTGACAGGCAAGCTAAGGAGGAGGTGCAGGAGGAGCTCGTTGAGCAAAAAAGGATCACAGTGCTACCTGGAGACCAGGTTTTCGTGAAGGTGTTTAGACGAAAGTGGTATAACGAACGCCGTGGGGGACCGTTTGAAGTGGTTCGCAGTACCGGAACCGCGGTCCAGGTCAAGGGGTTTCCCACATGGTATTATTTATCACATTGTGTCAAAGCACCAAGTGAAGGGGCGCCACATTCACTGATCCAAAATGTTGAAGGCTCAAGAGAGCCCGAAGACAATGTGGAAGAATACACATCAGAGAGGGAGATGCATGAAAATCCCCAGAGTCAGAATTCAGAAGGAGAGATCACCCAGGGTGGGGACAATGTTGATGTTTCTGTACACATTCCTGATGATGCCAGAAATGACTCGGCAGTTGATGGACAGGAAAGCAGATTTAGAGACATTGTCTTTCAACATGTCCCAGACCCAGCAGGACCTATTTCAGTTGCCTGCAAAGCGCCAGAGATATCAAAGGGCGGTGACTCCGCTGCAGGACAACCCAGGGATCCAGTCAGACCAAGGAGCCCGAGACCAGTTAGGAGAAGAGTCAAACCAGACCGTTATTAGAACCAGGGTTGAAGTAACCTTGGGAGAGTCAGTTAGGCTTCCATGTCAGTGTACAGGGGAAAATAGTGGTAAAGGGAAACTTAGAGTTCAGTGGGAAGATAGCCATGGTAAGATCCTAGATCTGTCAGAGACAGTACCATTAGGGAAATATACATTAGTTAATGACAAAAGGAGAGTGAAGGTTGAGGGAGACTGTAGTCTCTATGTATATAAGCCTCAACAGGAAGATCAAGGTGATTACAGGTGTTCTTTTTACGATCGACATATTGGAAGTGAGCGGTCCGAGTTAGGATTTGGAGTTCGCGTGGTGTCTCTAGTGATACTAGGGGGGAATAAGAGTATAGATTCACAAGAGGTTGGGGAAACAAGAGAATTGACAACGATGACATCAACTCTCCAGACGAAAGCTGGACAGATGGAAGAGAAATCTACTCCTTCAATGGCAAAAGCTATTGAAAGTATAAATGCATCACATGTAACTACGAAGGCGCCTCAGGTGATATCTATAACGTCACCTCCTTGGAGTACTGTGATTAGAGCTAAGTTAGGAGGAACAGTTTACCTTCCTTGTCAATGTGGAAGAGGGAATAATGGAGGTAACTTGTTTACCAAATGGGAAAATAGTCGTGGTGAAGATTTGTTGTTGACAAGACCTGACGATGACGTTGTGCCTTATAATCAAAGGAAGTACTTATTGTACAATGATATGAGGTATACGAAAATTGTAGATGATTGTTCACTTGCAGTGCGCAACGTTACTCGGGAAGATGAAGGGGAATATATGTGTACATATCGGGAGCCAGAGTTTAAATTTGTTCCATCTAGCCACTCTTGGATTGGAAGTTACATAAGTCGTAAGGTGAGACTTATGATAACAAACCTAAGACCTGTTGAAGTAACCACTGCAAAGGTAAATAACACACGTATAGAGGCTGCTACTTTAAATTTGAAATCAATAAATAATGATAATGCTTTCGATCAGAGTACTACCTTGGCGACAACATTGACGCCTAAGAAATTGGAGAATGTGACACAGACACTTGACAAAGTATCCTTGAAAGTGAAAGAGATGGTAAATGAGAGCCGGAAGTCTATGTTAGAGATGGGGATTAGTGTGAGTAGTAGGAAGGAGATTGAGGAAGTGAAGGTTGGAAATTCATTTGAGACTGTTCAGAGGAATATTGTAGATGAGGGAAAGGAGTTTGTTGACTCGGATCGGATATCACAGGAGATGTTTGAACAGAACCATGTAATGCAGAAGAGAGAAGCTAAGTGGAAAGCGTATGGATTTGATGCTTTAGCGTTGGGAATTGTAGACCCATGGGCAGGTAGAAATTTATGGTTTCAGCAGTTAACACACTCAGTGAGATCAATCAAGAAATTGAAGGGTCCATGTGTGTTGAAAGTACCAACACCAGGTACATGGCCTTCAATTTTGGAGGCGGTACCGGAACCATTAACTATGGCATGTCAATCTTCTGTACTGTCATGGCTCTTGTATCAACAGCAATCATCAGTGGATAAAGTGATGGCTTTATCAGTGAACCTTTTTAAACCTAGAATGAATTGTTCTTGGTTGGCAGGATTACAATATGAGAATTTACTTGAAAAACATGAAAATGTGATGACAGCGGTACCTGATCCGATGGAAGTGACACCTGTGAGGGCAAAGTACTGTTTTTGCTCAAATGAAACTAATAAGGGGTCTGGAATGTTTATGGGAATATCAGAGTGTGATGGCTATATGATGGATTTAGGAAAGCGTGAGGATGAGGATGTGAATAAGTTGTATGAAGTGATTTTTCAAGTGTCAAAGCGTAAGCCGAGTAGAACTTTGATGGTAGAACATCAAGTGTTGCCTGGTAATGTGACTATAGGCAATTTCAGGGATATTTGGTGGATTTGTGGTGAAAATGCTTATCTATTTCTACCATACGGGTGGACAGGATGTTGCTATATGGCAACACTGAAACTCCCATATGAAGTTTTTTCTGTCCAGAAGGGAGAAGCATCTGATGAGGCTCAATCTAATGTTGCTTCTGGAAGTAGGAATAAAAGAGAATTAGCGCAATTTCATAATCTGGAGTCTTACCATTGGAGAATAAGTATAGGAGAAAAGTGGGGAATAGGTTTGTTTCCATGGTATGGAGTGGCATTTTTGGCAGATCATATTGATAACATTACATACACCTTACAGGGCTTTGCAAACGAAACTATAAGAGGTTTCGAAATGTTGTCAAACACCCAAAGGAGCCATAGATTGACATTGTTAAAACACGACATGGCTCTTGATTATATTTTGGCCAAACAGGGGGGCCTTTGTATGACTTTGAACTTAACAGGGGATGCTTGCTATACGTTGATTCCTGATAGTTCTGACAATATGACTAGTGTCGTAGAGGCATTGAAGCACATAAGAGATGCGTTTGGCCCATCAGAAGACGCGGGATGGTCTGCAAACGCTTGGTTGCAGGATAAATTGGGGCCACTAGGAGCAGTGTTAGTTCAGGTTTTGGTAGCGCTCGTTATGTCGTTGTGCGTGATGTTTTGTTTTTGCACGCTGTTGTTGACCTTTGCAAAGGCCATGATAATTAAATGGGTTGGAGTTGTGCTGCCCGGCGATCAAACGCTGATGCCATTATTACACGAAGCTGACTCGGACGTAGATGAGGATGACGCAATAAAGATCGAATTGGTGGAGGAATATCCATTTTAAAATATAATCATATTATTTACCTCTGTTTTTGCTTTTGTAGTTTGTAGTGTTGATGTTGTTTTGCTCTTTCGAGACTTTGTTTAGTCTCGAAGGGGGGATATGGCAACAAATGAACAATATGATTAATGGACAATATTTACATTTTTACTTATCTTATTCTGTGTTTGATGTTTTAATTTGTATCTGTTCTGTATGCAAAAGATACTGGTTTTCTTTTCTTTCATTCTAGAACATATTGGGGAAGAACACTGTGAGGGTGGTGGATTGTCAGGGACTCCGATGGGCTGAATGGATTCAGACACTTCAAACATGAAAATACGAATGGCCGGAAGAACTCTGAACGTGGACTGTCGATACAACATCCAGAGTCAAGACGTCATCGATACTACACCAGCGTCAAGGCTGCTGAGATACTACAGCGTTATACAGTCTTATGTCTTCTCTGAGATGTTACCTTAGTGTTATTGAAAAGGAATTTTCTTTTTTGTGTATTACATGCTTGAGAAATGATGGTTTCTAAATATAATGGGACCTCAGATGTTTTCTTTTTCTCGATGTTTAGGGACAGTGGGGTAGGCAGGAAAAGGTCCATAGAAAGGTGCGATGGGTCGACCAGCCTGACTTTGGACATTGTTTTGTTTTAATTTGCTGAGAGTTCCATATGTATTCGCTTAAAGTCATTTCCATACACAAATTGCTAAAATTCTGTATTTCAGTGTTATGGAGTATTACGTATGGTCGCCTTGGCAGAGGGACCGTGAGAGAATTTTCCTGTATACATTGTTTAATACATTGTTCAAGAAAGATTAGCTGCCTGACAGGTTTTTCACTCTCACTTTTATACTCCATACAGTTGTTTCAATGGTAATAAGGACAAGTTGTTAAATTTGTCATGTTTATACACCTGTCTGTTTCTTCTTTTATGTTTTCGAGACTTTGTTTAAGTCTCGAAGGGGGGAATATGTGGTATATTTTCAGGTCTTGCACCGGACAAGAGAGGCCCCTAGTTGTAAACATATGTGCAGGAAGCGGACGGGGAGACCTGGGGTCATGCGGTGGATCCAGGGGCTGAAAGATAAACATGTAGGTCAAAGGTCACATACCTAAGCATACGCTTAGCTCAGCAAGTTGCCTGAATTGAACCCAATATAAGGAGGTACGAGAGCCCCAAAGGGCAGGACTTTCATATTCGACTTGAAGCCTCCGGACTGCTCGAGACGTCCGTCATGACACGTGTGGCTTGTTTGTAATAAACTCTATTTTACCAGCAAGAACAGTGTCCTCGGAGCATTCTTCATCATCACTTCAACAGCACTGTCGCAGAAAAGATACGACAAGGCAAACCACAGATAGAGACGGAACTGTTCATCAGTGACAGACTGCATCTACACAAGAACAATGTCCCAGCAACAAATCTACAAGGACCTCACAGTGATCAGCTGTCAACAGCTCTCTGCAGAGCTCCAGGCTGAAAAAGATAAAAATGATTCTCTTCAGCTGCAACTAGAGAAGCTGAAAGGTTCACATGAGATTGACCTGAGCTGTCAGGAGGAGAAGGTGAAGCACCTTATCAATGAAGTGGTCAGCAAGATCTTCCAAAACGGGTCCCTCCAGAATCAAATGGACCACTTGAATAAGCTCCTGGACGAGAAAGACAGCACCCCGCAGGAGAAAAAACGCGCCCTGCAGGATGAGGTGACGGCTCTCAAAGTGGCTCACAAAACCAGCCAAGAAAAGCTCCAAGCTGAGCAGGAGGTCAATCCGGGCCTCCTCGAGGACCTCAGCGACTTTCAGGATGTAAAGCGGAAGATGCTTACCACCGAGCTGGAGAAAGGCAAGTCTCTCCAGAAACAAGTGGACCACTTGAATAAGCTCCTGGAGGAGAAAAACCGCACCCTGCAGGATGAACTGCTCATCCAAACGGGGTCCCTCCAGAGACAAGTGGAGAAAACTACGCTGCTTCAGGAGAAAAATAGCACCCTGCAGGGGGAAAACCTCTTCTTTGCGGACAAATACTGCATCCTTCAGAAGAAAGACAGCGACCTGCAAGAGGAAATGAGGGATCTCAAAGTGGCTCACAAAAACAACCTAAAAAACCTCCAAGCTGAGCAGGCGGTCAATCAGGGTCTCCGAACTGAACTCGAGGTCAGCCGCGACTTTCACGCTGTGGAGCTGAAGAAGCTTACCACCGAGCTTGAGGAAAGTAAGATCCAAGCCGAGCCGCTCCAGAAACAAGTGGACAACTTGAATAAACTCCTGGAGGAGAAAGACAGCACCCTACAGGAGAAAAATAGCACTCTACAGGAGGAAAATAGCACCCTACAGGAGGAAAATGGCACCCTGGAGGATGATGTGCTCGTTAAAACGGGGTTCATCAAGAAACAAATCAAGAAAACTGCACTTGTTCAGGAGGAAATGAAAAGCACCCTGCAGGAGGCAGTCCGCACCTTGCAGGAGAAAAACCGCACCCTGCAGGATGAGGTGCTCGTCCAAACGGGGTCCCTCCAAAAAGAAGTGGAGAAAACTACGCTGCTTCAGGATGAAAATAAGACCCTGCAGGACGAAAACCGCACCCTGAAGGATGATTCAAGATTCAAGATTCAAGATGTTTATTGTCACGCCGGTTGTACAGGTACAAACGTGTGAAATACTTTTCGCTAGGAAGCTCCATTAAATAATAAATTATATTACATTTACATTACAATTATAAAAGGAAATACTTTATACAAGGGCATATTAAGAACATATGTATTAACAATATATACAGTATATACAGTATAAGAAATATTTTTGTGTAAGAATGTGTCAAATTAATTATAGATTTAAAAGTCTGATGGCCTGGGGGAAAAAACTGTTCCTCAGTCTGCTGGTGAGAGTCCTGGGGGTCCTGTATCTTCTACCAGAGGGCAGGAGGGAGAACAGGCTGTTGTGGGGGTGTGTCGTGTCCTTAATGACCCTCAGGGACTTCCTGAGGCACCGCTGGGTGTAAAGCTCCTGCAGGCTGGGCAGCTCGCACCCGGTGATGTGTTGGGCCGAGCGCACCACCCTTTCCAGCGCCTTACGGTCCACGTTGGTGCAGCTGCCGAACCAGGTGGTGAAGCAGCCTGTCAGGAGGCTCTCTATGGTGCCCCGGTAGAAGTCCCTGAGGATTTGCGGTTTCAGTCTGAAAGTCTTGAGTCGCCTCAGAGCGTACAGTCTCTGCTGGGTCTTCCTGACTACAGCGGTGGTGTGGGTGGCCCATGTCAAGTCCTTATGGATGTTGACACCCAGGTATTTAAAGGTATCCACCCTCTCCACCGCTGTGCCGTTGATGGTGACTGGGGGGTGAGTGCAACCCCCCCTCCTGTAATCCACGATGACCTCCTTGGTCTTTGAGATGTTCAGGGAGAGGTGGTTGTTCTGACACCACTGTTCCAGGGTGGTCACCTCCTCCCTGTAAGCCATCTCGTCGCCATGGGAGATCAACCCCACAACTGCTGTGTCGTCCGCAAACTTCACGATGGTGTTTGAAGCTCTTGTTGCCACACAGTCGTGGGTGTAGAGGGAGTACAGGAGGGGGCTGAGAACACAGCCCTGAGGCGCTCCTGTGCTTAGAGTCAGTGAAGTCGAGGTGAGGTTGTTGATTCTCACCACCTGGGGGCGTCCCGTCAGAAAGTCCAGGATCCAGTCACACAGTGGTGTGTTCAGGCCCAGATCCTTGAGCTTACTGACGAGCCTGGAGGGCACTATGGTGTTGAACGCTGAGCTGTAATCCACGAACAGCATCCTCACATAGGTGTCCCTTCCTTCCAGGTGGGAGAGGGCGGTGTGTAGGACGTGGGCGATGGCGTCCTCTGTGCCTCTGTTTGGGCGGTATGCAAATTGTAGGGGGTCGAGTGTGGGGGGAAGCATGGGGCAGATTAGGGATTTAACCAGTTTCTCAAAACACTTGCTGATTATGGGGGTGAGGGCTATGGGGCGCCAGTCGTTTAAGCTGGTTACTTTTTGTTGTTTGGGGATGGGGATGATGGTGGTGGATTTGAAGCAGGTGGGGACAGTCCGGAGAGATAGTGACAGGTTGAAAATTGTTGTTGATTGATGTGCTCGTTAAAACGGGGTTCATCCAGAAACAAGTGGACAACTTTAATAAACTCCTGGAGGAGAAAGACAGCACCCTACAGGAGGAAAATAGCACCCTGCAGGAGAAAAATAGCACCCTACAGGAGGAAAATAGCACCCTGCAGGAGGAAAATAGCACCCTACAGGAGGAAAATAGCACCTTGCAGGAGGAAAATAGCACCCTGCAGGAGAAAAATAGCACCCTGCAGGAGGAAAATAGCACCCTGCAGGAGGAAAATAGCACCCTACAGGAGGAAAATAGCACCTTGCAGGAGAAAAACCGCACCTTGAAGGATGATGTGCTCGTTAAAACGGGGTTCATCCAGAAACAAATGAAGAAAACTGCACTTGTTCAAGAGGAAATGAAAAGCACCATGCAGGAGGCAATCCGCACCTTGCAGGAGAAAAACCGCACCCTGCAGGATGATGTGCTCGTCCAATCGGGGACCCTCCAGAAACAAGTGGAGAAAACTGCGCTGCTTCAGGAGCAAAATAACACCCTGCAGGAGAAAAACCTCTTCTTTGCGGACAAATACCGCAGCCTTCAGAAGAAAGACAGCGACCTGCAAGAGGAAGTGAGGGATCTCAAAGTGGCTCACAAAAACAGCCTAAAAAAGCTCCAAGCTGAGCAGGCGGTCAATCAGGGCCTCCGAACTGTACTCAAGGTCGTCCGCGACTTTCACGCTGTGGAGCTGAAGATCCTTACCACCGAGCTTGAGGAAAGTAAGATCCAAGCCGAGCCGCTCCAGAAACAAGTGGACAACTTGAATAAACTCCTGGAGGAGAAAGACAGCACCCTGCAGGAGGAAAATAGCACCCTACAGGAGGAAAATAGCACCCTACAGGAGGAAAATAGAACGGGGTTCATCCAGAAACAAATGAAGAAAACTGCACTTGTTCAGGAGGAAATGAAAAGCACCCTGCAGGAGGCAATCCGCACCTTGCAGGAGAAAAACCGCACCCTGCAGGATGAAGTGCTCGTCCAATCGGGGACCCTCCAGAAACAAAAAGTGGCTCACAAAACCAGCCTAAAAAAGGTCCAATTTGAGGAAGAGGTCAATCAGGGCCTCCAAACTGAACTGGAGGACCTCAGCGAGTTTCACGACGTGAACGTGAAGATGCTTACGGCCGAGCAGCAGAAAAGCAAGACCCAACAGAGTCTCCCCAGAACAAATTGGAAAACTTGGATGAAGTCCTTCAGAAAAAAAAAAAAACAGCAACCGGCCAAATAAGAGAAGAAAGCAGAAGGGAACAGGACGCCGTCCCTAAATGAAACCACATTTTGACTAATGCTATATATATTTAAAATATATATATATATAGCATTAGTCAAAATGTGGTTTCATCTGCATATATATATGTATATAGTGTAATATGCATATATATATGTATATAGTGTAATATGCATATATATATGTATAGGGTAATGTGTATATATGTATATAGTGTAATATGCATATATATATGTATAGTGTAATGTGTATATATGTATATAGTGTAATATACATATATATATGTATAGTGTAATGTGTATATATGTATATAGTGTAATATGTATATATATGAATGGAGTGCAATGTGTGTGTATATATATGTATATAGTGTAATATGCATATATATGAATGGAGTGCAATGTGTGTATATATATGTATATAGTGTAATATGCATATATATATATATATATATATATACAAACAATTATTAATTAATTAATTAAATAAAAAAATAAAAAAATAAATACTAATGATCATCATCGTCATTTGAAGTTCAATAAGTCCTCGGACCTAAATACATCGACACAAGACATATGAAATAGGGTTGTCAAAGGTAACATGATAATTAACGCGTTAGCGCGAATTCGTTAATTTCTTTTACGCATTAACGCAAGTTTTGATTTTTAGGTTGTAGTAGGCTCAGTTTTAAAGCCAGAATGAAGATACAAATACTACTAAGAGGTTAAATAACGCTCCAAACTTGCGCTAAATTTTGATGAAAAAAAACTGGCATGTCCATTTCCAAAGGGGTCCCTTGACCTCTGACCTCCAGATATGTGAATGTAAATGGGTTCTATGGGTACCCACGAGTCTCTCCTTTACAGACATGCCCACTTCATGATAATCACATGCAGTTTGGGGCAAGTCATCGTCAAGTCAGCACACTGACACACTGACAGCTGTTGTTGCCTGTTGGGCTGCAGTTTGCCATGTTATGATTTGAGCATATTTTTTATGGTAAATGCAGTACCTGTGAGGGTTTCTGGACAATATTTGTCATTGTTTTGTGTGTTAATTGATTTACAATAATAAATATATACATGCATTTACATAAAGCAGCATATTTGTTCACTATCCATGTTGATAAGAGTATTAAATACTTAACAAATCTCCCTTTAAGGTACATTTTGAACTGATAAAAATATGTGAATAATTTGAGATTAATCACGATTAAATATTTTAATCGATTGACAGCCCTAGATTTTTATGGAAATGCGTTTTATGTGTCCAGTCTGGATGTGATATGTTGTTTTTTAATGGGCTATTTTTTATAACAGATTTTGCACATGCAAATCAAAGACAAATTTCTGCATTTTGCATGCAAAAAACAAGAAAGTATTTTTTATCTTATTCTATCTTATCTTATCTTAACTTATCTTAACTTAAACCTACCCATGGTGTAGCAGCAAGCAGCACGATGCTCTTCCTCTTCCTCCTCCTCCTCCTCCTCCTCTTCCTCTCGGTGGCTCCCTGGATGTTGAGGCAGAAGACCCAGAGGAGGTCTGGTTGGCCAAACCCAGCAGTCAGGATACGGTCTGGACATCTCAGCAGCCCAGTGTTTGTGGTTGTCTTCCTCCCGTCCTCTTCCTCTTCCTCTCAGCTTTGCCTCTGAAACCAAACACAGAGACACAGATGGTTTTCCCTGGACCGGAGTCGGACACAACAGGAGGGACTGTTTGTCTCAGCTAATGATGTAATGCCTTCCATTAAAGGACCATGCCTGTGTTTAGCATGCATTAAAACGTTTAGTACATATATTTTACTACTTTATTATTATTTCAGAACAAGCTGGAGTGTTTTAGATGTATGAATGTGGCATACTCACCTCTAAGACTAACATTGACTTCCATTGATTGAAATCAACTTTAAGATAATCCATCCCAGTGAACAACATGTTTGCTTTTATTTTTGTCAAACTTATCGTTATCTTAATTTAAGTGAAGGATGTGTGTGTTTGTATATTATAATTTAAAGCTTGCAACCTGAAATATAATAATCTGTAATATTTGGAGAATCCTGATGATTCAAGAGAGCTCCAGTTCTTTATGATCACACTGAAAGGGAAGTTTTTACACTGGTTTTATACTAGTACTGCAGTTATAAGGCTATGGTGCAATTGTGGAATGTAACTTAGTGCATTTATTCAGGTACTGTATTGTAACAGAGTATTTTTACAGTGTGGTGTTAGTATTTTTACTGTAACAGAGTATTTTTTATAGTCTGATATTAGTACTTTTACTGTAACAGTATTTTTACAGTCTGGTATTAGTACTTTTGCAGTGGGATATTAGTACTTTTACTGTAACAGAGTATTCTTACAGTGTGTTATTAGTACTTTTACTGTAGTAGAGTATTCTTATTGTGTGGTATTAGTACTTTTACTTTAACAGTTTTTACATTCTAGTATTAGTGCTGTAACAGAGTTGTTTTTTTTATAGGGTGGTATTAGTACTTTAACTGTAACAGTCTAATTTTACAGTCTGTTATTAGTACTTTTGCAGTGTGATATTAGTACTTTAACTGTAACAGTCTAATTTTACAGTCTGGTATTAGTACTTTTGCAATGTGATATTAGTACTTTTAATGTAACAGAGTATTCTTATTGTGTGGAATTAGTACATTTACTCTAACAGTTTTTACATTCTAGTATTAGTACTGTAACTTTTTTTTTACAGGGTGGTATTAGTACTTTAACTGTAACAGACTATTTTTACAGTCTGTTATTAGTGCTTTTACTGAAGTAACACTTTAAATACTTCTAACAGAGTATCTTTACAGTACGGTATTAGTATTTGTACTTGAGTAAGGGATCTGAATACTTCCTCCACTAGTGCAGCTGAGAGTATTTTGTGTGTACATGTCTGCTCAGTGTTTATTACATTGTTTTCATTGTTGTAAAAAGCTCTAAAGGTCAGCTCTAATCCTATTGGTCAATCTGAGGTCATGTGGTCGCTCACTGCCAATCAGAGAGCAGCGGTGAGGAAACCGGATCTACAACAGTCACCCCGACGGTTTCACATTTTGTTGTGGTTGTTTTGTGGCTGTCGCTTTTCTCCGGGATATATCTACACCTAGACCCGCCTCGGTGCTCCAGGCTAATTTACAACACTTCATAATAATAATATAGTATATTATAATCTCAGTTTTCGGCGTGTTTTTGAATCGTTAGTGTAGTTTGTGCAGACACACCCTCTGGAGTTGAGGAGGCGTCACCGCGGCAGCTCTACACTCACACTCCTCACTGCTTTATTGTTGTTTTATAGCATATTTAGTAATGGCATATCCAGGATACGGTGCTGGACACGGTGGAGTCCCGGTAAGAAAGCGTTACAATGTGATGAACTATCGGTTTAAAGCTGAAAAGGTCCCGGGACAGACATCAGACATCTGGTCCGAACAGGCCGGAAGTTGGTCCACTTTACTGACATGATGTGTTTAGTTTATAACAATACACAGAACAGCTGTATTATCTGTTTAAAGCTTCCTACTTCATATGCATCAGCTACATGTGTGATGATAACTGAAGTTATTATATTATTATAGAACAATAATATAATATCTTAAGTTATTATATTATTATAGAACAATAATATAATATCTTAAGTTATTATATTATTATAGAACAATAATATAATATCTTAAGTTATTATATTATTATAGAACAATAATATAATATCTTAAGTTATTATATTATTATAGAACAATGATATAATATCTTAAGTTATTATATTATTATAGAACAATAATATAATATGTTAAGTTATTATATTATTATAGAACAATAATATAATATCTTAAGTTATTATATTATTATAGAACAATGATATAATATCTTAAGTTATTATATTATTATAGAACAATATGCTATCAGCTGACCAATGTTCTTTAACAGCTTCCACATTTTATTGATGTTCCCCAGCAGTGGAGGAAGTATTCAGATACTCTACTCTAGTAAAAGTAACATTACTACAGTGTACAAATTCTCTGTTACATGTTACAAAAGTAGCATCAAAATATAAAGTACCAAGAGTAGGCTACTCATTATGCAGAATAATATATATTATATTATTGTATTCTAATTATTGATGCATTAATGTGTTCGTCAGTATAATGTTGCAGCTGGTAAAGGTGGAGCTCATTTTAATTTATATATTTTATATACTGCTGGGTTGCTTGTGAATTTACCACTGGGGATCAATAAAGAATTAACCTACAATAATATAATAATACCTATAATATAATAATACATTATAATGTATTGGTTGATTACATTTTATATCATTAATCTGAATCTGGAAAGTATCTTAAAGATATTAAATAAATGTAGTGCAGTAAAAAGTACAATATTTCCCTCTGAGATGTAGTGGAGTATAAAGTAGTAGAAAATGGAAATACTCAAGTAAAGTACAAGTACAGTACAGTAGTAAATGGTTACTTCCCACCGCTGGCAAGATGTTACCCTGAAAACAGTCCGTGGAAGAAGTATTCTAATATTTTACAACAAAAATATAAAAATAATCCATTGCAAGTAAAAGTCCTGCATTAGTAATTGTACTTAATGCAAATGATCAACATTTAAAACTTAACTTTTCCCTTCTGTATTGTTGTTGTTTGTTTTCATCTGCTGTTTTTTTTCTTTCTTTTTAACCTCATTAAGAAAAGTACTATATAAATAAAGTTTATTTATATTATTATTATCATCTAAATTAACTTAAAATACAAAAATGAATAGTATGTATTGTATCATTGAACTATAATTACTGATGCAAGTAGTACTTGTAGTAGTTGGTGGATCTGGAGGTAATTTAAACTAAATTATATACTGTACTATAATGTGTCATCTTTATAAGTTGATCATAAGTTTAATTTGTAAGTCGTCAGGTAAATGTAGTGGAGTAAAAAGTACAATATTTCCCCCTGAATTGTGAAGTATAAAGTAGCAAAAAATAGAAGTACTCATAAGTACCTCAGACTCGTCGTTCTTTTGGGTTGTACAGTAGAATATATTTAGTTTTCTAGGAAACTTTCTAGAGAATGTATTATTACATTTATTTGTTTTGTTGGTTGACTTTACAGGATCCTGTGTGAACTCTTGTGATGAGACTCTTTAGTAATAAGGCAATCTATACGTTTACACTGTGTGTGTGTGTGTGTGTGTGTGTGTGTGTGTGTGTGTGTGTGTGTGTGTGTGTGTGTGTGTGTGTGTGTGTGTGTGTGTGTGTGTGTGTGTGTGTGTGTGTGTGTGTGAGGAAGGGTAAGGTTTCTTCTATACATCCTCTGAGGGAGAAACTAGATAATCAGATGATTTCAGGCCCGTTCAGTGGTCAACATGAGCTGACTGAGTCAGCGTTGGTGAACAATGTGAAGCATGCAGGCAGCTGGTATTGTTTCTGTGTGAGTGAAGAGGAGTTTTGTGCTGCTAATTCATGAGGTTTATCGACTCAAATGGTGCAGACAGCAGACATGTTTTCCTTTCTGCATCGGCTCCCAGTTGGTTAACAGGAAAGCTTTTAAAACGATGGTTACACAGCTTCCTGTTTCATCATGTAAACTCACTTTATTTAACTTTTTCTGCCACATGCATAGCTGGTTAAGGTTAGGCAAGATTTGATGATGTTTGTAATCCTTATTCATGTGTGTCACCTTTAGAGCTGAAGCGATTGAATGATCCACTACTAACTAACTACTAACACTCTACCTAACTATCTTGCAGACTTTCTTGTGTCTCTGTCTCTCTCTCTGCAGATGCAGCAGCAGGATCCTCTCTACGGATACTTTTCATCTGTAGCTGGACAGGTAACACCAACCCCACAATACCAGACAATATTCTGGTACTGATGTTTCTCTGATCTCTGTGCAGTTTGCTGGTTGTTATCTAACTCTTCCCTTCCTTCTGTTGTCTTAAACTCTAACAGGATCAGCAGATCTCAGCGGACGAGCTGCAGCAATGCCTCACACAATCCGGCATCTCTGGCACATACAAACGTAAGAACTGAGACACATTTGTCAAGTATTTAATACTCTTATCAACATGGGAGTGGACAAATATGCTGCTATATGCAAATGTGTGTATATGTTTATTATTGGAAATCAATTAATAACACAAAACAATAACAAATAATGTCCAGAAACCCTCACAGGTACTGCATTTAGCATAACAAATATGCTCAAATCATAACATGGCAAACTGCAGCCCAACAGGCAACAACAGCTGTCAGTGTGCTGACTTGACTATGACTTGCCCCAACTGCATGTGATTATCATAAAGTGGGCATGTCTGTAAAGGGGAGACTCGTGGGTACCCATAGAACCCATTTTCATTCACATATCTGGAGGTCAGAGGTCAAGGGACCCCTTTGAAAATGGCCAAGACAGTTTTTCCGCGCCAAACTTTAGCACAGGTTTGGAACGTTATTTAGCCTCCTTCATGACAAGTTAGTATGACATGGTTGGTACCAATGCATTCATTAGGTTTACTATTTTCATATGATATCAGTATCTTCAATCTAGCTTTAAAACTGAGCCCGCTACAACCTAAACATTACAAGTTGTGTTAATGGTGCCTTTTTGACGACACAACTGATGTTTAGAGACCAGGAGAGGGAGTCTGAGATCTGAATGTTATTCACAATTTCATTATTTTAGCAATAATGCAGCATTTTCCCACTAAATGTTTGACACGTAAATAGTGTTTTTAGATTAGTGTGGACCTGTTGGTAGGCTGCGTGCTCACCGTCTGTGTTTTCCTTTTCCAGCCTTCAGCCTGGAGACGTGCAAACTGATGATCAACATGCTGGATGTATCCTTCACCATCAACTAACAGGCCTGTTTCACACAACACATGTTGACTTGTCTCAGTAGGAAAAACACAGGTTAAATAGTTACTGTCACTGGAACACTTAAGGTACGTTCACACCAAGCGCGAAGCAAACTTTTTGCACGATTACAGACAAAGACAATGCAAAGAGGCAAATGGATGTGAATTTGCGCTGGGCGACCCAAAATATTGCAACTCGAGCGAGAAATTGGTGTGACACTGTGTGGTGAAAGCCTCTCAGCGTTGAGATTGTCCTCCTGTCGTCACTGACGTCCTGATGTTGTTGAATCTGAAATGGAGGAAATAAATCTTGTATGTGTCTGTGGTCACCCAGAGCTACGATAGTACATCCTATCTGTACAGAGACCGGACCAAACTCTGTGTAGAAACCACAGACTGTCTATGGTAGAAACAACAACAACGTCGCTGCCGTATTTATGCCTAGATGACTTTATGTTGAGTGTTGATGGAGCAGCTGCATGGCCTGGCACTGATCCATCCAAACTCCATTCAGAAAACAAGCATTTTAAAAGTTGTTTGCTTGTCGTCTTGCAGACAGACCTGACAAAGCATGAATTCAGACTTTTTACTAATCAGCATCATTATGTAATTATTTCAGCACCATTTGTATCTGTTTATTGATATTAAATCGCAGCACAATCTGTTTATTTTGGGTTCATACCGCAGTAGCGATGTGTGTCTTGCTAGATACAGTCAGTGCAATGGCCCTGTATGTGAATAGAGCTCGCCGCCGGGTAATGTTATGAACCCAGACACGACATACCTGGTACCAATGGATTCCTCAGGTTTTCTAGTTTCATATGATACCAGTATCTTCACTCTCACTTTAAAACTGAGCCGCTACAACCTAAAAATCACAAGTTGTGTTAATGTGTTAAAGAAATGACAAGAAACAAATTTGCGTTATTATCGCGTTAACTTTGACGGCCTTAAGTGACATACATTTATTTCTTTAATACTCCCTGTAACAGTACTATCAAGTTTAGTGTCTAGTAAACACTATTATATTAGTATGTAATCTGAAATAAACTCTAGCTCCGGAGCGTCTTATCACATAGTTACAGAGGATTTTCAGTGAGTTTAGAGACATTTGTCCGGGTGATGATGAGATCACGTTCGCGTGGTAAAAATACAACTAGTGATGGGTCCTTGACTGACTGTGGTGTCTCAGAGGGACTACTCCGGCACTATGGGTTTTGATGAGTTCAAGCAGCTGAGTCAGGTTCTGAACGGCTGGAAGACGACCTTCATGTCCTACGACCGAGACCGCAGCGGGACGGTGGAGGGCCACGAGCTGCAGCAGGCCCTCACCACTATGGGTACGAGCAATCCTAACCCTCTCAAACCTAACGATGAAACAGATATTTATACATGTACTGTATAACTGCCAATGTCTGCAGAATAAAATCAAATATTAGGTAATTGCTCTCAATGTTAATGTCATTTATTTGATTATGTTCCTCTGCAGGTTTTAATCTGAGTCCTCAGGCCCTGAACATCATCATGAGGCGCTACAGCTTTGGCGGCAAAATCGCGTTCGATGACTTCGTGAGCAGTTGCGTAAAACTCCGCGCCCTGACTGGTGAGTGGGCGCATGAAAACTGAGACCGCTAGCATTTAAAGGGATAGTCCAGGTGTTTCTCAGGGAGGTACTTCTCCACAGTCAGTGTATTACCCACAAACTAACCGATAGATGCAGCGGTACACCAGCAACTCCTGTGTTCTGAGAGGTAAAATTACTGTTTTTGTCAATGGAGTCTGGTGGCTTTGAAGAGAGCATAGATAACAGCTTCGGTTCCCCGTCAGAAAGGGCTGTCTGATGGCGAGGTAAAGCGGTGAAAATGTTCTAAATATAGCGTACACTTAAACTGATAAAGATTATTTTAGGTGTCTAAAATCTGTTTTGCTGCTGCTTGTTTTTGCTTCGCTGTTGGTGTGAATGGGACATTAGTGTTCAAGATGGAGACGAAGACGTGGATATGTTGTGTTAATGAACAAATGCTCAGAATCAACGATGAAAGTGTTTAAAAAGTTGATAAAGTCGTCTGTTTTTAATGTGTTTTTCAGATCAGTTCCAAAGGAGAGACACAACCCGAACTGGCAAGGCCACATTTATGTATGATGACGTAAGTTCACAACAACTTCTCATTTCTAAAGCTGTGATGTCTCTTCTCCTATCAAGCACACCTGAGTCCTTCATAACTGCACAGGAGAACTGGCTGTTTGAATTCAGTAGCTAAATATATCACATGGATATAAAAGCTTTCTTAAACTCGACTCTCAACCTCAAACCACTCGTGCTAGCGCTAATCTGCTACCAGGTGTATGATGGTGATAGATTAGCTAGCTAACAAACCGACATTATCCAGAATCCGTCTGATGGATCAGTGAGGAATTTATCGCTTCACAGGCTGAAATCAACTATAACTGTTGATTTTGTAAATAAAATCCATGCTGATAATCTGTCTGCTGCCAAGACAAGACTGCTAGTTGGCTGATGGTCGTACAGTAACACTGGATATATTTCTCTCTGTCTCTAGTTTATCCAGGTCTCCATGAGCGTATGAAGAGGAAGAGACTAAACAGAGGGGACACACCAGCCTTTTAACATCTACTCCCATTAACAGCATTAACTTTCACTGTGTATTTTGTATTCTTTGTTGTCCAAAAAGGGTTAAAATGCCACTTTCACATTCCATGTTATTGTTTAAACAAAATAATGTGTATTGTAATAAACTGATAACAATATAGTAATCCGTGTTAGCCCAATGCTAAAGCTCTGTGTTAGCCCATAGTGCTGGCCGTGTGTGAACATGTATGAAATAAACATGTCCACCACAAACTGGTGTTTGGCTCCTATTTACTCCCTGTAGGTGTTTATTTGTTTGTTTGTATTTTTGAGCTCAGATGCAGAATGATTTTAAACATGGAAACAAAATTACAGTGAAAAGAAAAACCTAAATATATGTACAATTATGTAATGTCGGTAGTCATAGCAACAGTAATTCTGCTTTATGCTCTTAACAAGTGGATCTAACCTGACTAATAGACATATTTCATCCATTGATAACTGGCCATGCTATAATATAATATAATATACATAACATCACATCACATAAACATAACCTTATCTATCTCGCGAGAGTTTCCCCAACTTGTGGGTTCCCTTCTAGATACTACCTTTTTTACAGAAGACAATAGGAAAAGAACAGGTGTAAATAATAATTAAATTAAATGATGTGGGCATTGGTTTTTGGCCGTCTCCATCTTGGTTTTTGCTGATAAGGTGTCTGTGACCTGATCTGATCTGGATGTGAACGATCACCTTGTTTGATCTTATGAAGGTGTTAAACTGATGTAAGACACCTGTTGACTGTTGAGTCACATGAGGCTACACGTCACATTGTCAGACCGGTTCCCACTGCAGTTACAATGTAAAATAAAAATATTCGATAGATTATTAATATGACTCTACACTCTGTTTCTAATGAAAAGGTGTTCCTCATTTTTTGTTTGTTTTCCTACGAATGTCCAGCAACACGTGTCAATTTCCACTCCAGTCTTTTCAAAATAAAACTACATAGTTAGGTTTAGGAAAAGATCGTGGTTTGGCTTATAATAACTCGCAGCGTAACTTAAGTACGGAATTTACGCAACAAACAAATTAAAGTTCATTTCTTCAAATTGATTTTGTGGGATATATATGAATTACAGTGCATTACAGCTACTAACGGTGTATGAGAACAGCCTGCACACAGTCTGTTATTATTCCAGCCTGTAGAGTTTAGCTGCTATAAGTGTTCGTGTCCTCCAGCAGGGGGAGCCACAGCTCGACTAAACTGAACTCCACAGACTCCACCTTTGTTCTGGTTCTGTTGTTCCTGGTTTGAGCCCCTCAATTCAATGAAGAGACATTTAAATGCTACAGCAAACAATGATTTTTCCATGGATGGATTATAGAGCAGGACTATCGGACTGAGGCTGTGGGCCCCAGGGGTCGACCGCCCCCCCCCACCCAGAGCCTAATAACAACATTACTTGTTGGAAGGTCAAAAGGTTCTGTGAAAACAAGGGATGTGCCATTCGCTGGACGCCGAGCTAAACGTGTTGCTATTGTCAATAAATGATCTGGAAACTTGTTTGATTACAGCCTGGAAATTATTATTTGATTAATTATTTAGGACAAGAGGGAATAACGGGGAAACAACTTTGTTTTTAAGAGAGACTTAGAAAAACAAATTACACTGAGTATTCTTACTAAAAGTGCCTAAATATTGCAGAGTACACTAATATGATAACTTGACAGGTAAAATGGAGAAAACCAGGTCACAGTGTTGACACACTTTGGGAAATTAAAATTTTAAAGATTTTCTATTATTAAAAAATAAAATAAAAAATTCAATTGTATTAATGTTATATACAAGGGATAATGAACAGGGAGCCGGTCATTGTTGTGAAATAAACCCTGACAGGTCTTGCATCGCTCTGAAGGGGTTTATTTCACAACAATGACTCACTAGCTGTAGATTATCCTGATTATTACACAGTTACTTACTTGAGAAATCAATATTTTGACGCCAGAGTCCGACATCAGAACTGCGGCCATAGCAACGGTCTGTTATACATAGCAACGGTCTGTTACACAGAAATTACAGAATGCTGTGATTGACCAATCAGAATCAAGTATTCAACAAAACTGTATAATGATATGTAATATCTCATATGGAGGTAATGTTTAGTTTGCTGTATACTGACTACAGCAGGGAATGCTAATGATGATAATGAACACAGTATTTGAAAAATTGTACATGCCCAAATTTGGGGTGTTAAAGTCATTATCAAGGTCGAAGTTGGCAGTATGTGAATGTTTGCCTGCTTCACTCAGGGCTAAAAAAACAGCATAATTTCTCTGAACTAAATCCCTAACATGAAGCGTGTTTGTGTTTCTCAGATATTCAACCGCTTCAAGCACAGCGCTTTAAAAACCCCAATGGCCTCTGTGGTTTGGTGAGAGAGCTGCCGCCTGTGGTGCAGCTGAGGCTTTTACTGCGGCGCGCTCACCTACATGTGACACTGAAACTGAAAGACCTGATAAACACCAGCGGTGGAAGAAAAAGTACTCAGATCCTTTACTGCAGTAAAAGTACTAATACCACACTGTGAAAATACTAAAGGTAAAAATCCTGCATTCAGAATCTGACAACTTATCTTCAAGTTTTAGTTCAGAAGCTGCTGCAGGTCTCAGTTTCACTTCCTGTTGCTGAAGGTGTGTATGTGTGTGTGTGTGTGTGTGTGTGTGTGTGTGTGTGTGTGTGTGTGTGTGTGTGTGTGTGTGTGTGTGTTTAACCATGTTATGGCCACAGGATGTGGTTGAAAGTGGGAAGCACTCGTTATACGTTTCCATGGTGACAAATTAAAGCTGTTAAAGAAGTACCTGCTGTGGTGGAAAATAACGTCTCTTTACAGAACATCTCTGCTGCTCTGCAACACGTTTTAAACTTCCTGCTTCAGCTGTTTAGTAACTTACTACTGACTATATAGTCCTCTGCTGTCTGAATATATAGTGAGAATTATTATTACACCCTATATAGTGGACTCAAAGTGACCCACAATGCATTGTAACTGGTAGCTTAGCTCACTACACTTTCCAAGTAGCTTCCCCAACACTGCTTGTTCCCTTATTACATTTTGTAGAGCTGTGTTAAGAGATGGTGAGTCCGCCTGAGCAGCCAAGAAGTAAGAGAACCTCAAAAGGACTGTATTTAACTGTAGCCTTAAGCCGGGTTTCCACCGAAAGTTCCCGTGACTTTTAGTCCCTGAAACTACTTTTCCAGGAACTAAAAGGTTCCTTCAGCCCTCTGTTGTCTGTGTTTCCACCACGGTCTAAAGACCTGCTGTTACTTCCCACCTGTGTTTGCGCCCAGTCTTCCCCGTCTTCGACTGGCCCCTCCCCTTTCTCGCCTTTGGTTCCAGCCGCCAATCAGCAGTTTGGATGATCCACTATCTCAGAGTAACTTCGCTAATTTGTGTGTGTAACGGTTAACTCGTATATGATATATGCACTTGTTCAGTGGTTCTGTGATCTGGGCAGTAGGGTTAGTTATTTATCAGTACATTCATTCCGATAGTTCGCACCATATCCATCCATCCATCCATCCATCCATCCATCCATCCATCCATCCATCCATCCATCCATCCATCCATCCATCCATCCATCCATCCATTCATCCATCCATCCATTTTCTTCCTC